>NW_026596069.1:17323086-17402325 GCF_907164565.1 Psammomys obesus
ATGGCCTGATTATAGGTCCCTCCCTCCTCTCCTCATGGCCTCTGTCTCCAATTCCCCTCCCCCAGCTTTTCTTTGTCTTAGGAAACTCCATTCTCTCCCTGTCTGCCCCCTTATGTTCTGCCCCAATGGCTCACTCACTGTCTCTTCTCCAGGCCCTCACTTCTCCCATTAACTGTCCTTTACATATCAGGCTAAAAAAAACATTATTAAATAAAAAGGACTCTAAAATTTGAATTGGTAACATAAGGGCATGCACGATTTTTCTAATGCCAGAATTCCCCCAGGTATATGCACACAGGCTTTAGTTTTCTGTTTACAGGACAAGGGAAACTCAAAAACATAGAATGGATCTGAGTGTTTACATAAAGAAGGAAGATTACCTTTTCCTTCTTTAAAGAAATTCAATAGATTCTATGCCTATGTAATATTCTCAGTCCAGAAGGAACATGTTAAACTTTACAGTCCCAATAGTAACAAATGATTTCAGGAATATGATGGTGAAATATTATGTTTTACAATGAAAACTTTATTTAGTTAACATAGAAATATATAACTTTTCTTTGTCCTTCTCCTTTCTCCAGTCCCTCCCAGTACATTCCTTCTAACCCCTGTCATCTGATGCCCTCTACTTCTTTGATTATTACATATATGTAGTGAGGAGTCTATAAATCTTTGGTAATGCTTATGTCACAGTACTGTCCAGTTTAGACATGTAAACTACAAGTTGCCTGAATCATCTCTCAGCAACACTGTTAGAAAAATATGGTATACCCTCTATCAGCATTGTTCTAGAAAGGTACAAATATTCCCAATTGAAAACACTTTACTTTTGCACTAAGTCTTTTATTTATTTTTGCATACATGGAGGCATTTTTACTGAGAATATACTAACACAAGTTTAATAACATTTTTAAGTCCTTCACTTGTTAAATAAAAATTAAAAGTCTTGTGGGTCTTCTTATCTATGACAATCAAAATATAAGGGAATCTGAGTCTTATCAAAGTTCAGCCAGCAAGAGATGAACCATTTGACCTCAAATTCTGAAACTCTTCTATTATATTCCTGTAATATATTTTTACTACGATTTTTTCATAATTATTGCAAGTATATGTTGAATTTTAAATGCATTAAATATCTAATGTTAATATATTGGGTAACAGATTTCTTTTATTTGTTAGCCATCTTGGGTTAAGGAGAGACAGGAAAGAGTTGGCAGAGAAAACTGATCTATCATCTATCTATTATTATTATTATTATTATCATTATTATTATTATTTATTACAATGTATTCACTTTGTATCCAGCCTGTTCCCCTCCTCTTCTCCTCCTGGTCCCACCCTCCTTCCCTCTTCTCCTCCTATGCCCATCCCCTATTCCACTGATAGGGGAGGACCGCCTCCCCTGCTATCTGACCCTAGCCTATCAGGTCTCATTAGGACTGGCTGCATCATCTTCCTCTGTGGCCTGGTAAGGCTGCACCCCCAAGGGAAATATGATCAAAGAGATAGCCACTGAGTTTATGTCAGAGACAGTCCCTGTTCCTCTTACTAGGGAATCCACTTGGAAACTGAGCAGCCTGTGGGCTTCATCTGAGCAGGGGTTCTAGGTCCTCTCCATGCATAATCCTTTGTTGGAGTACCAGTCTCTGCAGGACCCTTGCACCCAGGTTGTCTCTGTTGGTCTCATTGTGGAGCTCCTGTCTACTATAGGTCTTTATATCACTCCCTTATTCCTTAAAGTTCATTGTACTTTGCCCAAAGTTTTGCTATGAGTCTCAGCATCTCCTTCGATACCTTGATGGGTAGAGTCTTTCAGAGAACCCCTGTGGAAAGGTCCTGTCCTGTTCCTTGTCTTCTCCTACTTGCCATGTCTATCCTGTTTGCCCTCCTGAGTGAGGTTTCAGCCTCTTCCCTAGGCTCCTCCATGTTGTTTAGCTTCTTTAGGACTATAGATTTTAGTATGTTTATCCTATATTTGGTTAATATCCACTTATAAATGAATATATATCATATATGTCTTTCTGCTTCTGGGTTACCTCACTTAGGATGATCTTTTCTAGTTCCCACCATTTGCCTTCAATTTTCATGATTTCCTTGTTTTTAATGGCTGAGTAGTATTCCATTGTGTACCTGTACCACAATTGATTTTAAAGACCTTCCCCCTTGCTAAAAGAAATGGCTTACATTTCTGGCTATGCAGGACAGAGCCTGATGAATTCTAACTGGCAGTTCACAAAGCTTTCTGTAAACAAGAACTTAATATTTAACTGCTAACAAAGAAAATCTAGAGTATATTGAGTTTTCTTTGGCCTCCCAGGTCCAGCAGTGGAAATCCCCGAAGCTGAGGAACAGAAGTTAGTTGTTGCTAAGCTACAGTGAATACCATTGTAATGCTGGGGATGCGCATTAATTCTGAGTACTGTCATTATGCACCGTGGTAATATGAAGAGAAAAAAATAAATTTAAAATGTTTTTTAATCCTTTTAAATTAACCAGCAGCTAAATCCTTTTTGCTCTATTTTATTCTTTCTTCTGAACAGTTTTTTCTCATTGTTTTTATTAAAACTTAACTATAAAATTGGAAGAAAATATGGCTTTCCAGGTAGAAAAATACACATGCTGCCCTTTCTGCCCGGGAGACCACAGACAGGAAAGAAATTCTAAAGAGGGAACAATGTGCATCTACATTTATAGCCAATAAAGAACATGTCTTCAGCCTTTCATTGCTGTCCAGGGACAACACCCTGCTACCTCAGAATGAGGATGAGTTTTAGACGGATATTTACCATTTTCTTCTAAAGTTCAATAAGCCTATGCTGAGTTTCTAAACCTAGAGAAAATGATGTGCTCATTATTTATCAGTAGATACTCTTTATTCTGTGGCCCCAAATGCTCATGTAACTATAGCATCTTAAAAACAATTTTATTTTCATGTTCACAAAGATGAAAGATTTTGTAAAAGGAACTAATACTGTTTCACTGATGTACTTCACTGTACACTTTACTTAGTATTTTTTTTCTTGGCATTTCATTCTAATGTACATCTATTGAGGAACTCATGTGTTTCTATCAATACATATAGCATAAATAGAGCATTTTTGAAGTCAGTTTGCTAGAAATAATACATCTACATATAGAGGCCTATGTCTGTTCCCTCTCTTGCTTCAGCTGGTCTATTTCTGCTGTTGCATCTAAGCCATTCTCCCCAGTATTTGTTTTTGTCACTTAACTATGTTTTAACTTTCATATATTTCAGTCATTCATTCAAATAGAACAGACATAATTACCAGCAAGTTACCGTGTGACAAATCCACTCACTCTACACAGAAAATGTGAATTTGTTATGGTTGTTTAAGAATTCTTTAAATTATTATTATTATTATTTAAAATTTATTCACTTTGTATCCTGGCTGTAGAGCCCTCCCTCATGTCCTCCTGGCCACACCCTTCCTCCCTTTTCCCTCTCTATGTCCCTCCCTTAGTCATCCTTTCCTACTATCTGACTGTAGCCTATCATGTCTCATCAGAACTGTCTGGATCTTCTTTCTCTGTGGCTAAGTAAAACCACCTAAGCCAGGGGGAGGTGATCAAAGAGCAAGCAACCTAGTCAAACCTAGAGACTGGTGCTCTTCCCCTTCCTAGGGAACCGCATGGAGACTGAACTGCTCATGCTCAACATCTAAGAAGGGGCCTTGGTCCTCTCCATGCATGGTCCTTGTTTGATTCATAAGTCTCTGCAGGCCTCCCTAGGTCCAGATATTTTGGCTCTGTTGGTCTCCTATAGAGCTCCTGTCACCTTCAGGACTTTCTCTCTCTGCCTTCATCCATATGATTCCCTGCATTCTGCATGAAGTTTCGCTGTGAATCTCAACATCTGTTGCAATACCTGCTACGTAGAGCCTTTCAGGTAGGCCATCTGTGGTAGGCTCCTGTCCTGTTCCCTGTTGTCTCCCACTTCTGACATCTAAACTTTTGCCCTTCTGAATGAGGATTAAGCATTTTCCCTAGTGTCCTCCTTGTTGTTTAGCTTTTTTAGTACTACAGATTTTAGTATGTTTATCCTATATTAAATAGCCAATATCCACTTATAAGTGAATATATACCATGTGGGTCTTTCTGTTTCTAGGTTACCTCACTACAGATAATCTTTTCTAGTTCCATCCCTGTGCCATTTGCTTGCAAATTTCATTTCCAGAGACCAAGAATCCCAGGCACATAGTCATGACAGATGCTGGCGCTGGAGGCTGCAATTAACTTTGACCACCTGGATAGATTGCTTCCTGAGACAAGGAACCACCCCCCACCTGACTCCCCCACCTGATTCCCCCACCTGACTCCCCAACCTGATCCCACCACCTGATTCCCCCACGTGACTGGAATCACGAGATAGCCTCCTGTCCTTCTCCCTCCAATTTTTTACTTCCTTATTCTTTGAGGTTAAAAGCAAAAGCTTTGCCCCATAATAAAGGGGACTTTGACAAGGAAAACTGCTTGGTCCGGTTCTTCTCTCTCGCCCATTTTTCTTTAAGGCTTGGCCCTCTTCGAAGACCCCACGAATTACCAGTCCCGCAGGCAGGTACATTTCATGATTTCTTTTTTTGTTTTTTTCTGAATAGTATTCCATTGTGAAAATGTACCACAATTTCTGCATACTTTCTTCTGCTGAAGGACATCTATCTTGTTTCCAGATTCTAATATGAATAAGGCTGCTATGAACATAGTTGAGCAAATGTACTTGTAGAACATCTTTATGGTATATGCCCAGGAGTGGTATAGCTGGATCTTGAGGTAGCACTATTCCCAGTTTTCTGAGAAAGCTCCAGATTGATTCCAAAGTTGTATAAGGTTACATTTCCACCATCAATGGAGACAGGTTCCCCTTTCTCCACAACCTCACTAGCATGTGTTGTCCCTTGAGTTTTTGATCTAAGCCATTCTGATGAGTGTAAGGTAGAATCTCAGGATCGTTTTGATTTCCATCTCCCTTATGACTAAGGATGTTGAGCATTTCTTTAAGTGTTTCTGTGTCATTAAATATTTCTCTGTTGAGAATTCTCTGTTTAGCTCTGTACCACATTTTTAATTGGATTACTTGGTTTGTTGGTGTTTAACTTCTGAGTCCTTAATTTATTATGGATATTAGTGCTGTGTCAGATGAAGGGTTGGTGAAGATCTTTCCTTAGTCTGTAAAATATTTAACAGAGCTTCTCTAAAGGACTCTCAATGTCTCAACTTACTCCATTTTGCTTTTCTACAAATTATTACTTTTTCAGGCATTTTTGAACACACACACACACACACACACACACACACACTCAGAGAGGGAGACAGACAGAGAGACAGAGAGACAAAGAGACAGAAAGAGGTACAGCCCCACTCATAATATATATCATTTTTGTTATTGTTTTTTCCATTAACTTACTTAGTCACTTTACAGCCTGATCATAGGCCCCTCCCTCCTGTCCTTCCAGTCACATCCTCATATTCCCTTTCTCCAATTTCCCTTCCCCCAACTTCTCAGAGAAGGGATCCTCCCCTCATGTTTACCAACCCACCGTGGCAATCAAGTCTCAGTAGGACCAAGTGCCTCCTCTCCCACTGAGGGCAGACAAAGCACTGCAGCTCAGGAAAAGGGATTCAAAGGCAGGCCTAGGTTTGCACATACATGCATTTTGGTTGGTGGTTCAGTGTCTGTGAGCCCCCATGTGCCTAATATGTTGACTCTGTAGGTCTTCTTTTGGTGTCCATGACCCCTTCGGCTCCCTCAATCCTCCTCTCACTCTTTGACAAGTATCTCCTCCAATCTCCTATTGTTTGGCTATGGGTAACTGCATTTGTTTCCATCAGCTCCTGTATGAAGCCTCTCAGAAGACAGTTGTGCTAGACTCCTGTGTACAATCATAGCAGAGTATCATTAATAGTGTCATGGGTTGGCTATTTCCCACTGAGTGTGTCTCGAGTTGGACCAGTCATTGGTTGGTCATTCCTTCAATCTCTTCTTTATTTTTATCCTTATACTTCTTGTAGGCAAGACAAAATTTGGGTAAAGGGTTTTGTGAGTGGGTGATGTCTGCCTTCCTCCATTAAAAATCACATGTGGCTCTGCTAGTCTACTTGTGGAGTTCCTGTTCCCTCCAGGTCTTTCTGTCTCTCTCTTCTTCAATAAACTTTCCTGCCCTCTGCCAAAAGTTTGGCTATGAGTCTCATTATCTCCTTAGATACCTTGGTGGTTCAACACTCCTACCAAAGACCATGCATGGCTAAGACCTAGTACCCTGCTCTGAGGAAACCAATAGGCTGTTCAGTTTCTAAGTGGGTTTCCTAGTAAGGGGATCAGGGGATATATGTGACATGCACTCAGTAGCCTGCTCTTTGATCACTTCTTCATGGGGGTGCAGCCTTGCCAGGCTACAGAAGAAGCTGATACAGCTAGCCATGGTGAGACCTGATAGACTAGGGTCAGTTAGAAGGGGAAGAGGCCCTCCCCTAACAGGGGTCTAGGGAAAGAGCATAGAAGGAGAAGAGGGAGGGTGGGTCAGACCAGGAGGAGATGTGGAGGGGGCTATGGTGGGATACAATGGGAATACATTATAATTAATTAATTAATTAAAAAGAAAATCACATGTGGTTACAGAAGGTGGCTTTGTATTATTTTATGTTGGCATTACAGGAAGGGTAAAAGGAAGTCCAAGTGATATGTATGGTGCACATATTCCTACTTTTAATACTATATTTTCAGAAATTTTCCAATACAAATAAATAATTTGCTATTTCAGATATAAAGTAGCTTTCTTAAGTGGTTTGAAAATGAGTAGGTAAGGAGAATGTTGATTCATAAGCAAGGACCATATTTGAAAAATATCATTTCTTATTCTTCAACTGCTCTATTAATACTTTACATAATTACTGAATTATCTATCTCCATAGAAGTGAGTTCCACAGTCACCCGTCATGAGGCAATTATTATTCTGGATACAATAGATAAATATAAATGTATAGAAACATAGGAAACAATAATAAAAATATCATTACATTACATCATCTAATGCCTTTCTTACTTGTTGAAAGTCCTTCAAAATATCAATTTTTTATCTGGGAAGATGGCTAACAGCTAAAAGTATTCCCACACAAACCAGAAAACTTGAGTATGATTCCTGGTGCCAAAGGAGGTTGATTTATAGTTTCATCACTCCTGAACAAGATGAGATGCGGAGAATGAAGAAGGTCAGCAAGGCAATGTGGCCTAGGGTAGGCAGCACAGCAGTCAAACCAGGGGAGACTTTCTACCACAGGGCAAAGACTACAATCTAGTCCTGATGACTGTTATCATGTTGACTCCACTTGCACAACATATCGCATGTATATGAGTACAAACACAAAAAGTTACTTCATAATAAATAGGAAAAGAGATTAAGTTTTAGTTTTGGTTTGTCATTTTTATCCATTCATTATGTAGTTGTTGGGTTGTTTTACATATTTCTAACAGCTTCACTTATAATAATTCTAAATTAATATTTTCTTTGGTGGTATAATATCAATATAATTATAATATAATGCCAATAACATTATACAATACAACTCAAGTTAGAGAGTCCATAACTGATGACTATAATGGTAGTTCGAAAAACATTCCCTTACAAGGGATCGTTTCAAGAATAATCCAATAATTATTAGGTTTCTATAATTTTTGCTTGAACTCTGCCAACACTTCGTTGTGTTTTCTTATATTTCAAGCTAGAGGCAGAGAACAGTGCACATATGTTCATTTTGGTCACTCACGCTACCTTATTCTCTTCCTCTCTCTGAAGAGCAGCTGTGACACATTGAATCGTCTTAATCTTAAAATTCAAATGACACAATTATCCAAAATTCAAATTAAGAAACTCAATAATTCTAGAAGACACACAGGAAATCTTATACTCAATTGGGTGTGATTGTTCACTGTAGTGGAAGTTTTGGTTATATTGTACAAATATGGTTTTCTTGTTATCCCAAGTGTGGGATGTGAGAATGCTTTTAGTTTATCGACAGCTGAACTTTGTCAGCTGGAAACTGCCTACTGTGTGTGTGTAGTGGTGTTAGTGGGGTGCCAGCTCAAAAACATCTTTCTGCAGATTCATAGGGGGATAAATAGGAGCCCAGAGGGAGAATTCCCTTCCAGATGTTCTTAGAGAGAAACTCTTGGAATGCTTCAAGGAGGCTGTTGCTGATTTGTGCTGCTGCTGTTTGCTATATGTGTGTGTGTGTGTGTGTGTGTGTATGTGTGTGCTGTTATTTGCTGTTTGTGTTTTGTCATTGCTGTTTGCTAGACTGTTAGAATCCTGTCAACAAAGAGCAGAATCACCCCAAGGAACTATGTCTAAAAAGGCCTATATCCCCTGTCCCTACTAACCTTCTTACTCTCCTAGCTAGGGTCAGGGGTTTGAGGAAGGGTTGAGGTGTGTATGAACCCTTAATAAAATATGTTTAAAAAATCAAAACCTAAAGGTCACAGTTAGAACATGGGCACAAAAATACAGTTGATTCAATGTTCTACAGGGCAATTGAACCACCCTCAGCTCCAGACCTCTTAGCTATTATATACATGCTTTACTGAAAGGAACAGCCAACTTTACTCGTTTCTTTGTAAATTCTGTATCCCACGTTAAACTAAATTCTTCCAGCACTTTTACAGAAGGCAGGAGGAGGAGCGGATAAATTGAGACAAGACCCATTGCAAAGGAATGCGAAAGGTCTCCTTCTGGCTGTGGAAGAGTGTCCAGATCTGCAGTATGAGATAACTGGTCCAGATGTCACAGTTCCCCAACCCAGATCGGGGCAGGACCAGAAGGACTTGGAGCCTAAAATGAACCAATCATTTTAAAAGTCAACCACCCAATCCAGTGTCGCCAAGCTCGTAACCTCTGAGTTTCCCACGTTCCTTCCTTTAAAACCCTCAGACTTCTGTCTCTCCTGGCTATTCCTTGCTGGCTTTGTGTGTGTGTGTGTGTGGGGCAACCCCATTGTACTATGGCTGAATTAAACCTCATGTTATTGCATCGATGATTGGTCTCCTGAGTTCTCTTCATCCCCCTTGGAAAGTTAGGGTCCCCTAGGGTTCCCCCCTTGGGCCTAACATATACCACTGGGGCTCTGTGTATAAGTTACGGAAACAAATTTCAAGTTTATACTTAAGTCTCATTACCAAAATATCTCATTATATATATATTTAAATATTTAAAAATACTGAAACATTAAAAAACCTTTTCATTCCTATATTTCAGCTATAGCATGGTACTTGTATGTATATTCACCGCATAGCCTACTGTGTGTGTATACGTATTTCCTAAAGCATGACGTATGCAGAGTATCATCTGCGTTGTCCTATTTGATAAAATATTCTATCTTTTTCCATGCAGCAATGTTTTAAGAATGTATTAGTCTAGGTTGCCTAGGTGAACAGAACACATACACATATGTAAATGTGGAAAGGGGATTAAATAAAGTTGTTTAGAGGCTGTGTGGTCCATCCAGCCCAGCAATTCTTCCAAGAATCCAGTAGCTGTTCAGCACAAGAGGCTAGATATCTCAAGAGTCTTCATTATATGGAAGAATGTGGGAGAAATAGGTTCTGTGTCAGTGAAGGAAAGGACTTGCCTGTCAGAGTGAAGGCAAGCAAAGAACAAAGTGCCTCTTTCTTCCTTGGCCTATCTGTCAACTGTCAGCAGAAGGTGTGGCCCAGAGTAAGATGTGCCTTCCCAACTCAAAAGATCCAGATTAAAGGTGGATCTTCTCACTTTAAACGATTTGACTAATAAAATTACCTCACAGATCTCCCTAGGCTCGTGAGATTTTTAATTCCAGAAAAACGTCAAACTGACATCAGAAATAACCTTCATGAAGGCCTAGTTATGATAATTAATAACGTTTTAATCAATGGGAATAGGACGTTAGCTGCGATTATGCATTATTTCAAAGCAAGCACGCATGGTCACAATTTCATGCATCACTTTGATTTTCGCTTCTGTGACTATGTGAGTAAACATCTGCATCAGTGCATGGTGATGCCAGAGGGAGCATCCAAAATCTTGCAGCTGGATCCAAGTAGTTGTGAGCCTCCCTGTGTGAGCGCTGCGGTCCGACCTCACTTCCTTTGTATGTGCAAAGCATGCTTTTAACCGCTTAGCCAAGCCTCAGCCCCATCAAGATGCCAGTTATACAACCACTTAAAGTGAATCTTGGCAAATATTTTGTGACAAATTATTTTCTAATAAGTTTCCATTTTATGGATGTGCTTATGAGTTTTCTTAGATAGCTATAAATAAGAGTCACTGTTCTTTGGTGTATACATTTTCATATTTATTAGATATTGTAGACTTCGGGGAAGAAAATTTAATTGGCTTAGCTTTGAGTAAATTAGTATTCGTTCACCTGCAATGAGTTTGCTGATTAAGAAATAGTCAAACCATATATGGGTCAGGTTTTAAAAAAGATTGTATGTCAAGACCAGAGATTTATTAGTCACCAATGGCCATTTGGTGAGAACCATTGCATACCAAGGCACTATCCCATGGCTTCCATACTTATGTATAAGAAACAAAAGTAAAAAAAATGCCCTCATGATTTCAAATTGCTCAAACCATTGTCTTTTCCCAGTAGCTTCCATATAGAATCAAAATTCATGTAACTGTCATAATTATCTCCTAAAATCATAGGTATTTATAGCTTATAAGAACCATGGAGACTAGAAATTTTAACAGCAACCAGAAATAAAATCCACTATTTTCAATTAGTAATACTTTTGGATCACTTCACTTTTCAATCTAAAAATATTTATTCTATTATTTATTACCTGTCCTTATGTGAGTATGTGCACGTGTGTTCAGTGATCACAAAGGCTAGAAGAAGGTTCAAGTCCACTGGAGCTAGAGTTACTGATGATTGTGAGAGGCTTAACATGTTTGCTAGGAATCAAACTGGGTTCCTCTGCAAGAGCCATATGCATGCTCTTAACTACTGGTCCATTTACTCAGGCTTGGGTTATATCACGTCCCTATCTTTTAGAATGAGTGCAAATGTATTCATAGTTGAATAAAATAATGTGTCAGGATGCACAATCATTTATATGCATCTCCTGCTTCACTGCATTTTTATCTACCTCCATTTACCTAATTGGAATATTTCACAAATACATGGGTGTATTTTATTTCATTTTTTTAAAGAAAGGCAATATGATATTCTGAACTAGTGGCATGTGTAATAGTTAGAATGATACCCTTGCAGTATCACACTCTAAGTAACCCTACTTAGTGTGCAATTTAAATTTGTGCCCCATTATCACTAACGTGGCACATAGGTATTTTTCTTTGAATATACTACTTTATTTGTTTTATGATTTTTATGTAATTTTAACAACTGGAACATACTACAAATTTAAACAGTAGGTTTTCCCTGAACTGTCAACCTTTTCTTTCCTTTTTGTAGATATGACCCTAACTAATTAAGGGCTATCCAGCTACTGTGTATCTGAACACAGCCTCCTCTCAATTGAAATCTTCAGTGTCATTTATATAATTAGGTGAGTGAAAGCACTTGGTCTATGATCTCTTCAAATCCGACTTTCAGATTTTATTGTTATCCTGTATGCTGGAATGCATGCTGGCTTGATTTTCACTTCTAACACAGCCTGGCACCACTTTAGTGTTCATGTGGCTCTTTGGTGCCAGTGGATCACTGAGGCTCCCACAGGCAATAATTTACTTCTGCAGTGGCTGGCTGTGCAGCCCCCAAATCAACTTATGCTGTGTAAATAAATTGTTAATAAACAAACTCACTTATTAGCATCTGCCACAAAACAAATAAAATCCTTCTGCCTAGGATTCAACTCTTCTAGAAATAGGAAGGATAAATATTTTGCATAACATAAATTTGACATTATAAAGTGATGTACAATGCTTTACTTGTGTTCACAGAGCCTACTCAGATATATGCCAGTTTGCTCACACCTGAATAATGTTTACTGATATTTGCTGAATATCGTAAATGCACCATTTCCCCTTAATTATTACTTGGCACATAAGTTTCTTTTCCAGATCTACCCTAGAATCAAATTTGTATATGTATATATTCTAACAAATTATTATATAACAGCTATTTACATATATTATGTGTATATTAGTTTACATAATTTTTATTCATGGATATTGCACACAAAGATTAAACCATAATTAATTGTATAAGCCCTGTGATAGGGATGATTAAATCCATCAGAGTAGAATTCAGTATATTTTTGTTTCTCTTCTAGGTTTTATATTTTTTCATTATCTTTGTGAATAGCACAGGCTTGTAGGCCATGATCTATTTTTTTCTTTTTATTGATATATGTATAGTTCTTGTTCATTTGATTTTTTTTTGATAATTTGTTGCATGTAAAACTTTCTTCTTGTTAAAATATTTTTTTGGCTTTTCTTTCTGGCTAACTTTGATATACATTTTTTTAAAATATGTGCACATTCCTGAAATCCCTATCCAATGGAAATTATTCTTACCATGAGATTGTTTTATGGCTGATATCGTATCTTTTCCAAAATTATCATTTATAAATATCAGCATATTCTTGTTTCTAAGATTTGGGAAATAATTATTTCTTTTCTTTTCTTCTTCCTACTACCCTTCCTTCTTTCTCTTCTCCCTTCCCTCCCTTCTTGTTTAAGACTATGTCTCTTTGTGTAGGCAAAGTTGATCTTAGGTTCAGTACATGACCCAAGATGGCTATGAAATTGGTGACCTTCCTTCCTTAGCTTTCAAGGTGGTGATAGACAGGAACACACATCATGGCCCTTCTCCACCATGCTTTATGTTCTTGTTATCTATGTCATTTTTTGGTGAGCACAGACATGCTGAGAAGCCTCTTGCATGATTTCCATGTTCAACAATAAAAAATGTACACTGTTCCTCAACTAGACACATAAACCAGATTAAAATAATATGCATTTATTCTTCATTTATGAGTTTGTTATGCATGATTCATATTTATAAATGTAAAAGAAGTTATTTTTTATATTCTTACATTCTTCCTTTGTATATTATGTTAAAAGGGCTGACTGCAATCAATACGTAGTCCTTTGCCAGGAATCTGTACTTTTTTGAGAGTATATAAATTAATATTTGTTTGATATATTAGTTTTTTTTTTAGAAACAGCTTTTGGATTGTAATTTTTTTTTCTTTTTCTTATTATAAACTATCCAATAATTGATTGGACATGGCCTCAATCCCTCTTCTCTCTTTATCCCCGCACTTCTTGTAGGTAGGGTGATTTTTTAATCAAAGCTGGTGAGTTGTTGTTCCCTGCCTTCCACTAGTCTTCCCTGGCTAGGGGGTGGTCATTTCAGTCTTTATGTTTCCTCTCCCTCTTAGGAGACAGAGGCTGACACTTGCAGCCAAAAATGGGGCAGAGTTCTGTAGGTCCTGTGGAAGGGACAGGAACCCATGGAATCTTACAGAGACATAGACATCAGCTAAGAAGCATGCAGGGTCTGGACCTAGGCACCCTGCACATATGTGAACAATGGGCATCTTAGACTTATCATGGGTCTCCTGGCGAGTGGAGGGTGTGAGGGGCAGTTTCAAACATGGACTCTCTTGTCTGCTTTTGAATCACTTCCCTTTGGCAAGTCTGCCTTGCCTGGCCTCAGTGGATGAGTATATGCCCAGTCCTGGTGTGATTTTACTTCCTTGGGGAGGGTTGATACAGGGGAGAAGGGGCTCCTTTTTTCTGGGGGGAAAGAGAGACAGAACTGAGGAAGGAGGGATCCAGGAATTGGGAGAGGAAGTGGGATGGGGCACCCTTGTGATGTAAATAAACTGAAATAAAATAAAAATTTCAAAAATCCAATAGTTCACTGCTCTTGTACATTTTGTTTCTCTTCAGTCACCAATTATCCTTAATTGAAAACAAAATTGAGTGGCCTTGAGAATTTTGGGGGTCACTCATTATACTATCATATCATCTGCAAATGGTGATACTTTGACTTCATTCTTTCAAAACCGAATCCCCTTGAACTCCTCTAACTGTCTTATTGCTCTAGCAAGGAATTCAAGAACTATGTTGAAGAGATATGGAGAGAGTAGAGTGGGAAGCCTTGGTCGCTGATTTCAGTGGAATTGATTTAAGTTTCTCTCCATTTAGTTTGACGTTGGCAGTAGGTTGTTGTGTATTGCTTTCACTATGTTTAGGTAAGTGCCTTTTATCCCTGATTTTTCCAGGACTTTGAACATAAATGAATATTGGATTTTATCAAATACTTTTTTTGTTATGTAAGGAGATTATCATGTTTATTTTTTCTTTCAGTTTGTTTATATGATAGATTATATTGATGGATTTCTGTATATTGAACCACCCTGCATATGTGAGAAGAAGCCTATTTGGTCATCGCAGATGATATCTTTGAAGTGTTCTTGGATTTGGTTTGCAAGTATTTCGTTGAGTATTTTTGCATCATGTTCATAAAGGGAGATTGGCCTGAAATTCTTTTACGTTGTTGGGTCTTTGTGAGGTTTAGGTATCAAGGAGACTGTGTCTTCATAGAATGAGTTTTGTAGCGTTCCTTCTGTTTCCCTCCTCCATTGCTGATGGGAATATAAACTTGTACAGTTTGGAAATCAATCTGGTGCTTTCTCAGGCAATCATGAATAGTGCTTCCTCAAGATCTAACTATACCACTACTAGGCCTATACCCAAAAGATGCTCAAGTTCACAACAAGGACATTTGTTCAACCATGTTTGTAGCAGCTTTATTTGTAAGAGCCAGAAACTGGAAACAACCCAGATGTCTCTGAATTGAGGAATGTAAACAGAAATTGTGATACATTTACACAATGGAATAACACTCAGCAATTAAAAACAAGGAAATCATGAAAATTGCAGGCAAATGGTCAGAACTAGAAAAGATCATCCCAAGTAAGGTATCCTAGAAGTAGAAAGACAGACATGGTATATACTCACTTATAAGTGGATACTAAACATATAATATAGGATAACCTACTAAAATCTGTACACTTAAACAAGCTAATCAAGAAGGAGGACCTGGTAAGATGATCAATCATCATTCAGAAAGGCAAAGGGGATGGACATCAGGAGACAGAGAAAATGGAACAGGACAGGAACATACTATAGAGGAACTATGAAAGACTCTACCCTGCAAGGTATCAAAGGCATCAAAGCAGATACTGAGTCTCATAGCCAACCTTTGGACAGAGTGCAGGTAATCTTATGAAAGAAGGAGGAGACAGAAAGACCTGGAAGGAAAAGGAGCTCTACAAGAAGAGCCACAGAACCAAAACATCTAGGCAAAGGGGTCTTCTCTGAGACTGATACTCCAACCAAGGACCATTCATGGAGAAAACCTAGAACCCATGCACAAATGTAGCCCATGTCAACTCAGTGTCTAAGTGGGTTCCCCGGAGTAATGGGAATAGGGAGTGTCTCTGACATGAAGTCAGTGGCTGGCTCTTTGATCACCTCCCCCTGAGGGGGAAACTGCCTTACCAGGCCACAGAGGAAGACAATGCAACCAATCCTGATGAGACCTGATAGACTAGGGTTAGATGGAAGAGGAGGAGAATCTCCCATATCAGTGGACTTGCAGAGGGGCATGGGAAGAAAAGAGGGAGGGAAGGTGAAATTGGGTAAGGCTGAGGAAAGGGCTGGAGCTGGGATACAAAGTGAATAAACTGTAACTAATAAAAATTAATTAATTAACAAAAGAAAAATAATAACAGAAGAAATAAGTGCCAAATAGAGAAATAAAATTTATATTTAATCTCTAAAAAAATGAAGAAAGAAAAAATGAATCATTTAAAAAATGTTCTTATTTGTATTCTTCTTTGAACTCATATAATGAGCACACTAATGTTTTGCTTTTTTTCATCTTTATTTCTTGTCTCTCTCTCCTTTATATAAAAATTCTGTTTCAAGGACTGGCTTGACCTTCCAGAAGATAAAAGAACCCACTGCTATGCCTAATGACATTAATTTGATCCCCAGGATTCACATAGGTAAAAGAAATAAATGACTCCTACAAGCTGTTTTCTGACCTCGCATAACTCTCTCTCTCTCTCTCTCTCTCTCTCTCTCTCTCTCTCTCTCACACACACACACGGGGGATTTCTTAATATTTTTATGAGCTTGTTTAGCTAGATTTTTCCTTTAAGTTATAGATACTTCATGTACATACATTTGAAATAGGGCCACCTTATCTTGTGTTTGTGAGGCTGAGATTCATGCACAATTGTGATTTTCCATAATGTATACCTATCAGGTGGCACATTTGGGCCGCTGCCTGTGTACACAGAACATAAATAGAGATCATTAGGAAATGTTCAAAGCTGCTAATGCTATATATGTTGGGTTAATTGCTCCTTGGTGGTGATAAATATTAAATAATTTACCCTGTAATCTGGGAAGAAAAGAAAAAACTCACTGTTGTCATAGCAAGGAATGGATCCATTGATATCAAGGCCAGTGACACAGATGTCAGTGAATCAAATATACACCTTTGAAGGAATTATCACAATTTTATAATGCTGCCAGTTTGCTTTTCCATAGATGGATATAAAAAGACTTTTAGAAAATAGATGCTATTCATCAGTAAAGATGCTGGGGAAAATCTATGTGATGTCTGCACTGAAGTAAAAGATACTGAGAGATTTTATTTACTTGATTATGGGACTGATAAATCCAAAATTTGCAGTTAGTCAGCTTGCTGAAAATTGTTATTGATGTTTTAATCTTCTGATAGAAGATCAAAACATTAGGTAGCTTTTTGTACTAGGAAAATACCATTTTGGTTTTATTTTGCTTTATTTTATTAAAAATAGATTTCTTTTCAAATAATATATTATGATTATGGTTTCCACTCCTCCAGCTTCTCCCAGATACTCACTGCCCCTTAAAATCCACATAATTTCTTCCCCTCTCTCTCTCATAGGAAACAGGCCTCTAAAAATAAAAAATAAATAAACAAAATACAAACAAACAAAACAGAAAATGACAAAATAGTAATGAAAATGAAAAAAATCCAAAGGAAAAAAAACTTAACATGAAGTAAAATACATGTACAGACACAGATATATGTATATAAACGCACACACACACACACACACACACACACACACACACACACAAGAGAGAGAGAGGAAGATCCCATAAGACACAAAATCAGATGCCATAACATGTAAGCCAAAGACATACAAGTTAAAAAAAATTACCCAGACAAAAACATTATCAAAAAAAAATCCTTCCAAAATACAATTGAGTTTGTTTTGTGTCAGTTGTCTACTGATGAACAAGTGGGATGCATTTAAATATGGGTGGTACACCCAGTGAGAATCCATTGGGGAAAAAAATAAAAACAAACAAACAACCCCCTTTTCCTCTGTGGATTGCTCCTGTCCTGTTCCCAGTCTTCTCCTACCTCCAGTGCTATCCTGGTTGCCCTTCTGAATGAGGACTAAGCTTTTCCTTAGGGTCCTCCTTGTTTAGCATTTTTAGGACTATAGATTTTAGTATGTTTATTTTATATTATATGTCTAATATCCACTTATAAGTGAGTATATACCATGTGTATTTTTTTTTTTTTATTTCTGGGTTACCTCATTCAGGAATGTGAAAGAGGAGCAAGACAGTCCTGATGAGACCTGATATGATAGGGTTAGATAGTAGGCTGCACGGGCATAGAGGCAGGAAAGAGGGAGGGAGTGTGGGACTGGAAGGAGATGAGGGAGGGAGCTACAGCTGGGCTACAAAGTAAGTAAATTTTAAGATATAATAATAAGAAGAAGAAAAGAAAAAATTTGCTTTGAGAGTTTAGCTTTTTTTTTTTTCATTATTCTTTTGTCCTATTCTGCTTTCTTTGTTTTACTTTATTTATTATACAATTAGGGATAGCTTCTGGGTAAGGGTTAATGGTTTGTGTCCCATGGGATCCCATGTGGCTTAGACCTGAACAGTTCTTTTGCATGCTGCTACTGTGTTTGTGAGTTCATATGTGTAACAGTTCTGCTGTGTCTACAAGGCTTTGCTCCATTGATGTGTTCAATTCCCACTAGCTTCTACAATATTTCTGCCACCCATTCAGATGCCACCCCTGATTCCTGAGGTTAGAGAGTGACGAACAGGCAGATTCACATCTCATTGGGGATTAAAGATTCCAAACTGTCTCTCTTTTTCTGCACCTTTTGCAGCTGTAGGTCTCTGTATGTATTTTCATCTACTGCAGGATGAAGTGCTGTAGTAGGTCATGTTGTTTTCCCTCCAGTCCCCATAGCTCCTCCAAAATAATGACTCATCAGGCTCAATTATTATTTTAAGCACCTAGTCCATATAGCTAGGCTCTTCTTTGACTAACTTATAACTCAAAATAACTCAATATAATAATATACATTCTGCCATGTGACTGATTCAGGTACCATGTGTCTTTTCTCATGTTTTGCTGGCTAGAATCTCATTCACCTGGCTCTATTGAAGAATACCTCCTGCCCGCCAGATGTACCACCTATTTCCTGCCTTAGGCAACACATTTTTTTTAATTGACAGGTGCTGCATCCATATAATACACAAGAGATTCCTTCTACAATGAAGGTTCTTTGATGCAAAACACTGACCAATGAGCGTAGCAGAATGTTATCACTAGGAATTGTTTTACTGCTACATTTCTTTAACAGACAAGCAGCATTTGATTTTATCCTAGGTACCTAGGCTCTCTAGTCTCTGGTTCTTAGCGACACAAGTGATGGCGTATAGGGGGTAGGTTCCATCTTATTCAGTGGGGCTTCAATCCAACCAGATAGTAGTGGATTGCTCCCACAAAATTAGTGCCACTTTTGTACCAGCATAACTTGCAGGCATATTACTATTACAGATGAAAATGTTTGTAGCTAGCTGTGTTGTTTTTTGTTTGTTTGTTTGTTTGTTTGTTTTTGTTTTTTGTTTTTTCCTCTAGCAGTACACGGAGTCCCTTCCAGTGCTATGGACACCAGTCAGTAGGAGTGAAGGCTCCAGGTGAGCACCACCTTAACTTCTGCATGTTCAATAGTTTGTAGGTGTTGTCTTCAGAAGTAGGGCTTACCATCGGTTTTCAGGGAAAAACAAATAACCTTGGCAATAATCTGAGTTCTTTAGAGGTTTCTGTGGGACCCCTTTGGCCAACACGTAACCCATTTCTGGCACTAGAGGTTTCATTTGATGGTGAGAGATGTTTTATTGGGGATTTCTCTCTTGCACTATTTGGTGATTTCCATTTTGATAGTTTTTTTACATATACATGTATTTTTAAAAGCTGTTAGTATATTATATTTCCATAAACCTGTCAAATGGCCCTTAGTTTTTTTGGGGTGTTTTTTTTTGTTGTTGTTGTTGTTTTTCTGTTGCTTACAGCTCTCTCCTTAACTACCATTCCTTCTCTATTCCCTGTTGCTACTCATGTTCCGGTCACCCCAGCCTCAGCCCCAGCCTCGTCCATCTATAAGAATTTATTCTATTACCTCCTTTTGTGGAGATCCTTCCCTCCTCCTTACTTCTTCACTCTATACTTCAACACTGTGGTAATATGGATTGTAACCTACTTTTTGAAAACTTAACACCTAATATGCACACATAAATTACAATATACAGTATTTGTTTTTTGGTATGTGGGTTACCTCACTCAGGAAGATATTTTTTCTAATTCTATCCATTAACCTGCAACTTTAATATTTTTGTTTATTTTTTTAACAAGTAAGTAATATCACATTTTGTAAATGCACCATTTTTTATCCACTTATCAACTGATATACATAGCATGTACATCAGGTTGTGGTGAGTGACCCATAGTTTAGTTTGTTTAGAGACTAACCAGCTAATATTTGATTGGATTTGAGGCCTAGTCCATGGGGGGGGGGCTCTCCATAACTCTGCTCAAGTAGCCAAGAACCTGAGGCTCAAAAGGCAATGCATCTTGGGGAGAGCCTAATAGTACTGTTCTGCTAAAGAAACATAGCAACAAAACGACTCTTGAAAACATTCCTCACTACATCCCAGATTAGCATTTTGTTCAGCCACTGTCAGAGAAGTTTTCTCCTGCTGTAGGTGGGAAAAAAAGAGACCCGCAATTTGACCAGGTGCAGAGAAGTGAAAGAACTTGAAACAATCAGTACTTAATTAAATGTGTCTATCAATTCTATCTCCTCACCTCAAGAAACCCTGTAGAAAAGGAGAGCCTCATTAATGGAGAACAAGAAAACAAGGTCTTCCAAACACATCAGGATGATGCACATATGAATTTACAGAGACTATGCAACCTGCACAAGGCCTGCATGGATCTGCAAATGAGGGGGGTCTCAGTGCTGAGAGACTCCACAGCTGCTCATGAGCCCACATCACTGAATGAGAAGCTCTCTCCAATTGATAACCACTGGCAAGTGAAAACTTAATTTTCTCCAGTGGAGTTTCACTGGGTATACAAAGCACTCTTAAGGGCCCCATGCTTGGCAATAGCTGGACTACACAGAATGAATCAATTGTATTTTGCTTTTTTTTTTTTTTTTTTCCTATGTCTTGTATGGAGTTTAAGGATGCTTTCCCTTACTCTGGAGGTCTTTTGCTTATATATTATGTTTTTCAATTTTGTGATTTTTAGGGGCTTTCTGTGAGATCAAATGTATGTGTGTGTCTCTGCTTCTACATGCTTTTTGTGTTTTCCTCTTTGCATTATTATTATCATCATCATCATCATCATCATTATATACCTGTTTGCTTTCTAATGAGAAATAGCAAAGAAGGTTATGTATTTGGGTGTGTTGAAAAAGGCTCTTCTGGGAGTTGGAGGAGAGTTGGCGATAATCTGAATAGATTGTATGAAAAAATCTAGTTTTAATAAAAAAGAAAAAGGAATATATTTTACTGAATTTAAAACAGGAATTCAATTCCAATGATGTATTTCAAAGGAAGGTGAGAAATAAATGTGTCTAGCAACAATTTTAGACTGTAGATAAGAACATAATATTTTTATTTACATATATTATGTGACAATATTTTACTTGCTAAAGTATCAAATTATATCATAACATGTATATTATGTATTAATATGTCTAAAACACATGTGTTAGTAAATATTAAAAAAAAATCTAAAAGGCAATCTCTAGATAACATCCTTACCTTTATTTTAAGAAAATGGCTATTGCATTCAGCAGGTAAGTGCATTATCCATTATTCTCCCATTTCACAATGATGTATTCAATGTTGTAGGTTAATTTCAAAAATATGTTTTCAAAATTTTTATTGTTCTGAATGTTATACTTTCTCTTTTTATATACATAGTTCTGTTTATACACTGTGTTTTTCAACCATATTAATATTTGTACCAATAAGGAAAAAAATAGAAAAAGTATATCTTAACTTTGACTCCTCCAAAGGAAAGACTTGAGAATATCAGAGAAGAGGTGAAATGTGGAGAATATGTCACAGATAGGAAAGCATTTGAGACAGCAAACGTTTGAATTCTTGCTTCTTTCATGTCTAACAAGGGCATGCTGCTCTGCAGACTTGCAAAGAGCTCTTCACAGCTACTGAAGGTTTTTACAGTTACCCTGTCTGTTGTGACTAATTAGCACACTGAGATGGAATTGCAGACAAGATTGGTTCAACAAGCAGGAGTGGTTCATATACAGCTGGTACATTAGTCACAGTACTAACCGCCGCAGACGGTATGTAGCTTGGCAACTACTCTAGTTGAGAAAAAACTGCTACTAGTTGATAATACATGGACATGTGCAGCTTAGACCCCTATTTCTGTAGTGACACAGAAACCTTCACTCTCCAAGCAACAGAGGAGTGCTAAGTTTGCACAAAGGCACCACTATACTGAGGGAAAAAAATGGGGTCACTTTTTTACGGATCACCATTACAACCATTGTTCACCATTACAACCATTGTTTGTTCTGACTGTTCAGCTACAGTAGTTTTACAAAGATGACACATTTTATTCAGATTTGAAGAAACACCGTGGTGGTTTCACAGTTCTCAATGTTTATTATTGTGTGACTCTTACCCAGCAGGATAACAAGATTTCTTCCCATTGATGCTTAAATGTTGTATATTGTGTTCCTCAAAGTATGAAAAGGTCATGCGTAATCTTGTTTGATTAATGGGGAAAGGGAAAACATCACAGTCAGTAATCATTCATTCATTCTAAGCATCAACATTAGTACTCAGACACTTTTGGCCCAACAGCTTTTCTCAGAGTGACCTAAGTAATTTTACAGGTTTCAGGTACATCCATCTACCTCTCATTAATTCTCTTTTATACTGTTTGGATTTGGTGGATATAATCAGTGATATCGTTTCACTTCCTTGTGTGCACGGAGTTAAAGGTAGCCAATCCAAGTATTACTAAGTCTTCATTTTGAGTTCATAGATTTTAACAATTACTTACTCATTTTAAATTTTTCAGTTTTTAATTATAAATCATACATGTATTAAAGTCTGTTTAAATCCTTAAATCTTAATCCTTAAATTTAAAACATTTTTAATATAATATTTAAAATTAATTTTAAGTACTTTACTTAAAATTTAAAATTTGCCTAAATAACATTTTTTTCATTAATCCCATTCCTTAATCAGTTTTACTTCTCTGTTTTTATAGAAACCTCTCACTATCTAAATTTTTCTAAAAAGTCACTGTTATAATGCAGCTCTCTAAGAAAAGTACAGATTTTAGTATGTTTATCGTACATTATAGGTCTAGTACCCACTTATAAGTGAGTAGATACCCTGTCTGTCTTTCTGCTTCTAGGATACCTCACTCACGATGATCTTTTCTAGATCTCACCATTTGCCTGCAAATTTCACAATTTCCTTATTTTTAACTGCTGAGTAGTATTCCACTGTGTCAATGTACCACAATTTCTGTATCCTCCTCTATTGAGGATCATCTGGGTTATTTCCAGGTTCTGGCAATTACAAATAAAGCTGCTAAGAATATGGTTGAACAAATGTCCCTGTTGTGTACTTGAGCATCTTTTGGATATATGCCTAGGAGTCGTATAGCTGGATCTTGAGGAAGCACTATTCCTAATTTTTGAGGAAGCACCAGATTGATTTCCAAAGTGGTTGTATAAGTTTACATTTCCAGCAGCAGTGGAGGAGGGTTCCCCTTTCTCCACTTCCTCTCCAGCATGTGTTGTCATTTGAGTTTTTGATCTTAGCCATTGTGATGGGTATATGGTAAAACCTCAGGGTTGATTTGATTTGCATTTTCCTGATGACTAAGAATGTTGAACATTTCTTTAAGTGTTTCTCTGCCATTCAATATTCCTCTATAGAGAATTCTCTGTTTAGCTCTGAACCCCAATTTTTAATTGGATTACTTGATCTGTTACTTTTTAACTACTTTAGTAATTTATATATTCTGGATATTAGCCCTCTGTCAGATATAGTGTTAGTGAAGAACCTTTTTCCCAGTCTATGGGATAATCATACTAAAATCTGTACATCTAAAGAAGCTAAGGAAGAAGGAGGACCCTGGGTAAGATGATCAATCCTCACTCAAAAAGGCAAACAAGACTGACATTGGAAAAGGAAGAAAACAGAGAACAGGACAGGAGCCTACCACAGAGGGCCTCTCAAAGACTCTATCCAACAGTGTATAAAAGCAGATGATGAGGCTCATAACCAAACTTTGGGCACTGTGCAGGGAATCTTATGAAAGAAGGGGAAGATAGAAAGATATGAGGGTGCAGGAGCTCCACAAGGAGAGCAACAGAACCAAAATATCTGGACCCACGAGTCTTTTCTGAGACTTTGTTGGGATACAAAGTAAATAAACTGTAATTAACATAAAAAATTTAAAAATTAAAACAACAACAACAAAAAAGGCCGTTGAACAGACTCTAGCAGTGTGTACTATCCAGGCTAGGCTAAGTGTTCTTCTCTGACTACTAGTACTATACTAGGAGCTTTCCAGGGTCCAACGGTGTGAGGGAAGCCCACCCACTCTGAGGGGGCTTCCTGGGGATGACTGAGGTCAGGAATGTAGGGATGTAGAGCCCAGCCTGCCTGCCAGTCAGGGGCACTCCTGTTGTCACTTCCTCAGTGGCGGACCCCAAGTAGTCAGTTTTTTATCTGGGTCAGGTAGTTATAGAAATAAGTAATAAACCATTATTTTCAATTCATTGCAATCATTTGTATGAATCTTAAAACTTTATTTTATACTATGTACATTTTTAATTTATTTTTTATTTTTATATTAATTACAGTTTATTCACTTTGTGTCCCAGCTTTGTAGCCCTCTCCCTCATTTCCTGCCACTTCCACTCTTCCTCTCTCATCTCCTCCTATGCCCTTCTCAAAGTCCACTGATAAGGGAGGTCCTCCTCCCCTTCTATCTGACCTTAGTTTATCTGATCTCATCAGGACTGGTTGCATTGTCCTCCTCTGGGACCTGGCAAAGCTGCTCTGCCCTCAGGAGAGGGAATGGTCAAAGAGCCAGTCATTGAGTTCATGTCAGAGACAGTCCCTGTTCCCCTTAGTAGGGAACCCACTTTGAGACTGAGCTGCCATGGGCTATCTGAGCAGGGGTTCTAGGTTATCTCCACGAATGGTCCTTGGTTGGAGTATCAGTTTCAGAAAAGACTCCTATGCCCAGATATTTTGGTTCTGTTGCTCTCCTTGTGGAGCTCCTGTCTTCTCCAAATCTTACTATCTCCCCCTTCTTTCATATGACTCCCTGCACTCTGCCTGAAGTTTGATTATCAGCCTAAACATCTCTTTTGATATACTGCTGAGTAGAGTCTTTGAGAGGCCCTCTGTGGTAGGCTTCTTTCCTGTTTTCTCCTTCTTCCAATGTCCAACCCATTTGTCTTTCTTACTGAGGATTGATTATCTTACCCAGGGTCCTCCTTCCAAGATGGTGGCAAAACAGGATGGAAAGTTTGTGATGGCCAGTGTGGACACTGACAACCACACAAAACTGGACATTGAGTGGTGGACAAGTTCGTTGGCATTAAGGATGAAGACCTGCTGGAAGCCTTCCTGAAGAGGCTGATTGGCTGAGGAACAGGGAAGAGCCCTGGCTGCAATTGCCTGCTGGGAGCCTGTTTGGGGAGGAGCCTAGTAGAACCCCCAGCTTGATGCTGTGGTCCTTCCTGGCTTCACTCGCTGTTTCATCCCTGCGGATCTGGCCTTTGGCAACAGACCTCCAAACCTGGAAGCCAGCAGCACTTCAGAGCTAGCCCACAGTCAGGGCAGCCAGCAGAGGAGCAATGCCGCCACTGCTGTGGGGGTATCCTGTGCACCTACTGTGTCCTCGTTCTAGTGCCTGGCCCTATTATTCTAGATGCTGGAAGAGCCTGGGCCAGCCTGTAGCTTGACTGTGTAGGTGGTCGCCTAGACCCCATCTCCATGGTCCTCTGATCTGAATTACTACAACCTTGCTAATTTGCCTCTGGCACTTTTCCTGTCCTGCCTCTGTAAACAAACAAACAAACAAACAAACAAACAAACATGTCCATTCATTATCTTAGAAAATAAAATTAATCAGATAACAATGACTTTTTTGTGACAATTGGGTGTCAGAATAAAAACATTTTTAAATTTTAAATCTAACTCATATAATTTTAAACCATTAATACTTTCTAGAGAGAAGAGAACTCTATAAAGGAATAACAGTTTATTGATAATATATACCTCTCTGTCTTCATTAGATCAGAGTTGGGGCTATATATTGACTTCAAAATAGACGTGGCTGGTAATGACCATCTTAGGAACCAGTTAGCTTGAGAATGGCTGTCTACCATTGGCTAGATTTTTCAGTTTCCATGGCGACAAATTGTAATTAGACAAACTCCACAGCAAGGTCTAATGCATTGAGGAGGCATTAGATCCCACAGAGGCACAGCTATGAACGCCAGGCTAGGTGTTTACATAGAGTGTCCGCTGAGTTTCTTATTAACTCTGAAGAGCATGTGTCAACTTTTCCTTGTCTTCAAAAATATATTTAATGCATGAGACACTTCTTAACTCAACTTGTGTTTGTTCATAATTATACTTTTTGAAATAAATAGTTTTAACCGAGGACTGGTATCTGTTTAGTAGTTTATTTCCACAGATATCTCTGTGTTTTACAAATGTCATTTAGAGCTGAGCTCACTCCACCAAACTCCTGATTCATAAATCTCACTTCAAACTGGATATATCCACCTGGATTTCTACTAAAATCTCAAAATTGACATTTCAAAAACCAAAATGACCTTTTTCTTCCTCACTAAACAAATTTATACCTACAGTTTCACCACCTCCATGTGTGACATCTACTCAACAGTTTCTAACTTCCTTCTACTTAGTATCTCACTTTCTTCTTCACTTTATTCTCTATGTATGTCTCTCTCCTCCAGAAGAATTCTCTTATGTCAATATTTTCTGTTGCCAGTATGGAAGTTTTAGTAACAGAAAATCTTGACATAAGAGCTGGAAACAACCCAGATGCCCCTCAACTGAAGAATGGATACAGAAACTGTGGTACATCTATACAATAGGGTATTACTCAGCAATGAAAAATAAGGAAATCATGAAATTTGCAGGTAAATGGTGGGACCTGGAAAGGATCATCCTGAGTGAGTTGTCCCAGAAGCAAAAAGACATGCATGGTATATACTCACTCATATAAACATACAATATAGAATAAACCCACTAAAATCTGTACATCTAAACAAACTAAGCAAAAGAGAGGACCCTAACTAAAATGTTCAATCCCCATCCTGAAAGGCAAAGAGGATGGACATCAGAAGAAAAAGAAAATAAGAAACAACCTCGGAACCTGCTACAGAGGGCCTCTGAAAGCCAGAATAAAACAGGAAACAACCTTGAAACCTTCCACAGAGGGCCTCTGAAAGCTTCTGCAGTATAGACTGTCAAAGCAGATGCTGAGCCTGATGGCCAACTGTTTGGCAGAGTGAATGGAATTCTATGTAAGAAGTGGGAAATAGTAAGAGCTGGAGGGGACGGGAACTCCACAAGGAGAGCAACAGAACAAGATAATTTGAACACAGGGAACTTCCCAGAAAATCATACTCCAACCAAGGACTATTCGTGGAGATGACCTGAACCCCTGCACAGGTGTAGCCCATGGCAGTTCAGTGTCCAAGTGGGTTACATAGTAATGGGAAGAGGGACTGCCTCTGACATAATCTGATTGGCCTGCTCATTGATCACTTCCCCCTGAGGGGTGAGCAGCCTTACCAGGCCACAGTAGAGGACAATGCAGCCACTTTTGATGAGAACTGATAGACTAAGATCAGAAAGAAGAGGAGAACCTCCCCTATCAGTGGACTTGGGGAGTGGCATGCATGCAGAAAGGGGAGGGAGGGTGGGATCGGGAGGGGAGGAGGGAGGGGCTTATGGGGCATACATAATGAATAAAGTGTAATTAATAAAAAATTAAAAAAAAAACTTCCATACTGTTACTAAAACTGTGGGCTAACAAAATGAGTTAATTGATAAAAGGCTTTCTGCCAAACCTTATGACCAGAGTTTGTTTCTCCTGGCTTAAACACACAGATACACACACACACACACACACACACACACACACACACACACTCACACAAAGGCGGGCAGAGTTAAACTCAATAATTACAAAAAAAATTTACCAGTTTTACTTTCCCCCATTGCTATTTCGCAAACAATAGGGATCTTTTGAAAAATAAAATATATTTCTGTATTTCTTTCTCTTCCTTGCTACATTTTGCCAGTCATCCAGTTCTAAAAACACTCAGAAGTGAATGAAACATGGCTCATTAAAAAGCAAATATACTTACGGGACAAATTTGTCAATGAAGTGCTGACTATTACCCGTGGCTTTTGGAGAGTGGTGCTATATACGAGCATAGTGTAACTGGAATATCCTATAATAAAGATTATACAGCTGTTTAAATTTTTTCTCCCACCTGAGAATTTCTTGAAATTCTATGAAAATAGAACCAGTTTTCCTGATGAATCAGTGTCCGTGCTTTATAAAGAAAAAATTTGAAAAGTCCTGTCCTCTGTAAGCAATTCTCATTTTCTCTAAGATTTAAAGCAGTTCTTTGTTACCCTACAAGCTGATGTTACAATACAGTCTTTTGCTTATGACTCTTTCAAGCAAGAAGAAAATGCTTTACAGCTATCCAACATGATGATAGTTTTGAGGATTTTGTTTTTTCATGGGTTATGTCTTCCGTTTTTAAAGGCTCCTTTTTAAAATCTCTCAACTTGGTCAACTCAAATTCAACATAACAAACTAAATTCATACTAAAACATTTACTAAATACTTTTCTTAATATATTCAGGGTAAGGGAAAAGGCTACATTTCTAACAATTCAAATACACAGCTCTATTGTAATACATTTTATATTGAACTTTCAGTAAGTTTTTATATAGTGTGTTTCAATATATCTGTTTTTTAAATTTTTCATTATTTGTTTATAATTTTCATATGTATGCTTACATACTGTTATTCACATCCCACTCTCCCAGCACATTGTCTATCCTCCCTCTTCCTCAAAAACCTCTGTTTCATGTTCCTATTTATTCACTTTATTTTGTGACTCACCCAGATTAATTATCACTGTGACTCTGTTTTTGGTGCTAGCCCTTATGGTACAGTGGGATCAGAAGAGGGTGCAAAATTAAAGGCAACCTCTCCTACCATCTGCAGCTAGCCAACAGTTCAGAGGTAAAGGGTGAAGGCCTGTGAAGCTCCACTACTCTTCCTTGACAGAGTGTTGGGGAATCTTGTCTTATTTTTTATACCTAGCTAGTTTATTAAAAGTAAATACAATGAGTTTTATCCCCTGCATCTTTTATGGTGCCTAAATGTAATACACATCAGCTCCAAATAGAGCTCATTAAATTAATTACATATTTTAATTAGATTGAATACGCTAGCATAAAGCTTTATTACTATATTATTATTATTTGTTTCCAAGACATGTATTTTTACTTGAGATTTAAACAAGTGAGTGTTCCACTCATTAGGAAGGACACATAAGGAAGAAATTAGGGAAGCATGATTAGGTGTGGTATATTTAACAGCAGGGAGAGTGCAGAGGAAAGAGAATCAGTGATGTCCCCATGATCTGGAGGCTCTTGTTAAAAGGTAAAGGCTGTTAGATTCAGTAAATAGAAAAAGCAAGTTGTGAGAAATTTGCGTCTTTCTTTCTTTCTTATAACAAAATAATTTACATAAGAGAAAACTGTATTGTTTAGCAAGGTAAAGAGGCACATGACTTTAATTCCAGCATTTGGGAGGCAGAAGCAGCTGGATCTCTGTGAGTTTGAGGCCAGCCTGGTCTGCAGGGCAAGTCAAAGACACCCATGGTTACATACACAAACCCGGTGTCAAAAAACAAAACGGATAAGCAACACAAACTATACTGTTGATATCATCACTTCAAAATAATGTAAGGAGAAAGAAAGAAAGAAAGAAAGAAAGAAAGAAAGAAAGAAAGAAAGAAAGAAAGAAAAGAAAGAGAAATAAAGAAAGAAAAGAATAGAAAAGAAAAAAGAAAGAAGGAAGGGATAATGAGGAAAGTGTACTTTCAAAGAAAAGGTTTATGTAAGGACTTTAAAATAGTTGGTTTCTCAGTAGGTCTGGTTTGAATGTGAGTTGCTTGCTTGTTTGTTTGTTTGTTTCTTTTGTGTGTGTGAAAGTGAATGGGATTGGATATTCTTGTGGATCATGTTTGTGCAGGGAAACATCAAATGTCATAGTATTGTTACTCAGAATCTATTTCATAGCACCTTTTTCTTCTCTCCTGAGTCTAGTCTTTAATGACGTACAAAAAAAATCTCCAAATCCACACAACATTGTTACATGGATTATGGGAATTCAGCTCAGTTCCTCAGCAAATATTTTATGACTGAGACCTTTCCTAATTTTCCAGTTTGTTGGGATATTTAAATAGATTGCATATGCGGATAGTTCAGAAAACTTAAACTTCAAAAAATATCAAACTAAAAATAAAGTGCAGTGGGATATGTTATGAGTTGTTCATCTACGAACTATTAAGGAAATGCACATTTTGGAAGTCAGTTTTATGGTGGAGAAAGAATGGGAAGAAACCTTTTTAAGGCACAGAGCAGATTAGCCGGAGAGAGCAAAAGAATAAACACATGAGCTTAGTTGTCAACCAACAGTTGAGGACACGTGTTTGAAATTAGATTTCTGTGAGTCTCTTGTTCTTCTTTATCTATTTTCTTAACAAATTAAACTGACCCTAGAAAAGCAGATGTGGGAAATTTGTAGGGTATCATTTATAGAAGGAAATGTGGGAACTGTCCCAGGTAGCAAGAAGTGAAATGACTTATTAAAGTCATAGTCCTAGGCCACCTTTTAAGTTCACCGTCCCTTTGTATAAAGAAAACAAGTGTTTGTGAAGAAGACAATTTAACATGCTATTTGGGATTATGCGCGTATCTCAACACATATAATATGAGATTTTTAGCAATTATTCAAAGAATTCTAGCAAATTCAATGTTGTCTCTGAACTCTCCTCAATAATTAGAAAAAGTGGGGCATGGTGGAACACACATTTAATTCCAGTACTCACACGCAGAGGCAAAGGTAGTAGGATCTCTGTGAGTTCAAGGCCAGCCTGGTATATATAGCAAGCTCCAGATAGCCAGGTCTACATAGAGAGACGCTCTATCAAAAACAAAGTAAAATAAAACAGAACAGAAACAACAACAACAGCACAGAAAAAACACAAATAAAGAAAAAAGAATTAGAAAAAAAAACAAAGACCCATTCACTTTACCTTTTAGACTATCTGAAGCATAAAAGGTTATTAGTTTTGAAAACTTAGTAAGTAACTAACATCTGTAAATTCATGTCATATTATCATAGACATATTTTTGAATTGCAATTGGAATTTTAAAAATAAAATCAGCATAAATGTTATATGTGTTTGATTGTAAATGAATACATAGGATGAGTATTGCTGTGTTCTCAAATATGTCAAGTTAATTTGCATATCTATAATCTTAAACCTATAAAATTACTTAAGACATTAACTAATAGCTGGGTGGTGCACACCTTTATTCCAAGCATTCAGAGATGCAGAAGCAGGCAGATCTCCATGAGTTTGAGGCCAGCCTAGTCTACAGAGAGTGTCCAGGATAGCCAAGGCTACACAGAGAAATCCTGTCTGGAAAAATCATAAAAAAACACACACACACCAAATAACTGCAAATTTTAAAATCATAACTGGGCTAACTTAAGTGGAGTTCTTAATGAGTCAGAGAAATTGTTTATGATGAAATTTGTTAATCACTAGCTGGTTATCATGTTTGCAAGTTAGGTAACTGCAAGATTTAGTGTAAATATTAACAAGTACAAAACAGCCCTCACCATCAATCAAGAAAAGTGAATCATAAAGCAGAAAATAATGAGTAGAACACACAAACACACATTCACATTCATTCACACACACACACTCATTGCACACACATATACATACTCACACCCATGCATTTGTTAATAATGAAAATATGTTCTTACAAATGTGTCAATAGAAAATTTAGTCACTGTGTGAACATAGTAGAATGTGCACTTACATTAATCTATTTGGTGACACATGCTTCCCACCTGGGTGGTATAGAATAATTACTACCACAGCCCTGACAAACAAGACAACTTGAGATTAAAGAGAGTATAAGACCAAAGGATATAATCAAGGTTTGTGTTAGACATGTGATATATGAGGGTGTCTCTGGGGAAACACTGCCTGATGGTTTACAGGAAAAGTATCTTTGAGCCGAGGAGCTAGAGGTGCTATACAGAAACCTACATGGAAGTTATTGATGTAGTTATTTAGCCTATCATTTAATATGTGAGGTAAATATTGCTCATTCTGTGCATTTTACAACTGGAGGTGTTCTGAGAGTGTTTACACCAGCATGAGTTACCATAGGATGTTTCAAACTCTTGTGGAACCAAGATTAAATCGGTGGACCATTGCTAAGTAACATCATCACACAACACATGGTTAAGTAGGAAACCATATTTGGCTAATGAACGCTGATAAACATTCCATCCTCAAAAATCAATATACATAAATTAATGAATTCTGCAGGGAAACACAATGTTTTCTTACAAGTGAGGCTCCTCAAGATCAGATCAGAGGAAGATGATGCAGCCAGTCCTGATGAGACCTGATAAGCTAGGGTCAGGTAGAAGGGGAGGAGGTCCTCCACTATCAGGAGACTAGGGAAAGGACATAGGGGGAGAAGAGGGAGGATGGGTGGGACTGGGAGGAGATGAGGGAGGGGGCTGCAGTGGGGATACAAAGTGAATAAATTATAACAAATAAATATATAAATTAAATTAAATTTTAAAAAGATCACATCATGTACTCATAAGCATGCATTACAGCACACATGTGTGAGAAAATAAGACTCCTGCAATGTTAAACTAACCAGTTTGTCTTAAATACACATTGTCAGAGAGAGTCCAAGGAGGAGATGGATATTAACAAGGGAAGCAAGGCAGAATAAGCCTTGGCCTTTACTCAGTCCTATCTTACTCACATTGCACGTAATTTTATCATGTAGGTTTCAAGATGCCTCCAACATCTTGCCCTTCAGACATTCTTCGATTTGTGTTCTGCTTGACCGGACTGCAGCATTAGAAGCCTCTGTGTCAGATAGTCAGGGGAGACTCTGGCCTTATTGTCCACAACAAATAATAGTTATCTCCATTCCTTAAAGCTTATCTGTGACTCTGAGACATTCCAAGTTCAGCATCACTCTGATGACAGGAGGCTATAGCACCAATCAGTAGATGAGACAATGAGATTGAAACCATTTGTTTAAAAAATTTAGGACATCTTTCTGGCCATAAAAAAACAGTGTTAATACTGCTTGTCTTTCTTTACAAGGGCAGATAAGTCAAATGATAAGTTTAAAGTGTTTTTTATGAGAAGATAATACCAGAGAATCATTACATAAAGGATACTTTAACTTTATATTGAAAAATCATAGTGGCACAGCTCTGTAAATAACATAAAGGTTTATTTTTTGAGAAATAATTGATTAAAAACATTTAAAACAAAACTATTTAAAGTGTAAATTTTTCAATCATTAAAATTCAAACAAATTTAGACTATTTCAGAATCTCTTTCTGAAATGGAATATAGTTTAGGTAGTATTTTTACCACAACACACACATATAGCTATACAATTTTGCAAAGAAAGGTATATTGTTCCCATCTTCTATGACTTAAGAGGACTCTATAAAGAAGAAATATCATGTGAATCATCATATACAGTTCTCAACAGTTCGAAATATAAAAGAATTAAAATTAAATCTCACATTGAAAATCCGTTGCTTTGACTCCAACTTGGAAATAAAATATTTCCCTAGTGATGAGCTTGATGTTCTTGTTAACTGTATGCGAGATCCATCGAGTATCATTTGGGATATCTGATTTAATCCTTATAATAGTTTAGCAGTAGAGAAAAGTTCTTATTGTTGACAGTGTTACATAGATGAGGTAAATCAAGTTCGGATATAATAGCATATGGCTTGAAGCCAGGGAATCTGATTCTGGAAAACTAACTCATCTTACTGAAAAAGAAATGTAGATTGCAGTGATCATATGAAATGTACAAACACAGCTTCACTTCAAGAACCAGCTATTCCTCTCCTGTGTATATAACCAAAAGACACTCCACTATACAACAATGACACTTGCTCAACTATGTTCATATCAGCTTTTTTCACAGGAATCAGAATCTGGAAACAACCTACATGTCCCTCAACCTAAGAATGGATACAGAAATTGTGGTACATTAACATAATAGAATACTACTCAGCAGATAATTGGTTGAACACAAGTAAACTTTATGGTGTCTTAAGTATATCAATGAATAACATTATAAAAAATAAAATCCAAATGAAACCATACAAGTAACTGTTTAGGGGAGCCCACAAAGGATGATTACCCGGACATAGTTTAAAATCAATTGAAAGTTTTATTCAATTGTCTGGGACTACACTCAGATATTCAGGACCAAAGTGTAGCACCCACTGTTGAGAGTAAGGCATGTGGAAGGAAAAACAAAACAAAAACAAAAAAGCATGCAAATAACAACAACACATCGTGTTGTCTTGGCAGCTGCAGGGGTACGTTTCGCCGAAGCAAACTCTTTAACAGAAGCTACAATAAGAATTTAGCTTCATAAGGAAGATTTTTTTTTTTTTACACAAAAAGGAGACATAACAGGAGCTAAGATAAGCTAGTGGGGCCATCTTGACCTCAGGTTGGGTAATTTTCCACAGGGCTTTTCATCAATGAGATCAGCTTCCAGGGAAACCTAAAATGACATTAGTAAGAATATGAGAGGAGCCTCTGCACCATCCTCCTCCGTCACACTATGATTAAAATATTAATATTAGCTTTAAGGATGACAAGGGAACTCAATTACAATTGATTAGAATGAATGAAGAAAATATAAAACTCAGAATTTTTTCCATTAAAATACAGGAAAGAGGAAATATGTATTTGTTGGTTGTTCATGGATTTCAGATGATCCTAATTTCTTTTGGTGATATGCAAATTTACTGATATTACAAAACAAAGCATGTTCATCTGTTACTTACAATGGTCAAAAAGTGTGCTACAAAGGTAACACATATTTTCATATTAAAATATATTGCAGAAAAATATGTGATTGTAAAATCATCTTAAAATTTAAAAATATTTCAAAAGAGTTCATACCTGTAACTGAAAGATAATAGAACTGTATTGAAAAAAGATTCAAGACTTTAAAAATGTAATATCAGCAATGCCACAAATATAGTTGTTTTGATAAGAATCAAGAAAAAATTATTTGATTTCTTGAACAAGTTAGCTACAACACCAATAGAGATACCATGCTATTCCTATATATTAGTTAAAGAACATATATCCTGTAACACTCAAATAAAGGCCCACTGAAATAAACTATCCTTTAGACCAAACACATAATATTCCATTGTTTCTTTGCTACATTCCCTATGGAGATGTTTCAGTTCCTTAGAAAGCACTCTTGAGAATAAACAACTATTATACCTTACTCAAAATTGTACAATATATAAGCCACCCATCATGTGTTTACATCTATTCTTTGAAGATTAGATATATCTGTGCATTCATGAAGTCACATTTCATTGGTTTTCTCTCTACAAGACCTATAAAAGATCAACTCTGTCAGCATTGCAGCAGAGTGGGGAACAGTTAGAGTCCCATCCCTGCCTGAGGAACACCCAATAGTTGATTTTTAGGGAAAATTTGTTTTAAGGTGTGGCTCCTGAAGACTTGCCCAGTGGATAATAACACTAGCAAAAATATATGATCAGGACAAGTTTAAGTCAACAGATAAAGAATAAAATTATCCTATGTTAATTTCTCAAATACTTGTGCTCACAAATGGTATAAACGCATTTGTAAAACATCTGTCTGATTCCTTGTTTTGAATGAGGGGTAATTTAAAGGTTCTCAGACAAAAGCTAAGTATTAACTTAAACTGAGTAAAGAAAAGAAAAGCCAGATGTTTACACCCTGGGTTAAATTCTCTACGTGACATCATGTTTCACAAAGATCTCAATAACTGAGTGAAAACAGGAAAGGAATGGGAAATGAATTCAAGAAGTAATTTCAATAATTCTCATAATGAAGTATTGCAACTGTATTAATTCTCCTTTTAAAACATTTGTTCATTTAAACCAATGGTAAAACTACATACCCACAACAATTCATTCTCTTTTACAGCAAGCATTGAGAACGTCATATTGCATAAAATGTTTGGTAATATAATATAAACTGTTTTCTTCAAGCTACCATAAGATAGAGAAAACATTTTATTTCTGAGTTAAAACTGCATCAACTTTAATAAACAAGGAAGTAATCTATTATTCTTACAATATAATGGAGCATTCATTGCTTAACACCCTGGTATTGTGTATAGACTATAGCTACAAGGTGATGAAATGCTAGCTACTAACGACAGTAACTAAGAGAGCAATGCACAATATTTCTTTTCACAATTTCATTGGTGACATGAAGTTTGTATTGCTATTGTCATTGTTTACATTATTATGAAAAATGTAATCATCTCTAAGTTTCATGATATACTTTATAGAACTAAATACCGATATATTATATAGCTGGAGGAGGTAAAAATTGGTAAATAATTTTTAAGTCTCCCCTAATCAGTTAGGCCTATTTAATTTTTTTTTTTTTTGTTGTTGTTGTTGTTGTTGAACACTGATAAGAAGGAAGAGCAGAGAAAACGGCTGCCAATGGCATTTGACTAGTATGGAGCCCTTGTCATCTTCCAAACAGAATATTTCTAAGTAATTGTGCAAATATTATAATTCAAATAAATGAACCTTTATTTAAAAGAAAACAAATATGGAACCCAGAGTTATATACATGAAAAATGCGTTCTGACACTATCTATACCCCCATCCTATAAACTTGCTTTATTTAATCTTATTGCTGAAAACAAATCTCAACTAAATTGAAGAACAAGTCTAGTTAGAGGATGTCCTCTTCAGTCTCTATTGCCTCAGCTACTCAAGGGTCTTTGTTTGAGTCCCCCTCCTATCCTCTCATGAGCCTACCCTGACTTAGGTCTCCAGTTTGTCACAGAGATACCCCCACCCTCAGTTTCTCTTTTCTCTCCATGCCTTCTGTCCTCTTGCTTTTCCTCTCCCCAGGTCTGATCTCCATTCTCTTAACCCCTCTCCCTCTCTCCTTCCTTTGTTCCCTTTTTTCAGCCACTGCCTCCATGTATTCTATCTCCCCTTCTGAGTGAGATTTATGCAGCCTCTCTTGGATGTTCCTAATTTTTTTTATCTTCTTTGAGTCTGTGCCTAATACTATGCTAACCCTGTCCTATATGGCTAAAATGTACTTATAATTGAGTACATACTATGTGTGTCCTTCTGGGTCTGCTTTACTTTAATCAGGAGAATCTTTTCTAGTTCTATCCATTTGCCTACAAATGTCATGTTTTCCTTGTTTTTAATAGCCGAGTAGTATTCCATTGTGTAAATGTACCCCAATTTCTGTATCCATTCTTAGGTTGAGGAACATCTAGGTTGTTTCCAGATTCTGGATCTTGTGAAAAAGCTGCTATGAACATAGTTGAGCAAGTGTCGTTGTTGTATGGTCGAGTGTCTTTTGGTTATGTATACAGCAGAGGAATAGCTCGTTCTTGAGGTAAAGCTATTCCCAATTTTCAGAGAAAGTGCCAGATTGATTTCCAGAGAAGTACAAGTTTGTACTCCAACCAATAATGGAAGAATGTTCTGCTTTCTTCACAACCTCAACAACATGTGCTGTTACCTGAGAATTTGATATTAACCATTTTGACTATTGTGAGATGGAGTCTGAGTCTTCTCAGCCATTCGACATTCCTCTGTCCACAATTCTCTGTTTAGTACTGTGCCCCATTTTATTGGGTTAGTTTGTTTATTAGTATTTCTTGAGTTCTTTTTATATTTTGGATGTTAGCCCTTCACTGGATGTAGTAGCAGAGGGAGGGGAACAACAATCCTCACACAGAACTTCAACCCAAAATTCACCCTGCCTACAAGATGCACAGCAATAATGATAGAGCAGAGACTGATGGATTGCCCAACCAATGCCTAGCCCAACCAAAGACCTACCTTATTGGACAGTGACAATAGAAGTGCCAATTGCAGATAGAAGCCTGACAGGGTTGTCTTCTGAGAGGCTGTACACAACAGTGCCTCAAAACAGAAACTAAGACTCACATCCAAACATAGGATGTCTTCTCGAGGGTGAGAGGAAAGAGAAAAGGACCTGGAAGAGACAGGAGTTCCACAAGAAGGCCAACAGAGGCTTCATCCAGGCATTCAGCTCCAATTATGGACCTTCTGATACTAGGGACTCGTGGAAGCAATCTCAGACACTGCTATTAAGGAGAAAACCAAGACCTCTGCGCTTACAGGTTCTCTAAAAGGGCTGAGCCCAGCAAGCACTGTGTCTGCTCAGTGTCTGGACTCACTAACTTTGGAGCAAGAAAGGCAATGGAGGAGCAACTGACTTCAGGACTTCCCTCCATGAAAAGAGATCCCTGAGCTACTGAGGAATCCGTGTGGTTCCCAGGACCAAACATCTGAGCAGACCCATGGGCAATTCCCCAAGAACTGCCAGCCTGTCCGAGATCATTCACACCAATCTGAGATGGGCTCTTGCAGGAATATCCAGCTTCTTGCTCAGAGATCTTTCCAGAGCCGTAAGAACTCCAGTAGGCAACAGGATTTAATAGCCTACTCCAGAGACAACCAGATGGTTAAAGATCAGATTAAAAATACAATCAATAAAAGCCAAGCAACATAACATCCCAAGGGCTCAGTTATCCAAAGGCAAGCAGCCCTGGAAACCCTACGATTCTGAAACACATGAAAAGGACCTTGAACCTATGATTATGAAGATGATCATGTAGGAAACAAATAAAATCTGTAAAGGAATACAGGAGATACAGTCAAACAGATTGAGGCCTTTAAGAGAAAAAAATAAACAAATCACTGAAAGAATATAGGAAAATACAATCAAACAGATGAAGGAATTGAAAAAAAAATCATTTAATGAGAGGCAGGAAAATACAAACAAACAGGTGAAGAAAATCAACAAAATGTTTCAAGATTTGAAGATGGAATTAGAAAGATTAAAAAAAAATCACAAATTGAAGAAATCCTGGAGAGGAAGAACTAGGGAAGACAACAGGAATTACAGAGGTAAGCATCACCAACAGAATATAAATAATGGTGGAAAGAATCTCAAGTATAGAAGATACATTGGAAGAAATTGATGTATTCAACAAACAAAATGTTAAATCTCCCCCCCCCAAAAAAAATCCTGACACATCTAAGAAATCAGGATAGCATTTAAAGAAGGAACCTAAGACTAATAGGGTTAGTAGAAAGAAAGGATTCCTGGCCCCAAGGATCAGAAAATAATTTCAACAAAATCATGGAAAAAAATTTCCCCAATCTTAAGAAAGTGATGCCTATAAGCATACAAGAGACCTACAGATCACCAAATAGATTAGACCAGAACAGAAAATCCTCCTGCCATATAATAATCAAAGCACTAACTGTACAGAACAAAGAAAAATTAAAAGCTGCAAGAGAAAAAGGCCAAATAACATATAATGGTAAACCTATCAGAATCACACCTGAATTCTCAGCAGAGACCATAAAAGCTAGAAGGAACTGGGTATATGTCCTGAAAACCCTAAGAAACCACAGATGCCGGTCCTAACCACTATACCCAGCAAAACTTTCAATCACCTTAAGTGGAGAAAACAAGGTATTCCATGACAGAACCAAATTTAAACCCTCCCTGGGTATATACTGGAAAGAAGCCCCAGCATACAATAAGGACATTTGCTCAAACATGTTCACAGCAGCTGTATTTGTAATAGCCAGAATCTGGAAACAACCCAGATGACTCTCAACCAAAGAATGGATACAGATATTGCAGTATATATATACAGTGAAATACTACTCAGCTATTAAGAATAGTGAAATTGTGACATTTGCAGGTAAGTGGATGGAACTAGGAAAGGTCATCCTGAGTGAGGTAACACAGAAGCAGAAAGACACACATGGTATATATTCACTTATAAGCAGATATTAGCCATACAGGCTAACCATACTAAAATCCACAGACCTAAGAAAGCTAAATAACAAGGAGGATCCTACAGAAGATGCTTTATGCAAACAGATAGATACTGGAAGCAGTGGAATAGAGGGAATAGGATGGGAGCCTAAGATAAATGTCCTCCAAAAGACTCCTCCCAGCAGGTGATTTATTTAGTTGCTGAGAATCACAGTCAAACTTTGGACAGAGCACAGGGAGTCTTATGGAAGGGTGAGGAAATAGAAGGACTAGGAGGAGGCAGGAGCTCGATAAGGAGACCAACAGAGCCAAAAATTCTGGGCTGAGGAAGTCCTAGAGAGACTGCTGAATCAACCAAGGACCATGCATGGAGAGGTCCCAGACCTTCTCCTCAGATGTAACTGATAAGCAGCTCAGTCACTGTGTGGGTGACAGAGTAAGAGGAGCCGGGACTGCCTCTGTCAAGAACTTGGTTGCCTGCTCTTTGATCACTTTCTCATGTTGGGTGGTCTTTCCAGGTCACAGAGGAAGAGGATCCAGGCAACCCTGATGAGACTTGATAGGCTTGTGTCAGATGGTAATGGAGGAGGACTCCATTTTTCAGTGGATTAGTGGAGGGGGTTAGGGGGAAAGAGGGAGGAAGAGTGGGGCCAGTAGGAGAGGAGGAAGAGAGTTACAATCTAGAAATGAAGGGAATAAATTATTTTAAAAAATTACAGGGACTGTCTATGACATGAACTGATTGGCCTACTTTTTGATCACCTCCCCCAGAGGGGGAGCAACCTTACCAGGCCACAGAGGAAGACAGTGTAGCTACTCCTGATAAGACCTAACAGACTAGGAACAGAAGGGAAGACCTCCCCTATCAGTGGACTTGGGGAGGGGCATGCGTGGAGAAGAGGGAGGGAGGGTGGAATTGGGAGGGGAGGAGGGGGGGACCAAAGGAGGCTACAAAGTGAATAAAGCATAATTAATAAAAATTAAAATAAAAAAATGGGAAAAAAAAGTTAAAAAGAACCAAGTAACCAGAGCCTAGCCAGGTTTGCTGAGACTGAGACACCAACCAAGGACCATGCACAAATTGGACCTAGGCCCCCCCTACAAAGATTTAGCAGATGGGAAGCTTAGGCTTCATGTGGTTCATCTAATAAGTTAAGTGGAAATTGCATAGCACATGGACTCAATTGCCAATTTTTCAATCACCTCCCCCTGCCAGAAATGCCTTGCCAGGCCACAGAGAAAGAGGACAAGTTTAGTTCTGATGGAACTTTATGAACTGGGTTAAAGGGAAAGGGAGTTCCTCTTTCTGAGGAAAAGTCAAGGGGAAGGGAGAAAAAGTGGAACTGGGAGAGAAGAGGGACATGGCTACAATAAGGATGTAAAGTAAATTTTAAAAAATGAAATATTTAGACCAGCACCATTTGTTGAAGATGCTATCTTTTTTCCATTGTATGGTTTTGGCATCTTTGTCAAAGATCAGGTGTCCGTAAGTGTGTGGTTTTATTTCTGGGTCTTCTGTTCAGTTCCATTGATTCACCATTCTGTTTCTATGACAGTACCATGCAGTTTTTATTACTGTTGCTCTATAGTACAGCTTGAGATCAGGGATGGAGATACCTCCGGAAGATTTTTTATTGTAGAGGATTGTTTTAGCAATTCTGGGTCTCTTGTTATTCCATATGAAGTTAAGAATTTTTCTTTCCAGGTCTGTAAAGAATTGTGTTGGTAATTTGATGGGAATTGCATTGAATCTGTAGATTGCTTTTGGTAAGATGGCCATTTTTACTATGTTAATCCTGGCAAGCCATGAGCATGGGAGATCTTTCCATCTTCTGATATCTTCTTCTAATTCTTTCTTCAGAGACTGGAAACTTTTTTCATACAAGTCTTTGACTTGCTTGGTTAGGGTTACACCAAGGTACTTTATGTCATTTGTGGATATTGTGAAAGGTGTTGTTTCCCTAATTTCTTTCTCAGCCCTTTTGTTTTTTGTATACAGGAGTGCTATTGATTTTTTTGAGTTAATTTTGTATCCAGCCACTTTGCTGAAGGTGTTTATCAGCTGTAGGAGTTCCCTGGTAGAATTTTTGGGTCACTCAGGTATACTATCATATCATCTACAAATAGTGATAATTTGTCTTCTTCCTTTTCAATTTGTATCCCCCTTGATCTCCTTCAACTGTCTTATTGCTCTAGCAAGGACTTCCAGAACTATGTTGAAGAGATATGGAGGGAGTGGGCAGCCTTACCTTGTCCCTCATTTCAGTGGGATTGCTTTAAGTTTCTCCATGTTTACTTTGATGCTGGCTACAGGCTTGCTGTATATCGCCTTTACTATGTTTAGATATGTGCCTTGTATACCTGATCTCTCCAAGACTTTAAACATGAATGGATGTTGGATTTTGTCAAATGCTTTTTCTTCATCTAAGGAGATTATCATGTGTTTTTTTTTTCTTTCATTTTGTTAATATGGTGGATCACATTGATGGATTTTCATATATTGAACCATCCCTGCATATCTGGAATGAAGCCTACTTGGTCATAGTGAATATCTTTGATGTGTTTTCTTCTATTCAGTTTGCAAGTATTTTGTTGAGTATTTTTGCATCAGTGTTCATAAGGAAGATTGGCCTGAAATTAAACTAATCAAGAGAGAGGATCCTGACTAAAATGCTCAATCCCTATCCTGAAAGGCAAAGAGGATGGGCATCAGAAGAGGAAGAAAACAGGAAACAAGCTAGGAACCTGCCACAGAGGGCCTCTGAAAGCCTCTGCCCTGCAGACTATCAATGCAGATGCTGAGACTTATGGCCAACTGTTGGGCAGAGTGCATGGAATCTTATGTAAGAAGTGCGAAATAGTAAGATCTGGAGAGGACAGGTACTCTACAAGGAGAGCAACAGAACCAGAAAATTTGAACATAGGGGTCTTTCTTGAGATTCATACTCCAACCAAATACCATGCATGGAGATAACTTAGAACCCTCGCACTGATGTAGCCCATGGCAGTTTAGTGTCCAAGTGGGTCCCATAGTAATGGGAACAGGGACTGCCTCTGACAAAATCTGATTGGCCTGCTCTTTGATCACCTCCCCCTGAGGGGGGAGCAGCCTTACCAGGCCACAGTAGAGGACAATGCAGCCACTTTTGATGAGAACTGATAGACTATGATCAGAAAGGAGAGGAGAACCTCCCCTATCAGTGGACTTGGGGAGTGGCATGCATGCAGAAAGGGGAGGGAAGGTGGGATCGGGAGGGAAGGAAGGAGGGGCTTATGGGGGGATACAAAGTGAATAAAGTGTAATTAATAAAAGTTAAAAAAATGGAATATATACATTTACAAAAGTAACCTAAGGGCAAAATATCACAAACAAGAAGCCATAAGGTATAGCAGCCTTTATGCAAGGGTTTGAGGTTTGGAAATGTGTTTTGTGCCACAATGAGTGCTCTCCAAGAAATCAGACAAACTTAGCTTGTCTGTGTCAACTATTCCTCTCTTTTATATCTGCTTGGCTTTCTAGCATATGACAAGTATTAGCCCAAGACTAAAGGAACATTCAGTCCTAGACTCAGGTGTAGAGAATTATTTAGTGGAGAATGAAGGGGTTAGAAGAAGACATTCTGACAACTTGTAATTAGTTTTGATTATAGAAATGAATATGTTAAAACATTTCAGAAAACTGTAACTATTAACAGGGTCTCAGAGAGACAATTTTATTTCTCTTGAGAGTGAACAATGCTACTGCAGAGAAGGAAAAATGCCGTAGGAAATAGAAGAAAATAATAATGTAATAATACTATTAATATCTCTTTCAATCTAATAATACTCTAATTATTTTCTGTCTTCTAAACAGATGAGACTCATTTTAGATGTTCCACTTAAGCGACAAGTAGAAACTATTCCTGAGATGTTTATGAAACCATTATTCTTTTTCTTCCCAATAATGTGCCACTGTGGACTGACAGTTCAGGCAGAACCACACAAAAGGCAATTAATTTATCCAGCTGCACTCTGCACAGAGGCAATTTGCCTGACATGTAACATTGGATTTTCAATAGTTTCTTATCTGCTGTGGGAATGGACCAAATTCATCCCTTAGAAATGGGATAGTGCGATGTGCTGCTGTGAGCCCTACATGAAAAGGAGCCATTAGTTCAGGGTCTTGGTGGGAAAGTAAATAAAGAGCAGCTACTTAACTACATTGTTTAGAAAACACTCTTAAATACAACATTTAACAAGAGGTATAATTTATAACTGAAAATTTATAAACTTGGCCCCAGTACATGAAGATTGATAATAAATACACAGAAATGTCTCATTAGCTGACCAGAAACACCATGCTCACACAAACTTCCTGCGCTATTAAGATCAAGCAGTCCTGACTTAGTACAGTCCTCATATTTCATGTGAGGAAAGTGTCAACAAAATCACATAAAAAAAAACAACAACTGTGTATGTTGGAGTCCATGTGTGTGTGAGAGTTTGCTTCAGCTCAATGTAGACATTGAATTTTCACATGAAGTAGTGTTTCCCACCTTCTATTCTTAGTGTCATTAACCAGAAAACTAGCTCATATATTAAGTCTGGGATTATTTTGAAATTGAATGTCCTTTAAGTTTTCATTAAGTTAGTATTGTCTTGATTGAAATATAGTTTTCTTTTGAATATATATTCATAAGTATGTTTATCACATTGTCCGTAAATGTTTATTTAGCTATATTTCTAATTAATATAATAAAAAGTCTTAGATTTGAAATTCTAAGGCTTCTGTTCTGTGTGAAACTGTAATATATGAAACCAGAACTTACTCATCCATAAATAATTTGCACAATTAGCAACCAAGGTTTATGAATAGTTTTTAACATTGAATTTTCTAGAAAATGAACGTAGCATGACTTTATACTACACGAATCTGATAATGAATTTCTCTGTTTTTAGGACCGACACTTTCCTGTTATAGAGCCCAGAGGAAGACAATTAAAATGTATAAATTTCTTTACCAGTAGCTGTTGCATCCCAAATTATCTGTTGGTAGAGGCTAAGTTATTTCAAAATATCTGCTTTGCAAGGAAACTGAAACCTCACTGTAGATTTTGAGTGATAAAAATGTGTTACTTAAATATTTTCTGGTTTATCATACTAAGAATAGAGGTCTCAAAGCTGGTTGAACACAACAAAATAAGCAAAGTGGTAGGTACAAAATAGTAATTTTGGTGTCCACCTGATTTGAGTTTTTATGATTAAATATGACTTTTTAGCAGGAAGTACTCATGCATTTATATTATTACTGTGAAAATGTATTTGTAGGGGCTGGAGAGGTGGCTCAGAAGTTAAGCACATTGACTGTTCTTAGAAGGGTCTTGAATTCAATTCCCAGCAACCACATGTTGGCTCACAATCATCTATAATGAGATCTGGTGCCGTCTCCTGGAATGCTGGCACATATGCAGGCAGAATACTGTACATATAAGTCTTAAAAAAGAAAAGAGAGAGAAAGTGTATTTGTATACTTGTGTGTGGCATGGGTGTATGTAATTTTGCTCTAACGCTAGCTATTTCAATACACATTAATAAAAAGGAAAAGAACTGTTAAAATTATTGCCTACAATAATCTGATATATACATCTACATGTATATTAGATATTCTTAGAAGTAATATTTCTATAGCTTCTTAAATACTGAGTAGAAAAATAAAGAAAAAAATAACTTTGAAGAAAAAAATTATGACAATCCTGAATTATTTTATGTAAAAACATGTTCTTAGGTAAATGGTGGGACCTGGAAAGGATCATCCTGAGTGAGTTGTCCCAGAAGCAAAAAGACACACATGGTATATACTCACTCATATAGACATACAACATAGGATAAACCCACTAAAATCTGTGCATCTAAGGAAACTAAGCAAGAGAGAGGACCCTAACTAAAACAGGTCAATCCCCATCCTGAAAGGCAAAGAGGATGGACATCAGAAGAAGAAGAAAACAGGAAACAACTTCGGAACCTTCTACAGAGGGCTTCTGAAAGCCAGAAGAAGAAAACAGGAAACAAACAAGGAACCTACCACAGAGGGCCTCTGAAAGCCTCTGCCCTGCAGACTATCAAAGCAGATGCTGAGCCTGATGGCCAACTGATGGGCAGAGTGAATGGAATTTTATGTAAGAAGTGGAAAATAGTAAGAGCTGGAGAGGACAGGGTTTCCACAAGGAGAGCAACAGAACAAGAAAATTTGAACACAGGGAACCTCCCAGAGACTCATACTCCAACCAAGGACTATTCATGGAGATAACCTAGAACCCCTGCACAGATGTAGCCCATGGCAGTTCAGTGTCCAAGTGGGTTACCTAGTAATGGGAAGAGGGACTGTCTCTGACATAATCTGATTGGCCGGCTCTTTGATCACCTCCCTCTGAGGGGGGAGCAGCCTTACCAGGCCACAGTAGAGGACAATGCAGCCACTTTTGATGAGAACTGATAGAGTAAGATCAGAAAGGAGAGGAGAACCTCCCCTATCAGTGGACTTGGGGAGTGGCATGCATGCAGAAAGGGGAGGGAGGGACTTATGGGGGGATACAAAATGAATAAAGTGTAATTAATAAAAAATTAAAAAAAACATGTTCTTAGTAAAAAACAAATGGTCAGATATAAAAACGACATATTCACTGTCAGACACCCTCAGTTTCGCTGTTTTTCCCAGCACATTGATGAGGACATAATATACACAAACGAGCATGTGTTTCTCAGTAACCCATGCCAAAGTGAAGAGCATATGTTTGTGTGCACCCTCTTTACATGGTGGAATAGCAATGATAATTAGAAGGTGCATGCTAGCCTTGATTTTAGCTATACTCACTCTCAGAGGTTTTATTCTTTTGATATTGTTGACATTCACGTAAAACGTTCACACATTTACAATGCTCTGCTCACTCACAGGACTGATAGACTAAGACCTATTTCTCCAGACCAAAAGATGCAAATTCTTCTTAGAAGAACCTGGTAAGAAACTTACCTGGACTTAAGTTCATACTCAGATCTCAGGCTGTCGGGAAGGCAGACATGGCTTCTCTAAGCTACACAGGGGAAAACTGGAAGAACATGTTTGGCTACTGTTTCCGTTACTCACAGGTTTCCAGGTCCACTGAATCGCACGTTTTCTGGACTCTGTAGAATACATCCTAGTGGAAACAGAGAGGATAGGAGCAACAGAACCAAAATATCTGGGCTCAGTGGTGTTTTCTGAGATGTGTGAATGTTGTGTGAATGTTTTATGTGAATGTTGTTAACAACATACTCGGTCAGTTACCAGAGCAGGTAGCATACCAAACAAGCAAGAATTTGTCAAATGATCAGTCTTTTGTAGTCTCCCTTTGGCGTTAATAGGCACATTGAAAAAAAACAAAGAAACAAAAGGACGATTATCCCTCTTTCTTACACGCTGAAATGTCTTTGTATTCAGCTCTCTGCCTGTTTTTCTTTTTCTGTAGATATTTCCATACACATCTATAAGTTTTCTGTTTCTCCAAAGGCCCTAAAATGTTGTTTTCCACCTCTGTTTGATATATTGTTTACATGCAAGTGATCAAGTAACTTGGACACTTGCTTTCTCCAGAAATTACTTTAGTCTCCAGAAACTTCTTTCAGAAGATGAGTCAACTGTAAACAGATATCTTCTGTCCTTACCAAGGTGTTAATTCTCATTCCAATAGCTATAAAGTTAGTTTCACATAAGTCAAGACATAATTTCAAATAAATGCATAATTCTAAGATGTAAGTAATTGTGTAGCAATTATTTGAAAACTGGTGTTATTAATTTAGCTACTGCTAAAAAGCATTCTTTCAGATGAAAAAGAATAAAGAAAAAAAGAAAAACCTCAACTTTAAATAATTCAGTTTTTGTGCCTAATGAAGCATCTGGGTGTTTGACCATTTCCTCCAAGTGATTAAGCAATATCATCAAGCAAATTTAGTTTGTAAAAAAGTAATACATTAAAGTTATTTAGCAGTGTGTATTTATCTCCTGAAAGATGGTTAGAAAGATAATTATGAGATGCAAATTAATTTTTACTGGGCTGCATATAAAATGCACTTTAATATGCATTATCTCGGGTTGTAACCCACACATGTAGGTGTTTTCCCCCAAAATTGCTACTTGCTGCAGATATTAGTCCATCTTTTATGTTGACATAGCAAACTTCAACAGACTAGATAATTCATAACACAAAAATAAAGTTGTTTAGACAGTTCATGAAACTGGAAAATCTAAAAATTTTAGGAAGCACCTAGTGAGAATTTCTTACTGTAAAATAATTTGACAAAGACTGTGCATCTCATATACATACACTCAAAGGGGGGAGGAGAGAGAAAGAAAGAGATATTTGCTTTAACAACCAAGTTATTCCTCAATAATAAAATCATTCTCATTGTAATATGTCATCTTTTCCTGAGAGTAGAGCCTTCCTGACCTAATGGCCTAGTCATTTCTAAAAGTCTTTCCTCCGAGTTACCATCTTAGGTTTTCATTATTTTTTTTAATTAATTATATTTTGTTCACTTTGCATCCCAGCTGTAGTCCCCTCCCTCATTCCCTCCCAATCACACACTCATCTCCTCCCATGACCCTCTCTAAGTCCACTGATAGGGGAGATCCACCTCCACTTCCTTCTGACCTTAGCTTATCAGGTCTCATTAGGACTAGCTGCAATGTCCTCCTCTGTGTCCTGGCAAGGCTGCTCCTCCATCAGTGGGGTGGTCAAAGAGACAGCCACTGAGTTCATTTTGGAGACAGTCACTATTCCCATTACTCCAGGGAACCCACTTAGACACTGAGCTGCCATGGGCTCCATCTGAGCAAGGGTTCTCGGTTATATCCATGAATGTATCTTGATGGAGTATCAGCCTCAGAAAACACCGCTGAGCCCAGATATTTTGGTTCTGCTGCTCTCCTTGTTTTGCTCCTGTCTTCTCCAGGGCTTACTATCTTTCCCTTCTTTCCTAATATTCCCTGCACTCTGCCCAAGGTTTGGTTATGAGTCTCAGCATCTGCTTTGATACACTGCTGGGTAGAGTCTTTCAGAGGCCCTCATTGTTAGGTTCCTTTCCTGTTTCTTGTTTTCTCCTTTTTCCAATGTTCTTCCCCTTTGTCTTTCTAAGTGAAAATTGATCATCTTTCCCGGTTCCTCTTTCTTGTTCATCTTCTTTAGGTGTATAGATTTTAGTATGTTTATCCTATCTTATTGGTCTAGTATCCACTTATAAATGAGTGTATTCCATGCGTGTCTTTCTGCTTCTGGGATACCTCACTCAGGATGATCTTTTCTAGATCCCACCATTTGTCTGCAAATTTCAATTATTTCCTTATTTTTAATTGCTGAGTAGTATTCCATTGTTAAAGAGAGTTAAATTTCAATTTGAGTTTTAGAGGGAACTTTATATCCTGAGTATATATAGTACTGAGGCTATATATTGTAAATTTTTCTAATTCATTATTTTTTTTGCATACTTTTATTTAAAGTCTTTCATGGCCCTTACTTTAAAAAAAAAATATTCTATTTTCACACTTCTGTCTTCTCTTTTAGTTTTGGCTACTCTCTCCCCAGTTTTTATGTTGCTATGGTAGCCCTGTGTTCTTGTTCTTTCCTGGCTCTCTTTTCCTTCTCCTTTCTCACTCACCCTTGTTCTCTGTGATTCTCTGCATGTCTCACTAAGCACAAATTGGCCTTCAATTTCAGCCATAGCTACCAAGGACTGGGAACAAAGTTGTGAACAACCACCTACTATAATTTTCTTTTTTTAATTATTTTTTTATATTTACTCACTGTACATCCCAATCGTAACCCCCTCCCTCCTCTCTTTGTGGTTCTAACCTCCTTTGGCCTCCCCCCAATCCTTCTTTATTACCCCTCAGAAAGCAGAAGCTCTCCTCCCCTATCAACTGATGCCAGCATAGCAAGGCTTATCAGGACTGCCTGCATCCTTCTCTGTGGCCTGGTAAGGCTGTCCAACCAGCGGGAAGCAATTAGAGACAAGCAACAGAGTTTATGTCAGAGACAGCACCTGCTCCCCTTTCTAGGGAACCCACATGGAGACTGAGCTGCCTATCAGCTACATTATTGTATATAATATTGACATTCAACAAAATATAATTAAATTTAGGCAATTTAATATTATTAAAAGTTTAATGAAAAAAAAATAAGTACACTAGGCAGTGGTGACACCACGTTTAGTCCCTGCACTCAGGAGGCAAAGTAGACCTTTGAGCTCCCTGCCACTGTGATCTACAGAGTTAGTTTCAGGACAGCCACATAGAGAAACCCTGTCCATAGATAGATAGATAGATAGATAGATAGATAGATAGATAGATAGATAGATGAATAAATAAAGAAATAAATAGATAAATAAATAATTAAGTGACAGTAAATGTTAGTCTAACCTTACTCAGCTGTTGTGATCTGCTGACTTTCACCTTCATGCTAGTGGATATTCACATAGAAAGACGATCCCTGTGACTTGAAAGGATTCTGATTTCTGTAGCTCTGTCTTGCGTTCCTCAATAGAACCAGGCATATTGAATAACGCTGTGTTTGAAACACCTAACTAATGCATATATTCTGCACACTACTCTCTGAGGATCCTCAGATCCACATAATAGTTTGTTTTATGACACAGCACAGGCTTCTTTGATTTTGCTGTGCAGGCACACACCATCCATCTCAGATGGACAGCAGATTGCTGTGAAGGAGAGCACAAGTAGCTGAGGCAGGTTCTACATGGCTCTTCCCTACCCTGTTTTCTTTGTCTCATCTTACTGAATGAGATATTTGGTGAATTTCTTATTCTGGAAGTGTGCATTTGTTTGTTTTCTTGTTTATGTGTGTGTTTACTTGTTTCTGTGACCTCATTTCCCTTCTAATATTTTTCTCTCTTGTTGTATATTTTGGATCTTTGTAAAAAAAAAAAAAAAAACTATTTAATTTTTTGTATGTGAGGGAAAGGTCTAAACGTGTATATATACAAATATATATATATATACTAAATATGCATTAAAATATTTAGGAACTATGAGGCATACATATAGACTGACTCACCTGTGTATTATACCAATATTTCTATGCTTCTATAATAAATTATTCAGAAACAACTGTCATCTTGATTTTGAAGGATATTTGTTCAGTTTTAATTATGTTAGATCTGTGATCATCAGCAAACCACAGTAATTTGTTCATTTGAGTTAAAAAATATGCATGTTTGTGTTGGCTTGTTTGCCTTATTCAATACCAGGCATTTGACATTTTATCAAAATGGGTATGTACAGAGCTCATTTACTGACTCAGTAGACTTAGTAAAGTAAATGAAAAACATTTCCCATTTCTTGCATATTTACATACTTATGTGGCTTAATATACCAGCATTCTCCAAAGCTACAATGGTCTATTTATTTTTAGAAGTCATTATTAAATATCTCTGATGACTGATTCCCATTGCCAGAAGTCTGTATTATTATGCTATGTAGAATTGTTAATTTTACCAGTTCTTTAATTGCTTTGATAACATTCTAAGATGCATTATAAGTGTTCATGTTAAAAGTCTTAGGAATGGATCTGCCGACCTGTGTGGTATATAAATTTTGAATTGTCCCAACTCTACAATCAGCTTTCCCAAGTGCTTATTTCTCTGGAGAAATGTGTTAAAACTTCCCATTGTTTATAGTACATATAAAAAATTAAACCCATCATGATTTACAAAGCCAAATTTTCAAATTTTTCCTTCTCCACAAAATAATTGACAGTGTGACTGTGTTTCTTAGATATAAGACATGTTTTCCCATTGTTTCTTATTTATGTGAATATTTATTCTTTGTGTATTTTTTTTATTTGTGAATGCAAGATTTGAATGCAAGGTTTATCTGATAGTGTAATGGGTATCCTTTAACGGTTTTGCAGAGTGCATATATCCTTTCTTATTAGTGGGTTTTCTTGATGTATGTTAGTAGTTTCTTAAAAAGAGAAATATTTTTAAATGTTTTATCATACCACATTTGTAAGTTATTACTGTCACAATTTTTGTCTTAAGAAGTTTTGGAATAAATCCTCAAACAAATTCACAAAGATAAAATTTTCTTATGTATTACAATTTTTTTTTTCTTGACAGGATTTTTTGTGTAGCCTTGGCTGTCCGGGACATGCTATGTAGATGAGGCTGGCCTAGAACTCACAGAGTTCTGCCTGCTTCTGCCTCCCCAAGTGCTGGGATTACAGGCATGTACAACTGTCCCAAGCTACATATATTTTTTATTCTAATATTAAACTGACTTTAATAGATTTTTATATAGAAATTTAATAAGCAATTTTTCGAAAACCATTAATATTTATTTTTTCTTTATGCATCATGTAACTAAGAGCAGATATGCTATTCTCTAAGAAAACTTTTTATAGTCTCCTTGAACCTCTCTTGTTTATGTTAGTTTTACTATTTTTAAATATGATAACTTGTGCAGTCTCTCAGTCTCCTGTGATTTTGTTCTTTATGTTTTTTACAAACTATTGTTAACCATTTTTTACATGCTCAGTTTTTTTAAGGATAAAAGTATAAAGAATTATACAGACATACAAGCATTTCATTTGAACTTATATATTACAATTTTCAATATTTGATAATTCTTCTAAAATATTTGTTGGAGTTTTAAATTTATGAAATGTGAACATATCATTTCTCTCTTCATTAGTAAATTGAAACGAAATTTTTAAAGTTTTAAAATAATTCTTACACTGGGGCTAGAAGTATACATCTGTTTGAAAGCAATTGCTGCTCTCAGAGAAGATCAGTGTTCTGTTTCCAACCCACAGAGTGGCTCAGGACTGTATCAGTAACTCCAGCTCCAGGAAATCTGATGCATCTTCTGACATATACATGTATGTGGTAAACATACAATATTCAGAGAAACAACACACACACATACTTGAACATAAAATACATTTAAAATAATTAGATATTTTTGTTAGTTATTTTTAGGCACGTTACAAAATTTGACTTTTATGATAAATATTATTATTGTTTAACATGAAATGAATTTTTGAATAAAGAATTACTAGAAAATAACAAACAGAAATTTCTAGTATTTTATTCATCCCATTGTCCCTTTCAAATCTGTTGCTAAATCTTAGGTAAGATTGTATTCATGTGTATAAGAAGCTTTTCTACTCTCACATGGATGCCTTAAATATCTTATTTCACCAGCACTTGTCACCGAACATTTATATCTTCAACAAAGTGAAGAATAGTCAGTGTTGAGTGATGCTCATAAAATATGCAGTGGCACCTCAATGTTGTTCTTATTCACATGTTTTGTTTCAAATGTAATCTGTCTTTGTATGAGAGGAAAAACATCTGATATAGGGGTTGTTGAAAGGCAGATAAAGTGACAGACAGATTCAGGGTTATCAAAGATATTGACTCAGAGACAAAGGAAAAGTTTGTCTCAGACATCTATAAGACAGAAAATCTTCTGAACTCTAAACCAGGAGGAAGATGGCTTCTGGGTAAGTAAAACACACAAAAGTTGTAAACAGCTTGAATATGGTTCTCCTACCAAGATCTTACTATGTCCAAACCTAGTGAGGAAAATGTATTGTCTCTGAAGCTAATGCATTGAACTCAGTTGATTATCTTAATAATTTTGTCCCCCAAATGTAACAATATCACCTGCTTGGCAAAACAGTTTTAACAAAAGTTTTTGTTGCTGTGCCATTCTCAATTCTTCAAGAAGGCTAAATATGGTTTTCACTCCTAAGACTTTTTGTGTATTGAACAGGATTATATAAGCATAACACTCTAGAGTACAAAGATTTATGGGTTGGAAAAGAGTGGTTAAACTGGGAGAAGATGCAAGTCATTATTATTAAAGAAGATGAATAATTGAAACAGAAAGTTCCAGAAATAAGAGTCACCACTGATATTAAAATCACTGATGTGATAGAATACTATCATCTTCATAATTAAGGCTAGTAACAAAGATATTAATGTTTAACAAATTAAAGAAGGACATCACTAGAAAAACGTGAGAGTTGGTGAAAAGCAACACGTTAATATGCCAAGAAGAGAAATGAAAATGTTGACATATGTAAGCTTAGGTTTTTCACCAAACTTATTTTATTTAGGGCTCTTAAATACCTTTACCTTCATACCAACCTCCAAAGGTAGGTAAGAGATTCAAAGGGAAAAGGCCTGTAGAACTCTTTTATGTACTTCTTGCTGATTAGGGGTGGTGGGATTACCAAACACAGTAAATAGAATCCAGCAGTCCTGTCCAAAGGACAACACAAAACAGCAAAAAGAATCAGTACAACAAGTCAGCAAAAGCCACCAGACTCAGTTGGATTGCCCCAAAAAGTTCTCTGGAACATTTCTCTCTACAAAGTCAAGTGTTGGAACACAAAGATCAGCGTTGAGATGTTGATCCAAAAAGTGAAACCTCACTGTGGGTGGGCCCCTATATATCTCCTCTTCTCAGAGTTCACCACAGCAGTTCTCAGCTGGCCAAAATCATGACCCTCACAGGAGAGAACTCACAGCAAAACATCGGTGCCCTCTCACAAGCCAACTTCCAGCAAAACATCGGGTTCCCAAATTGGAGCAAAACATTACATGACAAAACTGAGACTTCAAAGAAACCAGAAACTTCTACTTCAGACATATCTTCCACTATTAATGTCTTAGAAAAAAATACATGAGAAAGAACTTCAGAACACAACTAGGTTTTGTGCAGACAGGAAAAATAAAGAACTTCCTGAGGAAAAGTTGTGGGTCGAGGGTTTTAAGACTAAGTGTTGTGGATTTCCAGAGTACAGATTTTTAAGAATGTAGAAGTTGGGAATTTATGATGCATGATGACATATGCAGAACCAGGTAAGTAAACATTCAAGACTTGTGCAAAAGCCTTCAAATCCTCAGCTTTGAGAACACAATATTAAAAAGAGAACTTTCTGACCATATCTGGGAAGAAATATGTTCAATTAATTTTGTTGTAGTTTCTTTAAGAACTCGCACATGGCAGATTGTATCACGAGGCAGGGAGTACCTGTGAGGAAGACACTCAAGGGACACCTGATGTTTTGTTGGCACCATCTTTACTCTGCCAGTGGTGACACTGAAGGAAGAAGGGAGCACAATGCCAGGAGCATGCAGTGTTCTGTGGATCCCAGCATATATCTGCTGATGATATTGTCATTAGCATCATCTTGGTAACAAGAAGGCACAGTGTGAAAGATAACATTCACATACTATTAGACTAATGAAGAAACTAATATGATCATTTCAACAGAGGCAGAAAACCATTTTATATTGCATATGTTTTTCAGTAAGTCAAAAAGAAGAAATGAGTGTATTTGGGATATTTTTGGATCATTTGTTGAAGAATTTTGGCAATCTGCGAATAAAAGCAGTTACTTCTTCTGCTTGAATCATAGCCATGTCTAGCAGAAATGCACATGAATGAATCAAAAAGAGAAAAATATTCATTAATATTAGGTATGATTTTAAAAATTATACATGTATGAGGTTCTCCCTCTAAAGGTATGTAAGTTTACAATGCAGCATTTGAAACTAAGCTTCAAATTTAAGATTGTAGCACCATTAGGGCTATAGTCTTCTTAGATGAGAGCTTTCATCTTCTTAGATGAAAGATATAAAGATGAAATTTATATATGTGTATTGATTTTTTTAATTTTAATAAATGTTTTGGTTTCTAACTTAAAAATGTTTGAGATTATACTATAATTGCAAAATTTACCCATTACATATCCTTCTTTCTAATCTTCCCATAAAACCCTCTCCACTCTTCTTCCAATTCATGGCATTCTTTTTACTAATTGTTATTGTACATATATACATACATACAAACATAAAAACATACATACACACATATGTATATATATTTATAATGTATATATAAATATACATATGTACACCAAATTATAATTTGTCAAGCCCATATAATATCACCTGTACAGTTTTTTTTTTCCCAGGGCTGACTCTGGCACTAGACAAACTATCAGTGTGTTCTTCTTAAGAAAAAACACCTCTCATTTTCCCAACTTTCCTCAGTTGCCTATAGTTCTTTGTGTAGCTTGAGGCTTCAGAGATTTTTCTTTATCTACTTTGGCATATCCATTGGTGTCATTCTTGTTCTAGTCATTGGGCAATCATTTTTATGAGATTTAAGAGTGTAGCTTCTAATATTACTAAGAGAAACAATTTCACAGAAAACTTTTTTAATTTAATTTAATTTTTATTATTAGTTACATTTTATTAACTCTGTATCCCAGCTGTATCCCGCTCCCTCATGTCCTTGCAATGTCCTCCCTCATCTTCTCCCTGCCCCTTTCCAAGTCCACTGATAGGGGGACCTCCTCCCCTTTCATCTGATCCTGTTTTATCAGGTATCTTCAGGACTGGCTGCAAAGTCCTCCTCTGTGGCCTAACAGGACTGCTCCTCTATTGGGGGGTGGGGAGGTCAAAGAGCCTGCAATTGAGTTCCTGTCAGAAATAGTCCCTGTTCCCCTTACTATGGGAAACCAATTGGTTACTGAGCTACCACAGGCTTCATCTGAGCAGAGGTTCTAGGTTATATCCATACATGGTCCTTGGTGGAGTGTCAGTCTCAGAAAAGACCCCTGTGCCCAGATATATTTCATCCTTGTGGAGCTCCTATTCTTTCCACGTCATACTAACTCCCCTTCTTTCATATGATTCCCTGCACTCTGCTGAAGGTTTGGTTATGAGTCTTAGTATCTGCTTTGATTCCCTGTTTTTAAAACTCTTTCTGGCCCCTCTTTTGCAATTTTCCTTGAGCCTTAAATGCAGGAGTGCTTTTTAGTTGTACCTGTTAAGACTGGGATCCAAAATTCTGCATTTTGATTGGTTATGGTTTTCTGTAGGATTTTTTGTTTGTTTGTGTGTTTGATTCATTCCAAAAAGAAGTTTCTTGACGACATTTCTTAATATAAGTATATGTAACATCTCATTGCATAAATTCACTTTGAGAATGCTTCCTGTATAAAACACTGTTATGCATACATGCTTAACTTGTTATATGTTCATCAAGATTCAATATATCAAACTTTCCAACAATTCTACCCATGTTTGTATGCAGAATTCATATATGTCACAAACTGTTTTCTAGTGTGTTCTTAAAATTTTACTTCATTGTGTCAAACATGAGAAATTAAAGGAGGAACCTGTACTTCATCTTTCTGTGTCCAGTTTCTAGATATACAATAACACTCACTGAGAAGTAAATAGCCTTAGGATGAACAGTGAATGAGTCAAAGTTAAAAATCCGTATTTCTTTAATCTAAAACTAGCTGTGACACTGATCTTATTGAAAAAAGAAACACAACTGTATTCTGACTGATGACTTTAAAGCAAATTTACTTTGTCTTCAAAAAAAGGTCAAGTTCCATTTCCAAATCCTGGTCCTTTCAGTTCATAGCAATAGGATGTTTTGAAATTGGTCAAAGTAGTTACCATATCTATGATTATTACATTGTTTTGAATTTGTACCATACATTAAACTGCATTTGTTGTAGAGAAAACAACAAATCATTTTAATATAACTTCTGTGTTATATTCTCTACACAATTTAATACAACTTTTATGTTTTTCTCTAAGAAGTTACCTGCAGTAACAAATGGTTTCATAATATTATATTTTAAATAATTGTGGTTTACTTTTATTGAAATGTATAATGTTTCCTTAAAATGACTTCAAATTTTTAGCTTTTATCCTCAAGAGGATTTAACTAACTAAAGTTAAATAATAATGTAACTTATTCAATCAACCAAATGTATCTACTCTTCTAGATACTTCAAAAATAAGTAACTACCTAAACTCTTTACTCATTTATGTATCAAAACATCCAGAAGAGTGCATTTGGCAAACCTTAGATTTTTTTATTTTAATTTTTTTAAATTTTTTATTAATTACACTTTATTCATTTTGTATCCCCCAATAAGCCTTTCCCTCCTCCCCTCCTGATCCCACCCTCCCTCCCCAAGTCTCCAAGTCCGCTGATAGGGGATGTTCTCCTCTCCTTTCTGATCTTAGTCTATCAGTTCTCATAAAAATTGGCTGCATTGTCCTCTACCATGGCCTGATAAGGCTGCTCCCCCCTCAAGGGGAGGTGATCAAAGAGCAGGCCAATCAGATTATGTAAGAGGCAGTCCCTCTTCCCATTACTATGTAACCCACTTGGACACTGAACTGCCATGGGCTACATCTGAGACTGTCAAAGCAGATGCTGAGCCTGATGGCCAACTGATGGGCAGAATGAATGGAATTTTATGTAAGAAGTGGGAAATAGTAAGAGCTGGAGGGGATGGGAACTCCACAAGCAGAGCAACAGAACAAGATAATTTGAACACAGGGAACTTCCCAGAGACTCATACTCCAACCAAGGACTATTCGTGAAGATAATCTAGAACTCAAACCTTAGATTTTTAAAGTACTATAACCTGAAAAGATACAGACACAAAACATCCAAGAAATCAATGATACCATGAAAAGACAAAACTGAAGAATAATAGGAATAGATGAAAAATAAGACTCCAGGCTCCAACGTCGAAAAAATATTTTCAAGAAACTAGTAAAAGAAAATATTCCCAAGTTAAAAAAAGAATGCTCATTAACATAAAAGATGCCTACAGAACACCAAATAGACTACACCAGAAAAGAAACACCTCACATCACATAAGAGTCAAAACACTCTGCAAAAAGTTTAACTATGAATCTCAGCATACGTTTTGATACCCTGCTGGGTAGAGTCTTTCAGAGGCCCTCTGTAATAAGCTCTTGTCCTGTTCCCTGTTTTCTCCTACTTCTGATATCTATCTTGTTTGTCTTTCTGAATTAAAATTGGGTTTATTACCAGGATCCTCCTTCTTTATTAGCTTCCTTAGGTGTACAGGTTTTAGTATGATTATCCTATATTATATGTCTAATATCCACCTATAAGTGAGTATATACCATATGTGTCTTTCTGCTTCTGTGATACCTCATTCAGGATAATCATTTCTAGATCCCACCATTTGCCTGCAAATTTCATGATTTCTTTGTTTTTAATTGCTGAGCAGTATTCAATTGTGTAAATGTACCACAATTTCTGTAACCATTCCTCAACTGAAGGACAACAATAGTTCCACAAGAAGATCAACAGAACCAAAAAATCTGGGTACAGGGGTCTTTTCTGAGACTGATACTCCAAACATGACCATGCATAGAGATAACATAAAACCCCTACACAGAAGTAGCCCATGGCAGCTTACTGTCCAAGATGGTTTCCCAATAATAGGATCAGGGACTGTCTCTGGCATGAACTCATGGGCTAGCTCTTTGATCACCTCCCCCTGAGTGGGGGTGCAGCCTTACCAACACACAGAAGGCAATGAAGCCAGCCCTGATGAGAACTGATAGAATAGGGTCAGATGGATGGGGAAGAGGACCTACCCTATCATTGGACTGGGAGAAGGGCATAGGAGAATAAGAGGGAGGGAGGATGGGATTGGGAGAGGGCTACAGCTGAGATAGAAAGTGAATAAATTGTAATTAAAAATAATAAAAAATGAGTCAAAACAACAAATCTACAGAACAAAGAAAAAACATTAAAAGTTGCAAGGAGAAAGGTCCAAGTAACATATAAAGGTAGACCTATCAGAATCACATCAGGTTTCTCAACAGAAAGCATGAAAGCCAGAAGGGCCTGGGCAGATGTCATGCAAATTCTAAGAGACAACAAATGCCAACCCAGACTACTATACTCAGCAAAGCTTTCAATCAACATAGATGGAGAAAAAACATATTCCATGACAAAACTAAACTTAAACAATATCTACACAGTAATTCAGCCCTACAGAAGATATTAGAAGGAAAACTTGAATCCAATGAAATCAACTCCACCAAAGAAAAGACAGAATATAGATAACTTCACAACAAAAAAATTAAAATTAAACAAGCAGAGAAACGGAGTAAAACCACCAACTCCACAATAAAGAGAACTAAAATTCATTGGTCACTATTTTCTATCAATATCAATGGACTCAATTCTCATTAAAAAGACAGACTAACAGAATAGTTGTAGAAACAGTATCCAACATTCTTCTGCATCCAAGAAACACAACCCTGCAACAAATAAAACACTACTTATAACCTAGAACCTCTGCTCAGATGTAGCCTGTGGTAGCTCAGTAACCAATTGGTTTCCCATAGTGAGGGGAACAGGGACTATTTCTAACAGGAACTCAATGACTGGCTCTTTGGCCTCCCTACCCCCCAAGGGAGGAGCAGTCCTATTAGGCCACAGAGGAGAGATTTGCAGCCAGTCCTGAAGATACCTGATAAAACAGGATCAGATGAATGGGGAGGAGGTCCCCCCTATCAGTGGACTTGGAAAGGGGCATGGTGGAGATGAGGGAGGGAGGGAGGGACTGGGAGGGGATGAGGGATCAGGACACGGCTGGGATACAGAGTTAATAAAATGTAACTGATAAGAAAAAAAATAAAATTAAAAAAAAAAACACTACCTCATAGTTAATGGTTAGATAAATGTTTTTCAAGCAAATGTACCCAGAAAACAAGTTGGGATAGCTTTCCTAATATCTAATAAAATAAACTTTCACCAAAAAAAAAAAAAAAATCAAAAATGATGAGGAGGGGCACTTTATTCTCATCAAAGGAAAAATTCACCAGGAGGACATCACAATCCTGAAAATCTATGCTCTAAATAAAGAGCACCTGCAATTGTAAATGAAACATTATTAAAGCATAAATCACGCATCAGTCCCAACAACTTAATAGTGGAGACTTCAGCACTCCATTCTCATCAAGGGAAAGATCATCTAGACAGAAGCTAACTAGAGAAATAGTGACACTTACAGACGTCCTAAATCAAATGGACCTAATAGATGTCTACAGATCTTTTCAGCAAAACTCAAAAGAGTACATCTACTTTTCACCACATCACAGAAATTTCTCGATAATTGACCATAGAGTGTCACAAAGCAAGCTTCAATGGATACAAGAAGATCAAAATAATCCCTTGTACCCTATCATACTACCATGGCCTAAAACTAAATCTCAACAACAACAGAAATAACAAAAAAGCCTACATACACATGGAAATTAAACAACTCTCTATTCAATGACAGCTTGGTCAAAAAAATGTAAAAAGAAATTAGAGACTTTCTAAAATTCAATTAAAATGAAGGCACAACTTACCCACACTTTTGGGACACAATGAGAGCAGTGCTAAGAGGAAAGTTCATATAGTACTAAGTGCCCTGATAAAGACGTTTCTGACATCTCATTCAAGCAACTTAATGCAACACCTAAAAGACCCAGAAAAAAAAGAAGCAGACACATCCAAGAGGAATAGACAGCTTGCAATAATCAAACTTGGAGCTAAAATCAATGAATTAGAAACCAAGAAAACAATTCAAAAAATCAATGAAACCAACAGCTGGTTATGTGAGGAAATCAACAAAATAGACAACCTTTAGCCAAACTAACTAAAAGTCAGAGAGAAACTATCCAAATCAGCAAAATCAGAAATAAAAAGTGTGACATCATGACAGACACTGAAGAAATCCAAAATTTCATTAGGTCTGCCTACAATAGCCTACATGCCACAAAATATGAAAAATCTAAATGAAATGGACAAATTTCTTGATAGATTCCATTTATCAAAATTAAATCAAGATCAAGTAAGTAGATTGAATAGTTTTATATTCCCCAAAGGAAATAAAAGCAGTCAATAAAAGCCTCCCTTTCAAAAAAAAAAAAAAAAGAAAGGCCAGGGCCAGTTGGTTTCAGTGCAGAATTCTTCCAGACCTTCAAAGAAGAGCTAACTCCAATTCTCTTCAAACTATTCCACAAAATAGAAACAAAAGGAACATATACCAAAGTCATTCTATGAAGCCACAGTCACCTTGATACATAAACCACACAAAGACCCAACCAAAAAATAGAACTTCAGACCTTTTTCTCTTTTATGAAAATTGATGCAAAAATACTCAATAAAATACTTGCAAATCGAATCCAAGAACACATAAAAGATATCATCCACCATGATATCTTTTGTCATGGCTTCATCCCAGGCATGTGGGGGTGGTTCAATATACAGAAATCAATCAAAATAATCAACCATATAAACAAACTGAAGGAGTAAAAGCACATGATAATCACCTTAGATGCTGACAAAATCCAACAACCATTCAGGTTTAAAGTCTTGGAGAGATCAGGGATATAAGGCACATATGTAAACATTCTTAAGACAGTATTCAACAAGCTTATAGCAAACATCAAATTAAAAGGAGAGACACTTAAATAAATGCCACTGAAATCAGGAAAAAGTCCAGACTGCTCATTCCTTTTGTATCTCTTCAACATAGAATTGAAGTCCTATCTAAAGCAGTAAGACAACTAAGGGAGATCAAGGGGATTCAAATCAGAAAAGAAGAAGTCAAAGTATCTCTGTTTGCAGATGATATGTTAGTATACATGAGTGAGGTAACCAAGAAGCAGAATTACACATAAGGTATATATTTACTTATAAGTGGATATTTGCCATATAAATTAGGATAAACATACTAAAATCTGAACACCTATAGAAGCTAAGCAAGAAGGAGGACCCTAGGTATGATGATCAACCCTCACTAGGAAAGGCAAACAGGGTGGATGTTGGAAGATGGAGAAAACAGGGAAGAGGACAGGAGCCTACCTCATAGGGCCTCTGAAAGATGCTACCAAGCGGGGTATCAAAGCAGATGCTGAGACCCATAGGCAAACTTTGGGCTCTCCATAAAGAGAGCAACAGAATCAAACAATCTGGGCACAGGGATATTTTCTGAGACTGATATTCCAACCAAGAACCATGCATGGAGATAACCTAGAACCCCTGCACAGATGTAGCCCATGGCAGCTCAGTCTCTAAGTGGCTTCCTTAGTAATGGGAACTGTATCCAACATGAACTCAGTTGCTGGTTCTTTGATCACCTCTCTATTACAGGGAAACAGCCTTACCAGGTCACTGAGGAAGATAGTGCAGCCAGTTCCAATGAGACCTGATAAGCTAGGTTCAGAAGGAAGAGGGGGAGGACCTCCCCTATCAGTGGACTTGGGGAGATGTATGGGATGAGATAAGGGAAAGAGGGTGGGATTTGGAGGGGATGACAGAGGAGGCTACAGATGGGATATGATATGAATAAACTGGAATTAATAAAATATAAATTAATTTAAAAGAAAGAAATAAGAAATCCCTGTTGTGTGTCTGCACAGTGATTCATGAAAGATAGTCAGTGTCTTGAAAGAATGCTCAGGACTTTGAAATGAGTATAATTGAAATTTTTCTGAAAAAGATATTTGTAGAAGAGGTATGTGAACAAATTCTTCCAAATAGACAAAGAACATGCAGATACTGTTTCTCATATTAATGTTTATCAAAGGTGACTTGAACATATGATTGAAGGCTAATATATTTTGAAAGGCCAACTAAAAGTTTCTGGAGTTACCTCTACTAAGAAAAATATTGCATATTGAAGGAATTACAGAATTATTAGGAATTTAAAACCCACATCTATCATTACGTTACTTATTGGGTGTATTGGAGAAGATATAAAAATCATGAAGTATGACAGTTGAAAATCAGAAATTGAAATAAGTACTCACTCTGATAACAGCTGCTCAAATAGATATGGTGATGTAATGTATGCAAATTAGCATATCTCTTGATATATGGTACGTAGTGATTGATTTACCAAATATATTCTTCTTGATATTTGTCAGTAAAGACCACCAGAAGTAGATTTTGCTAAGACTGCCAAGTCTAAATTCTTTACGAAGATATCACAAGAATGGCTGATAGCCTAGTTGATAGTATTTTTCAGCTCTGAAACCTCTTGGATGAATCTCCATTGTATGCTTTTCTATCAGCACTACTGTATTCCAGAATTTTACTAAGAAAATCCTTTAAGCTCTCCTCACAGCAGTCAATGACTTCTTTAGTCTAAAGTTCCAGTCAGAAGCATACCTTTAGTTTTATTACCTCAATGGCATATTACTACTTCGTTCTGTATCATACCTTAGTTTTAAGGGATATTGATTGTCTGCCTAGTCCATGACATAGCAAATGTTTGTACTATATTGATAGCATACTGGCTTACCTAAATGAGCAGGAGGCATTAAACACCATAAATTTGTTAGTAATAGGTAGGAAATAAATCAAAGCTTTTTAATTCAGTGAAATTTCTAGGATTCAAGTGATATGAAACATGAAAAATATTATTTCAAATTTAAAAGGTAAGTTGGTAAGAGGAATGGAACATTGTTGTGAAGAAACTGGTTACGTTAAATTTTTTGGTAGAATGGGAGGACTTTGGAACTTTGGAACAGAACAAAAATACAAAACATAGAGTTTAGAGAGAAAAAGGAGCAATAGAAAACATTACACTGCAACCTAGGCATGTGCTGGATGAGAGGCTACAAAGAAGAAGCCTCCTCAGCTCAGTCTCCTAGTGGGTGTCCTAGCAAGGGGAACAGGGACTATCAACTCAGTGGCTGGCTCTTTGATCACCTCTCCCTGATTAGGGAACAGCTTTATCAGGCCACAGAGGAGGACAGTGCAGCCAGTCCTGATGAGACCTGATAGTCTAGGGTCAGATGAAAGGGGAGGACTTGGAGAGGGGGTTGGGAGGATATGAGGGAGGGAAGGTGGAATTGGGAGAAAATGGGAAGGTGCTACAGCTGGGATGAAAAGAGAATAACATGTAATTAATATATATAAAAAATAAAAATAAAAAAAAACCTCATGTGCTCTATAACAAGGGAAGTGTGTTCTCAGAGCAGGACCCAACCTACTTAAGGTTCCAACTTTTTAAAATAAGGTATTATTTTTTATTAGAAAATAACTGAATAAAAGTGCTACAGGCGGTGTGATTCAGGGTGGCCATGGTCTATACTGAGCTAGGAGCTTAACTTGGCAGTGCTGTCCAGCTGGTAGTATATTTAGAGGCGTGGAAGTTGCAGGAGTTAAGGGACCACCAGATCTTCCTTGAACATTTCAGACTGCCATAGGTATTGTGGTGTGAGTATCTTCAGACTCACAAGGTGGTGACAGGCCATTTCATTAAACTGCGAATATGAAACCTGAGTTACAGTGGAGTAATAAAGATGCTATGGATACTGGAGTTAGGTGACACCTGTCAAAGAGAGCTGCACATACAGTATAAAAACATTCCAAGAGAGAGATGTATAATTTGGACATCAAAATTACATGTACATAGTCATCTAAGCCATTTGAACCTAAAGTCACATGTTATGGTGTCTAAAACCAGCAGCTTGCACTGACATGTTGCAAGGTAAACATTTTATTTTATTTTTTCAGTGTTCAGCAGCCTTTCTTTATTCTTAAATATTACAGAGTTTCAAACCAAGGCATAGTTCTTCCCATTTCATATTTAGTACTTCCACATTAATCATGACATGGCAATCAAAACAAATACCAACAGAGATAACTAAAGGCCAACATGACTTAGAGAGTCTCTTAACACATCTCTTTATAGATAATTCTAACATTTTATTTTTATAGCCAGGCCAAACTTACAGTTTCTTCAGGAGTGGAGGAATGAAGCAGCCTGGACTAAGATCAGAGGGAACCTTTTTATAGCAATGACAAGTGATTACAAAAGTAGAATTTTGCAATTATTTTTTATTGTTTTATTGTTACTTTTTATTTATCAGTTTTTGAACAAATTATTATTTTTATTTATTTTTTATTATTAGTTACATTTTATTAACTCTGCACCCCATCTGTATCATGCTCCCTCATTCTCTCCCCATCCCACCCTTCCTCCCTCATCTCTTCCCTGCCCCTTTCCAAGTCCACTGATTGGGGAGGACTCCTCCCCTTTCATCTGACCCTGTTTTATCAGGTATCTTCAGGACCAGCTGCAAAGTCCTCATCTGTGGCCTAGCAGGGCTCCTCCCCCCTTGGGGGATGAGGAGGTCAAAGAGCCTGCCAATGAGCTGTTCCTGTCAGAAATAGTCCCTGTTCCCCTTACTATTGGAAAATTGGTTACTGAGTTCTTCCTTTGATCTAGTTTTTTTCTTACCATAACCTTTTACCCACTTTCAGTGGTAATGCATATGCTGTGTCTTTAACTATATATATATATATGCATTTTTTTGATATTACAGAAGTTTAAAATAAAGATATGAGCTTGAATCTCAGGAAAATTACTAGGTTTCTAAACTGTGTGAAGACTGTGAAAGATGATGAAAACTTTTAAAATTAAACCAAATTTATTTGCACTATGATATGTCCATGAGGTTTGTGGAGATTTGGGGTGGAATGCTATGGGTTTTTGAGAAATGTCCCCCACTGGGGTTTGTATACTTGGTTCCCAGTTGTTGGTTCCCTTGCTTAGACTTAGAAAGTGAAGTCTTGCTGGGTAAAGTATGGATCTGCACTTTGAGCGCTTAAAGCCTTTCCCTATCCTGTCCCTAGTCTTCTCCTACTCTGATATCTATCCTGTTTGCCCTTCTGAATGAGGATTAAATATCTTCCATAGGGTTCTCCTTGTTGTTTAGCTTCTTTAGGACTATAGATTTTTATATATTTATCCTAAATTGTATCGTTAATACCCATTTATGAGTGAATATATACCATGAGTATTCATGCTTCTGGGTTACCTCACTCAAGATGGTCTTTTCTAGTTCCCACCATTTGCCTGCAAATTTCATGATTTCCTTGTTTTAATTGCTGAATAGTATACCATTGTGCAAATGTACCACACTTTCTGTATCCATTCCTCCTTTGAAGGACATCTAGGTTGTTTCCAGATTCTGTCTATTACAAATAAAGCTGCTATGAACATAGTTAAGAAAATGCCCTTACTGAATGTTGGAGTATCTTCTGGGCACATACCCAGGAGTCATAAAGTCGGATCTTGATGTAGTACTATTTGTAATTTCCTGAGAAAGTGCCAGATTGATTTCCAAAGTGGGTACCCTAGCAAAAGGGGCAGGGGCTAAATCTGACATGAACTCAGTGGCTGGCTCTTTGATCACCTCCACCTGGGGGGGTGCAGCCTTGCCACAGAGGAAGATGATGCAGCCAGCCTTGATGAGACCTTATAGGCTAGGGTTAGATAGAAGGAGAGGAGGCCTCCCCTATCAGGAAACTAGGGGAGGAGCATAAGGGTAGAAGAAGGAGGGTGGGTGGAACAGGGAGGAGATGAGGTAGGGAGCTGCTAAGGGGATACAAAGTAAATAAATTGAAATAAAAATAAATAAATAAATAAATAAACAAACAAACAAATAAAAGTCTTTCCCTAGTGTCAGTTCATCTTCTCTACAGTGATTGCATTGTAAGATGTTAGCTGACAACCTAGTGCTTTGCCTGCAATACCTGCCAATTGAGGCCAATATTATCCATCTGGAATCTTAAGTCAAAATAGACTAATTTTCCATATAAGTTGTCTTGGTCATGATATATTATTACAGCAACAAAAAGGCAGCAAAAAATTACCAACCGTAATTTATGATTTTATGGTTGGTACACTGTACATGTAGCCAAATTTCCATCATTAGCTGGACTAAATAACAAAACTTTCTTCATAGGGTTCTGGTACAATACAGATGGTATTAATTGTTACTTCTTTGAGTTCAATTCTGTCTGTGTGTGTGTGTCTGTGTGTACATGTGTACATGTATGTGTGCATGTGTATGTGTATATGTGTGTATGTGCTAATATACGTGTACAGGTACCCATGTATATGGAGAACGGAAGATTCCTTTGAGTTGTTATTATGTACACATTATGATTAGTGATTATCAATTAATTATTAATTATAATTAATCATTGATATTATATTATTGATATAACATATTGTTATTATATGTACATATTATTTTTAAATTATGGCCACTTGTTGGCCTACAGCTTCTCATATTTAGACTGTTTAGTGAGCCATGAGTACCTACCCATGTCTGCCTCTGCAAAACTAGAGTTATAAGTATTTACCACCATATCCAAATTTTTTGTAGGGATTCTGGGAATCAAACTAGGGTCTATATGCTTACAAAGCAAATATTTTATCATCTTGTCTATCTCCATAGTTTTGTTTAATTGCCTATTGAGGTCTAGAAAGTACATCGCTGTGAACTGAACTGTTCCCAACTACCCAAGGTTTCCATTTTGTGACTAGTGAATGTGACCTACAAAACTATACAAGAAAATAATGAACATAGGCTAGGGTCTCTGAACTAAAAACATTTAGTGAGCACTTAATCTGCTTTCACTATTGATTTTACTAGATTGGGACCTAGCCCAATTATCATCAGAAAGGCTTCACTCAGGAATGGATGGAAACAAATACAGAGACCCACAGCCATACATTAGGTGGTGCTTGGGAAGTACTGCAGAAGTAGAGGAAGAAGGATTCTAGGAGCAACTGGTGTAAAGGACGCCATAAGAACACCTACATTATCATCAGAGAACCTGGGCTCCTAGGGGCTCACAGAATCTAAGCAGCCATTGAGGGAGCCGAGATGGGACTGACCTAGGCCCTCTGCTCACAGGTTAACCTTGTGTAGCTTGGTTTTCTTTTGGAACTGAAGTGTAACAAGAGGCTATCTCTGAATCTGTTACTTGCCTTTGAGAACCTTTCCTCTTCTTAGGTTGCCTCCTCTAGGCTTAACAGGAAAGGAGGTGCTTAGCTTCAGTGCAACTGACTGGACATGGTTGGTTGATACCCATGGGATGTCTGCCCTTTTCTGAAGAGAAACTGAGGAAGCGTAAATGGCTTGGAGAGGAAAGAAGATATGGAGGATGGACTGGCAGGAGAGCAGGGAGAGAAACCTGCATCAAGTTGTAAAAACAATTAAATAAATGAAATATTTTACTGATGCAAATGCAAAATTTGAAAAGGGAAAATAATAATACTGGTTTCTAGGTGAAATATCAGAAATAGAAAGTAATAATAAAAATTCAAACAATTTATTTTAAAATTATTGGTGCCAGAGGATGACATAGCGATTTTATCAATTTAAAATTATTTTTTTCATTAATTTAAATAAACAAAACATTTTTTACTCCCCCTAACTCTACTGTGGAAAATGAGTGCTGATTTAATTATTAAAATTCCAAAACTTATTTGAGCAAGTTGATTAAAAATTAAACTATTATTATTAAATGGTTAATATTTATACAAAAAGAATTTTGTATAAAATGTAAGTTAAATTTTCATTAACCACTGCAGGTTTAATTGATCATCTATTTGTCTAAGTCTGTTTTGTAGTCCAAAACATATTTTGCAAGAAAATTACCAAAAAGTTAAGTCAAAATCAACTACATCAAAAGGATCAATGTGGCACAACATTGATTGTTCAGATCTCATTAGTACTAGAGTTTAATCAAATGAATTGATGAGTCTAGAGTAATCACCTACCAAATCATTGTCTTTTGAAATACTTTTATCCAGTCATGGGTGGTGTTTTCAAATGATGTCTCCATAAAAATAAGACAAGGGGTATTTGTTCATATATTATTCCAAACATCTGTGCATTTCAATTTGCTCAACATTCTAATCAAATGTTTGACTCTTTCAGTAAGTATTTATAACTAAAGCAAAGGAAAATTTGTTGCTTTTAAGGAGTAAGCAACTATGGATTTCTACAATTGATTAGTATTTCTATTATCTTCTAATTTTACCTGAAAACTATGGTCCAGACACACATTTAAAAGGAAATTATCAACAGAAGAATCTCTAACAGATAAGAAACACTTGAAGAAATGTTTAGCACCTTTAGTCATACTGAAAATGCAAATCAAAATGACTATTAGATTCCATCTTCCACCCATGAAAATGGCAATATCAAATATGCAAGCGACAGCACATACTGGCAAAGGTGTGGAGCGAGCAAAGGGAACATTACTTGTTTCTGGTGAGAGTGCAAACTTGTACAACTACATTGGAAAAGATTTTGCAGTGTTTCAAAAAAAAAAAAAAAGGGAATAGTTCATCTTCAAGACTTAGCTATACCAATCCTGAAAATATACACAAAAGATTTTCCACAAAATCAAAAGGATACTTGCTCAACTATGTTCATAACAGCTTTTTCATGATAGCCAGAAAGTGGAATAATCTAGATCTCCTCAACTGAAGAATTAATAAAGAAAACAAGGTGCCATTACACAATGTAGTATTTTTCAGCTAGTAAAAATAATAACAGGAGATACAAAAAGAGACCAACAAAATAAAAGAAAAAAAAAAGTGAGCACTGGGAGCCCTGAATTCACTGATACCCTCCACCAAGGACAATGTATGGAGAGGACCTAAAACCCCACCTCAGGTATAGCCCAGAAACTCGGTCTCCAAATAGGGTTCCTAGTAAGGGGAGCAGGGGCTTTCTCTAGCATTGATCTCACTGGCAGGATCTCTGATCACCTCGCCCTGGTCAGGGAGGGGTGCAGCCTTGCCAGGCCACAGAGGAAGACAATGTAACAAGTCCTGATGAGACCTGATGGGTTAAGATTAAAAAGAAAGGAAGAGGGGCCTTCCCTATCAGTGGACTAGGGGAGGAGCAAAGAGGTTGAGAAAAGGGAGGGTGAGTGTGATCCGGAGGAGGTGAGGTAGCGGGTCACCATTGAGATACAAATGGAATAAATTATAATAAATGATAATAATAAAAATCTACAAAAAGAATGTAACATTTTTAAATGCAGTAATTCAAATGATGTAAATTATTGGTTATATGCAAACCTTTTAGTCTAGAATATTTTAGTCTAGAATACATAACTGAATCAATGTATTCAGTCTGTTTTTAATACTGTTGACTATGACAAAAATTAAATTAATAATTGTTAAATATATAATCAGCCACTTTAGACATAGAAAATAAAATGTAAACTGAAATATTCAGTTATAAAATAGTAAAGCTCTCATATTTACTAACTTGTTTTATGAAAGTAATGGTCACTGTAATAAGGTGACACTGCAAAATAGGAGAAATTATATATATTAATATATATATATATATTAATAGCATAAAATAGTTGGGATGGGCAGAAGTGGATATGGGTTGAGGTTACAAAGAATGAAGGTAACCCCTGAGCATGAAGTTTAAGTAAAGGAAGAATGAAAACTGTTTTAATATCTCCACATAGATGAAATCAGCAAATTAAAAAGAAGGAACAGTTTGGAGATATGGTCCCAGGGTTGAAATTGTCTGATTCTCAGCATGAGGATCTGATGTGTATTCAGCATCCACATTACAATCCTAGTTTCCAACACATGAACACAAAGATTCACAATCAGGAAAATAAAGCCAGAGAATGATAAATTTATTTAATTATACAAAAAACTTAAAGGTAATAAATAGAAATTAAAATTATTTTTAAAGGAATCATACTTGTTTGTGTTTTCTCTTTCTTTACGATAGATTTGTATAACAAGGTTAGAGAACATACTTTCTCAACAGAGAAATTATGTTTTATGGAGATGCTTCTCGAAATTGTGAGCAGCAGACAATATAACCAATTAGGAGAGAGCAGTGGGTTTGCTGGTAAGCCTCAGAAGAAAAAACTAAATTAAAACAAGTCTAGATGAGACATGAGCAGCATCCTGCCCTGAGCACTCCCTGAGTGCTGCAGTACTGCAGGATACAGTAAGAACATTCAAGAGAACGCAGAATATTCAAGTACAATTCCAAGTTTGAGGAGTTTTGGACTTTAGGCTAGCGATGGCATGAGGCAAATGGATGATTCTGAACCAGAGAGGGACTTTGTCAAGCATACTATAAAAGATTAATTGATAAAAGTATGAAAGAAGAATGAGTTATGGAAATATTAAATTCAGGGGCATTATAAAAAGATAATTGAAATATTACGGTTAAGAAATTATAAAAAGCCTTTACTGTGGAATGGTAATGAACTATGTAAAGAGGAGATAAATATTTAAAATACTGATTTAACTGAACTTAATGAGTCTAATTCTTTCATATTCCTGGGTTTCAGGTGTGCCCAAAATCTCCTAGTCCGATGATCCTAGCTTCTTTACCCAGTTATTTTAGCCATATAATTATCATTTCCTTGGTGAACCACAGAGAGAAGACAGTTTGAGAAGCATCGATAATTCTTATAAACAATTTAAAGAAACATTTTTGGAAATAAAAACAATAACTTATAGTTTTTAAAAACTTTTTTCTATTGAGAAGAGATTCTTATTTTGTTATGAACTGAACATCATTTTATAGAGCTAAGAATTTCTGGTTTTCCTGATGAGAAGAAGCATTTATCTGGTACCTTCTATCACCCAGACTTTTAAAGAATTCATGATATTCCACAATGCCATGAATGGCTACTTACATATAGAGATCTGAGTTTTTACATTATGGAAACCAAACTTGAAAAGGGACCTATTAAGATATGGAGTTTAAACTGTGATAGACACAAATGGGATGCAAATACTCACCAGTATACTCAATAACTAGGGCATTATGCATTAGGTTCTATATGGTAATTAAGTAGGAAGATGGCGGTTTCTGATTGGTGAATTTGAAACTGAAAAGAAGTGATGAGAAACAGAGAGAACAAGATAATGTGTGAAATATGTCTGAAGTGACAAAAAATCAATATGCCCGAAACCAATGGAGAATGAGAGAGTTCCATGCTGTAGGTTTAGAGGACAGAGGAAAGATGAGGCAGATTCTGTAAGCCAAGAGGAATCTACCTTTATACATAAATGATGATAGCAAGGAAAAGATTATTGAAACCATAGGTAAATAGAGAAACACAATGTTTTAAAGTCTCAGTTCACCATGTGGTGGTTTAGATGCAAACAGCCCCCATAGGCTCACATGTTTGAATACTGGTTTGAATACAGCTAGTAGTACAGCTTAGGAAGGGTGAGGAAACGTGCTTTCTTGGAGTATGTGAGTCACTGGCCAGACCCAATCTTCCTGTGTCTCTGCCTTGTGATCAAGATGTAAGAAAGCTCTTGGCTACCATTTCTTGTGCTATGCTTGCCTGCAAACCTACTACCACACTTTCTGTCATGGAGGTCATGAGCAATTCCTCTAAAACTGTAAGTAAGCTCTCATTTTTAAATGATTCTCCTGTAATTTATCTTGGTCATTTTTTTTTTTGTCATGAAACTTGAGCAGTGACTAACATTACGTGGCATATTTATTGCATTTGATATGAATGATAGTGGCCATTGGAGCATGACAAATTAGGAATTTTGTTGGTATAGTAATGTGGTAGTAGGTGATTCTACTCTAATATCCACAATCACACTGTCCAGGGTAATTAATTAGGTTTCCAGTGTCAGATATTCCTCTCACGTTGAGAAGGTCACAATTGCAATCACAGAGTTGTTGGTTATTGTTAATATATGTGTGTCACCTTGCACTCTTAGGAATATCTTGCCATATTGGCCATCGTTGTAGTTCTTAGGCACCAAAGCTGAGAGGTGCCTAAGAACTAAGGTGCCTAAGAGGTGTTTTTCCCTAAAATACCTAGTTGCAAAGAATAAAGTTTTCAGGTCAGATCCTGATCTAAACATATACAATTTCTGCATGGCATCTTCATTACATGGACTTAAATTCAAAGACTGGAATCCAACAAAGGGCAACAGCAATAGCCTACAATATTTAGTCTCTTGGAGAAGGGGAACACTGCAGTGCAAGTGGCATTACTTCATACATAGGATAGATAAATAGTATAGATATAAATATATAAAATTATATGTTATATGTAATTTTAGGAAAAAGATAACTATGTTTTCTCAAGACTATTTCAATAATCCTTAGAGTTATTTGCTTTCTTTCCTTCATCTCCTCCTGAACGATTACTGCCTTTCTCCTGCACAACTAAAGCACTCCTGTTCAGTTTTCCCACATTCCTGTTTACATAATTTTTAAATGGCTTCCTATTTGGGGCACACTCACACATACACAAACAGAATTATATTTTCTTGATTTCTATAGTTACTACAAGTTACAATATACATACGCATGTTTATTTGGTGTGTATATTTCTATGAAGATGACAATTAAATACATCTGATGTATACATAAGACAAAAGAGGAAGGAATGTTTCTAAAATATAGAATACTAATTTAAGCACTTGTCTTTAATGTCTTCACTTTTTTGCATAAGTTATGTACAATAAAGATCAATACTTGAGTATAATTTTAGAGAACAAAATAAGACCATCAGAGGTCTACATTTTAGTCACTTACTGATTAAATATGATATATATGCATATATACATATATAAATATATTTATATGCTCATATTTTACATGGTTGTAAAAATTTATCTCATCATTTCAGAGAGTCAGAAAAAAATGGGGTTTTCTGAGACAGGGTTTCTCTGTGTAGCCTTGGCAGTCTTGAACTTGCTTTGTAAGCCAGACTGGCCTTGAACTGACAGAGATCTGTCTGCCTCTGCCTACCTGAGGGATGGGATAGGAGTGTGCCTATCCCATGCCTGCCTGAGAGTCAGAAAATTTCATTGAACTTTTCATGGCATTGTTTTGATATGTTGTGAAGGAACAATCCTTTAACCTTCCCAGTATGAACTTATTTTATATAATGCTTTAGTGTGCTTTGCACAATGGCTTAGGTCTCTAGCCCCATCTGTATTTTGTCTTTAAAACCATCAAATCCCCTGAGAAGCCTGCAGAGGCATGAAACCATTGACAAAGACCATTCCTCGTATTTGTCTTTAAGATTCCGTTTTGTGTCTCTTGTACTTCATCAGTGCAGTTAGAGAGCATTGATGAGCAATTGTATGCATAGAGCTCCTTAGCATCAGTCTTGTAGGTTCTATACTGCCTGCACAGGTCTAGTGGTCTATCTTCTTCCCTTCACAGCTCAGTGCCTCTGATTCCAACAGGGAGACAGGCCTAAAGCCATGATATCTCCTGTACACTCACTTCTATTGCACTTGGTCAAGAAACAAGGTACTCAGAGGACAACTTGAAGAGTACTACTAGAGAGAGGGACTGGTTTCAGGCTTGGCATCTGAAAACTCAGCATCCCTTTTTTAAAAAAATAATTTTTTTATTAATTACAAACTATTCATTTTGTATTCCAGCTGTAGCTCCTCCCTCATCCCCTCCCAACCCCACCCCCTTTATTTATTCTCCTCCCATGCCCCTCCCCCAGTCCACTGATAGGGAAGTTTGTCCTCCCCTTCCCTGAGAAACATTATGGCCAACAAACTTTTCTCACCCAACTCTACTAAGAACTCAGGTAAGTACCCAGTGGCATCCAATTTGCTCTGACAGTCCATAACAAAAAGCTCTGGTTGCAGGGTGACAGAAGCATTTCAGAGTGGCAGGGGCAGCAGCAAAATAGCTAAAATAGTCAATCATGGAAGGGGAAGAGTATGGGGCTATTTGTGATGTTTACAGTGGTGTACAGATAAGGCTGGATGTTGAACTGGAGAAGTGAGAAAGCCATAAGAATTGCAGTCTCGACCAATGACAGGCAAAACCATAAGAACAATGTAGGCCTGAAGGTGATTAAGAATGGGACATGACATCCACAGTGCCTTGGAATGTGGCAGAAGCAGTAATCCAAGAACTGCATTACTCCAACCCCAGGTGTTCATACTAGCTACCATCTACCAAAAGCTAAACCTCTCAGAATGAACATGCAAGAGAATAAATTTCAGCTTCTACAATGGGATAAAGAATCCATGCTTTCGAGGAAGACAATTAAGCCAGTCCTGATGAGACCTGATAGACTAGGGTCAGATGGAAGGGGAGGAGAACCTAACCTATCATTGGACTGCGGGAGGGGCATAGGAGAAGAAAAGGGAAGGAGGGTGGGATTAGGAGGGTACTGGGGAGGGGGCTATACTGGGATACAAAGTGAATAAACTGTAATTAATAAAATAAAATACTAATAATAATAATAAAAGAATCCATGCTTTCTAGATCTGAGAAGACTATAACCGAAGTAGGTGCTTTGGGCTCTTGCTCCTGCTGACTTCCAGTTTGATGGCACTCCCTCCTGTTGTCAATATTACAACAAATGAAGGCAGGCAAGACCAGAATTTGTAATGCTTCATCTTGCCTCTCAATTATTTTTATATTAACAAAACACAAAGAACCCAGGTCGATAATTAATAACAAGGTCAAACTATTATGTGGCAATCTTTTCTACTTTCTGTAATGCAAATTTTCCACCACATGCATTGAGACACAAACAGCATGTCTAATCTAAGGACCTGTGTCTTAGATCAGACTAATTTTCTAGAATCGAGCTTGCTAGAGGTGAGTGAGGGCTGCCAGCTGAGCTAGGAAAGAGGACATGTTTGAGACTGAAGATTGCAGAGGCTTCTGCTCCCACAGCACTAAAGGCAGACTCTCTTTTCATTGTTTTGTTTTAATTTAACTATTAAGAATTTCATATGAGCATTGTATTTACATAATTCCACCTCTCTTCACATCCCAACTTCTTCTGTGCACACTACAAACTTTCAAACTCATAACCTCTTTTTCTCAGTACATTTCATGTTGCTTCTCTCTATATATTTCTATCTCTCCCTCCTCCTTCTTCTCCCTTCCCCCTCCCCTTCCCCCTTGCTCTGTGTATGAACATGTGTTTAGGGATGACTCCTTAGGACTGAGAAGTCTATCAAGAAGAAAAGACTGATAATCTCTCTCTTAGTAGCCATTAGTTGCTACATCTTCATAACTAAACTTCATTTAGGAATAGAGCCTTGCAATTGCCACTATCATGGTTCAAGAATTGTTCAGGCAACAATATTGCTGAGATTTTGCACAAGTTAAGTGTTATATGCAGAAACCACTATCTCATGGAACACACCCTGCTCCTCTGGCTACTACAAACTTTTCATCTCTTCCTTCCTTGATGATCCCCGAAACTTATACGTAAGGGTTGTGTTGTTAGATGTCTCAGTTTTAGTCAGTCACACTGTGGTGAGTTACTTTGCATTTTCTTCAGTGTATATTTCTGCAAATGGTTTATATTTGCTGAAAAGTAAGCTTCCATGATGATTGTGCAAACTATATTTACCTGTGCATATAAGGGTAACTCTTTAGGATTCAATTAGACATTATACTGATTTTAGAGAGTAGAAGTACTAGGTTCTCCTCTAGGGTACATGAGTTCATCAGGCACAGGCTGTTGGTCCTTTCATTGCTGTTCCATTCACATTAGCTAGGAAACAGAAACAAACTGACCCCCCCTCAATAAAACTCTGGTCCTTATACTCAATGAAATTGTATTCTGCTACAAAGAAACGTAATAATGAAACCTACAGGTCAAAGTTTGGAACTGGAAAATACTATACATTGGAACTAGAAAATATAATACTGAGTAAGGAAACCCAGATCCAGAAAGACAAATGCTATATCTCCCCTTATTTGTGTATCCCAGCTCTGAATCATAAGATATGAGCATAAACCTGGAGTGATGCTGACACCAGAAAAATGAAAAGGAAAGAGGAGATGGGATTTTATAGAGAAGATAATATCAGGATACAGGTTATGTAAAAGAGGAAGTGGGAAAATCTTTCAGAGAGGAATAGCAAGATACAGGTTATATGAAAGATCAAGTGGGGGAAATGGTAGGTAAGCTATAGAGAGGAACAAGGAGAGAAGATAATACAAAAGGAGAGGAAAGAGGGAAGGACAAGTAACATTAAAAATATTTGATAAAGCCAAGTTAAAACATATTATTTACTTGAAATGTATATAAGATTATGTATAGGTACATTATTAACCATAAATGACATTATGCCACTTGGGGTGATAATGCTCCCCTCAAAGCCGTAGACTACCTAACAAAACCCTAGTGATAAAGATTAGAAACTTTCTAATTGTTGGTTAAGGAAATCAAAGAGACCTTCAAAACAATATAAGCTATTTTCATCCCCTTCCAAAGTTTGAAAGTAAGTCCTGTCCTATAGCTGATGACCTCACACATTTCAAGCACAGAACATGGCAGCACTGAATTGGAATGGACCCAAAACTCTCATCTTTGTGGACTACCTCTCATAGTATCTTAAGGCATTATGCAAACTGCTGAGAGAAAAAAAAGCCATCGTTAATCCTACCCATAAAGCATACAAAATCACCCGTGTCCAACAGAGGAAGATAAGCCTGCAAGAGTGGTGCTTATGTATGGGACATAATCAACAGCCTTGTAATAGAAAGTGAAGTTTGGTCAGTAGGAATGAACATATAGCTAATGCTAGAAAAATAACCAACTATATCATTAGAGTTTATATTATTATGTTGCAAAGTGAAGAACATTCTTTCTTTAAAGCCAGTTTGATACAGTGACTTCAATAATACAATCATAGTGCTACATATGCTCTGTGTTCTTTTTCATATAGTCTAGGTGAAATGGATCTTGTTGTTCATTCCCTACCTCCCTCGCCCCCCACACACAATAAAACATGAACTATCAAACACTGGATAATACAGCAATATGATCATGTAAAATATTTTTTTGGCTTTACCTATTTACTAACTGCAATTCAGTACTTTTCCCCTATATATTACCTCTCCTTGGAGCAAAACACCAATTGTTTTACTTCTATCCTTTACACATGAAGTACAGTGAGTGTTCAGTGTCTTTAATCAGGACGTGCTTCTCCTCACTTGGGTGTAAGAGTTTAATTTCTTCACTTTTTTCAGCAATGATATTCTGTATTAAGTTTCATAATTCTCTCTCTCTCTCTCTCTGTGTGTGTGTGTGTGTGTGTGTGTGTGTGATCAAAAAAATAAGTAAGGCAAATGGGAGGAAATAGAAAAAAAATTATACTGAGTGAGGCAAACGCAGACCTAGAAGAACAAATGGTATGCACTCACTTATAAGTGGACATTAGCTGTTAAATAAATGATGGTCATACTGCAGTCCACAGGTCCTGAAAGGCTACATAACAAAGAGTGTTCTGAGAGTTGGGGCGGAGAGTCTCCAAAAGATTAAGAAATAAAATAGATTTGTCGGTAAAAGGGGACAGGTAGGGATGGAAACAAGGATCAGGAGAGGGAGGAAGGGGCACAGGGAAAGACAAATGGGATTGGGGGGGGATCATTTGGGAGATGATGTGGAAGCTTAGTGAAGTAGAAACTTCCTGGAGCTTATAAGGGTGACCCTAGCAAGAAGTCCTAGTAATGGAAGAAAGGGAGCCATCTACTGTAAGCAAACATGACTTCCAGTGTTGGGACTGGGACACTAACCAAGCCACAAAACCTTCTCCTTGGATACTGTCCTGTCTAAAAGATGTTCTGGCACAGTGGCAGCTCAGAGCTTGTGGGAGTGGCCAATCACTGACTGGTCTAACTTGAGGAGCAGGCCACCAGAGGGAGCCCATACCAGACCACTGCCTGGATAGCCAGAAACTGAAGCTGGATAGTCAGAGACCTAGAGTAGGGCCATACAAGGCTGGCAAGGACAAAATAGATAGATAGATAGATAGATAGATAGATAGATAGATAGATAGATAGATAGATAGATAGAT
>NW_026596069.1:17402335-17418285 GCF_907164565.1 Psammomys obesus
GATAGATAGATAGATAGATAGATAGATAGATAGATAGATAGATAGATGTTAATCAAATGATTCCTAATGATATTTTGCTATAATCATAGATCAGTGGCTAACCCAGTCATGATAAAAAAGGCTTTCTCTGAGAGATGACAGGAGCTGATGCAGCCAAACATTAAGCAGAGCTAGGGAACCCCACAGAAAAAGAGGAGGAAGGACTGTGGGAGTCGGAAGAGTCCAGGTCATCAGCAGAGCATGACCCACAGAATAAACTAAATAGGTCTAAGAGGTGCTTGAAGAGACAAGCAGAAATTGTGGAGCTTGGACAGGACTACTTGGTCCTATGCATATACGTTTTGGATGTATAGCTTGGTATTCTCGTGGGGGTCAAAATGGTGGCAGTGGGATGTCTCTGACACTTTTGCCTACTTTAGGGACCCTTTTCCTCCTACTGTGTTGCTTCTTCCAGCCTTGATAAAAGAGTTTGTGCCTTGTCTTACAGGTTGATAACCATGGGAGGCCTGTTCTCTCTCTCTCTTGTAAATCACCTTTATTTTTTTTTAAATTTTTCCCAATTTATTCATCATATATCCAGACTGAAGCCCCCGCCATCAACTCCTACCAGTCCCACTCTGTCCCTATCCATCCCATCCAGTTCCCTAGTCCACTGAAAGGGGGAGTTCTCCAACATTGGCATCTGGCCCTAGCTTATCAATTCTCATCAAGATTCCCTGGATCATCTTCCTCTATATCTTAGTAAGGCCACGTCGGCAGGGTAACTGATCAAAGAGCCTGCTCCCCTTACTCGGGAGAAGACCTTTCTGATCTTTCTGTATCAACCAAACATCACCTTGCCTGAACGGAGCTGTAGTCAGAACATTGTTATCTTGGACAGGACAGACTTTTTTTCAGTCTGATTGGGTGACTCAGGCTGTGCTAATATTATTTAAAATTTTTGAATGTAAATATTATCTTCACAATAATTTTACTTCTATCATTCAGAAGTTCCTTTATAAGTCAGCCATGAATGAAGTATCCAAAAGCTGCTGGAAATCAATGTTTCTCATCTTTCCATGTTCATCAAGTGAATGTTAGGAAGTATAAACCTTATCTGGTTATTTGTGGTATGTTTTTCTTTGTCATTATCTGATGTTTTTTCTGGGAATTCATGTCATCACCCAATATAGTGTCAATTGTGATTTGAATTAATGTGCTGCAGATTTCTATGTCCAGATCATAAATGAAAGCATTAACATTCTTCTGTGATACTTGATACCAAATGCAATTTTCCAGTAGAACACCGTACAGGATCCTATCAGAAATATATTGACAAAATATTTCTACTGGACGAATGTGCTGTAGCATATTGATAATAAAAGAGAATTTAGAACTTTAGCAGAATCTCTTAAAGCTGCATGCTAATTTACTACAGTAAAAAAAGATAACAGTGAAGCAGATAGAATTATTTTTTTAAAAAATCAAATTGAGAAAGAAATGGCTTTGATAGATAATATTCTATTTTATCACTATGAGACACTGAAGACAATGAAGAATTTAACAAATGTGAAATACTCATCATATTAGACTAAGAAGCACAGAGTTCTATTCAAGGTTTAGATAGAGTAAAAAATGTTATTTCTGCAAAAGGTATAGTCTAGAGCCTGTCTGATTTTATTACTATACACCTGGGTAGATGGACTGTGGGTTTTTAATAAGTATGCCCTATATAAAATATCACATTCAGAGACCCTAATGATATCTCAAATATATTCTCCAAAGCTGTAGAATAGAGTCATGGAAGCACCCATACTCACCAATGTGGCTGGATGCCTAGGACAAACACAACCATTTTCAACTGTATCATACATATGATTCTTCTAGAAAATTCTCAGTACATTTCTGAGTTTTATGATTATTGCAATGCTGTAGATGTTCATTATTTTATTATCATTTTGAAATCAATGAAAGGGAATAACTTGGAAAGTGAGAAGCTAAGGAAGCATGGCCTTGGTTCATTTCCTTCTGAAGCACAGAAACCAGGCTCCTATTGCCAGTTACAAGACAGTGAGGTTTAAGCAATGAAACACTCTGAATTTACTTGTGCATTTTCTAAAAGACTTTACAAAACAAAATTCTTTCAATCCTGTATTTCTATACACACACACACACACACAATATACATACACCACACAATCTACATAATATACACACACCACCTCTCTTTCTCATTGTTAATAAGTTTATACACAATGCTGCTCCCTTATTAGTTTTAAGAGGTTATTGATTTGTTTGTTTATTTTACTGATAATATTGACCATATCTTATCACTAACTGGAACTTCCAGTCTTGGGATTAGGCTACAGCTAGTTGAGTTGTTAGTCAAAGAAGTACCACAGAGATACCCAAACAACTCAGACTGTTGGCAAGACTGTAGGTTGCTCTCCACTACCTGAGTGCAACGAGCCATTACTGAAGAAAACACCTCTAAAACTCAGTGGAGAAATCCAGCTGGTGTCTGCTAGAGCCTTCTCCTGTTACCTCCTAGGATATTTGATACAGGAAAGTACTCTGCAAAGGGAAACAAATATGAAGTTGGCCACAGACCCTAGAACTTATGGTAAAATTAAATACTAATTCTCTAAAACAAAAATAAAATTAAAAAGCAATAAAATGACCTCTGATGACATTTTGTTATACTTACAGTTCAGTGCTTTGCTCAGTCATCATCAGAGAAGTCCCCTCCTGCAGCAGATGAGAACAAATACAGAGATCCACAACCAGGTATTATGAAGACAGTGAGAGACTTTGGAATGTTCAGCCCTAAATGGGTGTCTCCATCAAATCTTTGCCCTAAGGCTCAGGGAAGTTGTGGAAGTGGAAGAAGAAAGTATCTACGATCCAGAGAAGATGGAGGACACCAGGAGAACAAGTTCCTCTAAATCAACATGATCAAAACTCTTAAGAACTCACAGAGACTATGGCAGTTTGCTCAAGGCAAGCATCTGAACCAGGTCCTTAGCTTATGTATTACGGCTCCCAGTTTATTGTTTTTATGTGAACCTTAGCACATGAACAAAGAAAAGGGTCTAATTTTGTGCCACCTCTTGTGTTCTTTTTCTTCTTCTCTTTGTTTTGTTCAATTCTGTTGTGATAGTTTTTGTTTTATCTTATTATATTTTATTTCATTATTATCCATTAGAATCCTATTTGTTTTCTTGTGAAGATTGACAATGGGTTTTACTTAATGAATAGTCTTTTATTCCTCTTAAGCTTATCTAATGCATATATAATTATATATTTTATAATGCATAAACTATTAAAAAAAACCTTATCAGAATCAGAAGAATATGGAAGGGGAAAACAGGATATGAATCCTTTTATCTCTTGCAATGATTTTTTAAAATATATTTACTTTCTTTTTTTGTTTTCAGTAGGTCCCAATTACATTTTTCCTCCCTCATCTTCTCCCAGTCCCTCACCTCTCAGTCCCTCCCCTGTGTCCCAGATACACTCAGCCATTAAAGGCTAGGCTCACAACCAAAAATATAAGGAAGTGGATATTATGGTAGTGCAAAGGAGGGATGGAAAGTAGATGGAATAGAGGAAGGAAAAACTGTAATCAAATATATATTCTGTGAGTAACAATGTCTTTCTGAAATAAAAGGGAAAAGATAAAAACAAAGAGGAAGGCATTCATAACATTTTAATATACATATACGAGAAGGAAAATAATTTAAAAGCAAAATTATTTGTATATATATGAAAGAAAGGAAAGAGGAAATGTATGCCTACTGATTCCTAAAAAATTCCTATTTCATTAGTTTAAAAGTGCAGATTATGCAGTCTAATTCATTCTGTTTATGTATGTGTGTATTTCTACTTTGTTCTAAGCATAGATTTCTGTAAAGATATTTTAAAAACTTTATTTTCCCTTCTTGTGTATTAAAATAAAGTGTTCTGTGTATAGAGTACAAAGAGAAAGATTGTCTGAATTGTTTTTGAAGCCAATGGAGCAAGCTAAGAGCATATGAACATGTGGGATTTGTAAAACCAGTTAAGTCATTAGGGAATAAAGGCAGACATTCATAGGTCTTCTGAAAGGCAATAGCTACTATAGGGGGATGGTCATTGTATCAAGAGTTAAAGTACTTACAAAGTAGGTCACCCTTAACTATCAGCAATACTTTAGAAAACATGATTTTATGCATAATTTAACTCTCCTCCAAGAAATATTTATCTTTATCAGAAGAGATTAATTGCAGGAAGAATGCGTAGCCCAGAGTCTCCAGGAAATCTCTCTTTCAATAAGCTTAACTAGAGGAAAACAACATGAGGATAATATTTCAACTATTAAGGAAAACACAATGGAAGAAGGGAGAGATAGAAAGACCTGGAGGGGACGGGAACTCCACAAGGAGAACAACAAAGCCAAAAACCCTGGGCCCAGGGAGGCCTGCAGAGACTGATATTCCAACCAAGAACCATGCATGGAGAGTACCTAAAACCCCTGCTCAGAGAAAGCACATAGACTGCTCACTTTCCAAGGGGTATAGAGGCTGTCTCTGACAAGAACTCAGTGGATGGCTCTTTGCTCACCTCACTGTGGTGGTGCAGCCTTCCAAGGCCTGCATGAGCCTGCATGATACAGCCAGCCCTGATGAGATCTGATAGGCTAGGGTCACATAGAAGGGGAGGAGGTCCTCCCCTATCTCTTTCTGTTTTTGTGTGTATTTCTGTTATAGAAACCAGGTTAATGGAGAGAACATTACCTAGTTCTACTTCCATTTACCTTTGCTGAGTACATGGTGAAATCTCTGTCATTGTTTGTGAAGTCTTTCTAATAAAGTGTCATGTTATTTTGATTTGTTTGGTTCATTTTCATCTTATATATGCTATCACAAACCTTTTCAGCCTATGGAATTTAAGGAACATATGCATAAATATAATTATATGTCTATACTCAGATATTACTTAATAATACACAAGGTTTTTATCATTAGGTTTCTTATTACATTATAATTTACATTCCTCAAATAAGTATGGCTTAATAGTTATACTGCATATGTTACAGGTAAGCTTGTATAGTTTACCCAATTTATTCCTCTTTGAAGGTACACATTTATCCATTAAATGAAAATGTTAATTCATTAAACTTAGTGCCATACAGCTATTAGTAACCTTTCATAGGGGTTAAGGAGATGGCTCAGAGGTTATAAGAAGTGAATGTCTTTCCAGAGGACCTGGATTTGATTTCCAGCACACACATGGCAGCTCACAGTCATCTTTAACTGTAGCTCCAGGATATCTGTTGCCCTCTTCTGAACCTTTGTGAACATCAGAAATGCACGTAGTGCAAAACTTGCAGGCAGACAAAACAGCCTTAACATCATTTTAAAAATTCACAGGTAAGATAAGAACCTATCAAATCTCAAGAAAAAATGAGTAGTAAACAGTTTCTGACTTGTTAAAGTTTTTATTCATTCCTTTCTACTTTCCTTTCTTGATTGATTGATTCATTGATTGAACAGGGTATTTTATATGCAGGCCATGATAATCTCAAGTCCTGATTATCTTGCTTCAACTCTTACCCTGTCCCGAGAGCTGAGAATAGAAGTATGAACCATCACACCCGATTTAATAATTTCTTAAATCACCACCAATGATATGAATCGCATATTACTCTTTGAAGTTCTTCCAGTGATACATGTCGTACGTTAGAGAATGTAAGCTGTTGGTTTCTTTCTACATTTCATTGACCTAAAAAAATGAGGTAGAATGAAATCAAATCTGCATGCATGCAATATTTGGAGTGAAAAGTAGGACGTGTAGTCAGGTTTAAAAAGACCTCCAAATGTTTAAGTGGTATAATAAGACAATAATGATTCAAAATTATGAGAACCAACTACGAAAATCAGCTATACTGCTAATGAATGTTAATAAAAACTGGAAGAAATTAATAGGTGTTTGAATAGGAGTATATAACTGTTAGATATGTGCATTTAGGATAAATTATAAAATAAAATGCCACCCACTCTAACTGCAAGCATCATGCAAATAAAGACATCTTGGAATTGTTGACAAGGAAAAAGTATTTAATTTTTAAGAATTACACATACTTTGAAAATAGAAAAATATACAATGTTAAATGTGGTAAAGGAATTTTTATGAGCAGTGAATCGATATTGGCAATAAATAGTTATTAAACATCTGTGTCTTTTTCTCATAAGACTCATTATTCTGTTCCTTTATGTATGTTTCTACGAAATAATACATATTAAATAGAGATCTGTTTAGCACTTACTCAATCTTAAAAACTGCTGAAAATATTTATAAATTGGTTTTTGCCATTGACACATAGAAATTTTTATTCTTTCATTTGGAAGATAAATGTTGTGTACCTAAAAGTAATGTCTTGGGTTATTAGAAGAAACCCTTTAATGAGAATAGGCTCTCCTTTGTAGATTCTTCATGCTGCTGGTGATTACATCAAGGGATATTGCTCTTTAGAGAAAAGGCTGAAACAAAAGAAAACAAACAAACAAACAAACAAACAAACAATGATCAGGAGAAACATGAGCATAAAGAAATTATCCTAAAATTGAGTTTTAATTCAATTGGATTTTTTTGAATATCATTAAACAGCAAAAGAACAATGACTTTCAAATCACGGAAAAGCTGAAACTCATCATTGAAATGATACTGAGTTTGCAATCATAAATAGAGATAGACTTATAAATTTAATGACATCTAATTAATGACTTGCAGTCTACAAGGATAATGTAAAAACTAACATAGGACTTCTATTTAGTTTAGTTTTAAAACATAAAAAAAAACATAATGCAGGGACCTGTGAGTAAAAGTTATCCCTTCTAAATATTATCTAACAGAGAAATTGTGGCCAAAGTTTTGGGCATCTAGTCCTAGAGTAAATGTGCCTTCACCCCAAAATAATATCTGTATATATCCCAGACCTTTTCACAAGTTTTCTTCTGCCAGGAAAGAAGGAAAACTACTTACTTGTTAAATGGAGGCTTCATAATTGCAAAGTGTGTACATTATGATAAAAATCTTAGCTTTATTTTATTGGGTTTTTTTTTTAAAATAGTAATGCTGTATATAATTTTCTGTTTTGCTTATCAAATTCACAGACACAGAAAGAGAGTGTAATTATTCACAGAAAAAAAAGTAGGTTCTGAAGGTCTGATGTCTACTTTTAACTATAATGTTTAAATGCTTTATTAGAGTCAACTGATCCACGGTCCTCAGGAGACCTAGGTGAGGCAAAACTAGAGGAAGCTGTGCAATCTCAGCGAAGACCTAAACATTTCACCAGGCTCTTTTTTTTTTTTATTTTTCATTTTGAAACTAAATTAAATCAAAGATCTAAAGTTATCCTGGGGAATTTCAAAGGATAGCCTTCATTAAGTTGGAAAATAGTCAAATAAATCCAGATTACCCAAACCCATGCAAAGTACACTTACTGGATAGAGTCAAAACTTGCTAAGATACGCTAACCCCACAAATGGTGTGTTCTCCTAGACAAACCAACACCCATTCAAGAACAGGACAGACCAGTAGAGGCAACACTGACATAGATAAGTAAGGTTCATTAAACCCATAAATTATTCTTATTAATCTTCCTCAAATGCTTTTACTACAATGGAGTAGAACATATAAAACAGCTAAATTGGTTTTGTTAAGAAACAACAGGAACAGAAGAACATTTTCACCACAGGACTTCTGACTTCCTTCAGGTTCTACACTGCGATACTTACATACTTGATTGCCTACTCCTGCAGGCACTCTCTGGGAAACCGCCAGGCGGGCCTTCCAGAGAAGCAAATAGGGCAGCATAGACAATAGGCCAAAGCTTCAGATCTCTTCTCCTCCAAATACAGTCTCCTAATCCCATCCACAGTTCCATAGCAGACTGACTGCTAAGGCTCTTCTCACTCTCTGCCCTATTGTCAGTGGACTCTGTATATTCTGGTGGAAAGAGCTTCTTCCTTACTGCCTTCTGAGGTGCATATAAGCACCCCACATACGTACCTATCCCGTCCACATTCTTAATATCAGTCCCCTGATTCCTAGAAACACAATTTGACTGAAATCCCAAGAGACCATACCTACCAAGATACTAGAAGAATTTCATACCAAGAAATTCACAGCCACTAAACAATAGCCTTTAAACCAACAGGACTGATGAGTATATGAACTCCTAGAAAGGAAAAGTGAATACCTTAACCCAGCAGCAATCGCCAATTGATGATAACTTGCAAATGAACCATTAGTTTTTTCCAAGGTGGTTTTAAGGGTAGGGAGCATCTGCAGCAACAAATGGCCCACAGAAGGTGGACACAACCACGTCCTGAAAGGTTCCTTGTCTCATAGTACCCTATCAGTACTTTTAAGTTTTTTATCTTATTTTTATTATATATATATATAATATATATATATATAATATATATATATATATAGTTGTTATATGAATGTGCATATGTGTGTTTGTTTGTTTGTATGCATGTATCCTTTACCCTGCAGGAGGAGGGGGAATTCCTCTTGGGATTCTTGAGTATGTGACTGTGTCAGTCTCTACATCTATATGTGTTTCTTGTAACTTCTCGGGTTCTTTTCATTTTTACTTTTTAAAATCCTATTCCATCTCAATTGTTTTTGTTTTATCTTACTGTTTTTTTATCTTATATTATTTTACGATTGTCTATTAGAAGCATGCTTGTTTTCTTAAGAAAAATAAAAGCAGGGGAATCTAGATGGGAAGGGAAGTTTGGGGGAATTTAGAAAGACTAGATTGAGAGCAAACCATAATTAGGATATATTGCATGAGGAAAAAAAATCTAATTTCAATAAAAGGGGTGAAAAAGGAAGAAAAAAGAAAAGAAAAAAGAAAATCTGCTGTACCAAATCAATTCTCACAATAAACTTCCAAATTTCTCCACATAATACTAGATTTTATTCTTTCTATTAATGATTAAACTTAGAAAAATGTACTTTTTTACTTTTATTTTAATGTTCCTTGAAATTAAAGCATATTATTAACAGATATTATTAGAAATACGTATTAACAAATTATCCACCTAAGCTCATATGTGTCTTTTACTTATATCTGCCATTATATAATTTTATTTTCCAATTACAGAAAGTTTATAAACTAAGTATGTTAAAATAACTGAGATTTACACTCTCACATCTAAAGATAACCTCCATTAGGTTAGGTTATCATAGAATGATCTTGCAAAATAAAATGTTCATTCTGATTCCATCTGCCTGGGTATTTCTTACTTGTCCATGTTAACTTTAATTTCTGCCTCCATTTCCAAAGTCTTGTTCTCTGTCCCTGAGTTCAGTATTCCTTTTTTTTTTTAATTTATTTATTATGTATTCAATACTTTGCCTGCTTGTGTGTCTGCAGGGCAGAAGAGGGCAACAGATCTCATTATAGATGGTTTTCAGCTACCATGTGGTTCCTGGGAATTGAACTCAGGACCTTTGAAAGAATAGCCAGTGTTTTTAACCTCTGAGCCATCTCTCCAGCCCCTCACTATTCCTTTTATGAGGCCACTAGTTATTCAGTTCACAACTCATTTTCAGTCTAATTTATTATCTTTCTTAATTATGTCCTCAGATATTATTTCAAGATCAATACAATATCTGAAGTTGAAGGGCTTCAATTTGGGGAAAACACTGTCTCACATACACTATAATTTTCACTTTGTGACTTAGAATATCAGAAATTCTCAATTAAAAAATATGCATTACTTATTTAGTCAAGTAATGGAATATATGGATATTTTAATACAGAAAATGTTTTTAAGTAAATAATAACTTGAGGTTTATTCTTTATAGATAATATATGATGGGTAAAATTGATGTGGAGTTCTGATTTAATGAATAAACTTGAACTTGAGTAGATCAGAAAGACAAAAACAAGCATCTAACAGGTATATAAAATTACTTTTGATGAGTACCAATAAGTGGAATGTGATAGAAGAACCCCGTTTTAAAAACACAAATGTTCAATTCATGTAGAAGACAGACTTGACACAGGCTTAGGAATTGCATTCTTCAAGGAAGTAATTTCTAAATTGAAATTAAAAGATGACTAAGAATTAACTAATTACAGAAAGCTTATCTACACCTCTGCTGTACTTTCTGAACAATATATTGTATAAAAGCTGCAATTGCAATTTGCTCAAAGCAGGTTAATTGCTCTTTCCATTGTTCACTTTGCAGTAAAAGCTCATATCCCTATAAGAGATGCAGGTGTGTTACCCTTTGCATTTCATTTTCATATTTGAGAATACTGCATAAAATTGTGGCAAATTTTCATTTAGAGAAGGCTTTCTAAAACACTTTCTAAGCTCTTCCAATTTTTATTTGTTTCTATATAAGCAATAAACTATAAGTAAACTATATTCAGATCTGTATTAAACTCTGATCATAACCGAATATAAAATACTACTGTTTATAGAGAAAACTGTATTCTCTTTTGTATGTTTGACATAAAAGAAATGAATCATCATTTAAACAGTAAATAAATTATATGCAAGGAATCTTATGAAAGAAGTGGGAAATAACAGTTAGATCTGGAGAGGACAGGAGATCCACAAGGAGAGCAACAGAACAAAAAAAAAAAAAATGAGCCCAGGGGTCTTTCCTGAGACTCATACTCCAACCAAGTACCATGCATGGAGATAACCTAGAACCTCTGCACAGATGTAGCCCTTGGCAGTTCAGTGTCCAAGTGGGTTCCATAGTAATGGGAACAGGGAATGCTTCTGACATGAACTGATTGGCCTGCTCCTTAATCACTTCCCCCTGAGGGGAGAGCAACCTTACCAGGCCACAGAGGAAAACAATGCAGCCACTCCTGATGAGATCTAACAGACTAGGATCAGAAGGAAGAAAAAGAAACCCTCCCCTACCAGTGGACTTGGGGAGGGGAGTGTGTGGAGAAGGGTGAGGAAAGGAAGGATTGGGAGGGAAGGAGGAAGGGAACTAGAGGGGGGAATACAAAGTAAATAAAGTATGATTTAAAAAAAGGTACACTGTGCTGTAAAAAAATAAGTAAAAATATCTGAGTGAAATTGTCCCATGTATAATCAGCTCTATTTCCTGATAATATCAACCATGTTATTGCTTTCTTTGTATATGAGTCATCAACAATATATCCTAAGAACCCAGGGATAAAAGAATGAGTAAGCCTTGCTTGTAAACAAACAAGCAAATATTCAGAATAGACAAATATATACTTATAGAAGCAAGGTAGCAACTTAATTAAATCAAATATAATGTTTAATCATATTCATCTGTTTTGCCAGATGAAATCTTCTCATAGCTAGAAGTTCTTTGTAGTTTTTTTTTTTTTTGGGGGGGCCTTGATTTAATTAGTCAATTGGAGCCTAATTCTAGTAATATTCAACTATAACACTATTTAAATGGTCTTAGAAATACTTTTACTTCTTCCTTTCCAACTTATATTCCCTTGATCTCCTTTAGTTGTCTTGTTCTAGCTAGGATTTCAGGTACTATGTTGAAGAGATTCAGAGAGAGTGGGGACCCTGCCTTGTCTTTGATTTCGGTGGGACTGATGTAAGTTTTTCTCTGTTTAGTTTGATGTTGGCTACAGGCTTGCTGTATATTGCCTTTACTATGTTTATCCCTGATCTCTCCAAGACTTTTAACATGAACACTTGTTGGAATTTGTCACGTTTTTTATGAACTTAAGGAGATAATCTTATGGAAGAGTGGCAGTATAGAATGGCCTGGAGGGGACAGGAACAAGGACACCAACAAATCCAAAAAATCTGGGCCCAGGAGGGTCTGCAGAGATTGGTGAACCAAACAAGGACCATACATGGAGAGAACCTAGGCTCCCTGTTCTGATGTATCCCATAGGTAGATCAATCTTCATTTCTGTAGCCTAACAAGGGGAGAAGGGGTTATACGTGACATGGATTTTGTTAGCAGCTCTTTGATCACTTCCCCCTCACAGGGCAGCCTTGCCAGGCCTCAGAGGAAGAGGATACAGGAAGTCCTGTTGAGACTTGATATGCTGGGATCAGAAGATATGGAAGGTGGGGAATAGGAAAAAGAGAGGGAGGGTGGCCTAAGAGAAAATGAGTGAGGGGGCTTCCATCAGGATATAAAGTGAATATATTATAAAAGATATAAAATAATAAAATAAAAGACCCTAGAAACTCCCCTGTGGAAAAAATAGAGAGATTTGCATACACCAGGTAGGGAATAATGTGTATTTATTATCCTGATGAATTCAGGATGATATGCATATTCAGCACTGAGAACAATTTCAATAAAATGACTACAGAACTAGAGAGATGGCTCAACATGTAAGAAGTTTATTTGCAAAATAGACGACTTGAATTAAAATCTTCAAAATCCACATTGACACAGGAGATGTTCACACCCCTCTAAGCCTCCTGCTGTGGAATATGGGATGAAGCCTGGAGGATGATTGGGACTTCCTTGCTGTCAGCATACCATCAACTTTGCTGTACGTTGCTGTCTAAAAGGAATATAGCAGTCAGTATCCTCCTCCTCTGGCCTCTACTCAAATGGCCTATTTTCATATGCATATATGTACACCATACAAATGTACACACACACACACACACACACACACACACACACACTTTTTTTATAGTTTCATAGCCAATCTCCTCCAATGTTTCCCTCCCAAGGTCCTGGGTTCTATTTTATAAACCCACTGAGATCACTCACTGTTGCTAGCATATAAAGGGACATCTACTTGAACTTGTTTTAAGTAGTCAGAGACCATGCCTCTAAATGAAACTGACTATCCTCCAGCAGCTAACAAATGCTAAATGCTCCTGTTGTGTGATTGGGAAATTCACAAGTCTCCATCCAATCAGACTGGTTATTTTGGCTGTCTGGATCTTGTGCAGTTCTAGTCCACACAGACACAAATCTTGAGTCCTCATGGGCAATGGGCCTGGAATGTACTACAGATACAATTCATTGAAGGCATACACTATCTCTGCATTTCAACACTTATGTTTTCTCTTCCATGGTGATAATATGTGCCTGCTTCTTAATATGTTCCTGGGATTGATCTGAGTTCTCTGTGGACAAACTCATTTAATTGTCACAATAAAAACATGAAGTATAAACTGACATCAGAGAGAAGTAAATGCCATAAAAAATGGAAAACACAAGCTATTTTGTTATTCTGACAAACCACTAATGTTTTTATATCCAGACAGATAAAAAAAAATGCATTGATTCTTCCGTTGCTTTATGTTCCACTCCACTGAGTTTTAAAGGGTCTTCTTACTCATTCATTTTTCCCTGTAAAAATTCACTTTTAGTTGACTCATTTCCCTTAACACATAAACACTATTAAAGCATCTTTTACTAGAAAAAGATACATCTTTTACTCTACTAAAAGATACATTAATTATCATCATCTTGTTTTATAAAGTTTTATTTTTCTGCATTATCTTGTGTCCCCTAAGGGTAGCCATTATCACTATTAGATGTTTAGTCAAAATATCCATCCACAATTAGAACCATACAACAATTCATCTACATATAGAACCAACTGAAATAATTACATATTCATCTATCCATTGTCAAGGCAAAGACCTAGAATTTGCCTTTCTTTTAAACCCCTCTTCAACACATCACAACCTACATTTTTTTTAATTTTCAAAGACAAATGTTTATTCCTATATTAACTACATATCTTGTACAAGCTATAATTCCATTTATTAACTTGAAAAATGGCCTTTTAAAAATTAATTTTACTCTTGGTGTTCAGTTCAGGAAGTAGTCTCCTGTGCCAATGAGTTCTAGGGTCTTCCCTACTTTTTCTTCTAACCGATTTAATGTGTCTGCTTTTATGTTGAGGTCTTTGATCCACTTAGACTTTAGTTTTGTGCAGTGCGATAAATATGGATCTATTTTAATTTTTCTGCATATACACATTCAGTTGGACAAGCACCATTCGTTGAATATGTTGTCTTTTTTCCATTGAATGGTTTTGGCTTCTTTGTCAAAAATAAATTATTCATAGATGTGTGGGTTTGTTTCTGGGTCTTCTATTCGTGAACCCCTGCTCAGATATAGCCCATGATAGCTCAGTATCCAAATGGGTTCTCTAATAAGAGGAACAGGGACTATTTCTGACATGAACTCAATGGTGAGCTCTTTGACCCCCCCCCCTCCAAGGGAGGAGCAGCCTTGCTAGGTCACAGAAGAGGACATTGCAGCCAGTCCTGAAGAGATTTGATAAGCTAGGGTCAGATGGAAGGGGAGGAGGTCCTCCCTTATTAGTGGACTTGGAAAGGGGCAGGGAGGAGATGAGGGAGGGAGAGAGGGTGGGATTGGGAGGGAATGAGGAAGGGGTCTATGGCTGGGATACAAAGTAAATAACCTGCGATTAATGTAAAAAATAAATTAATTAAAAAATTCATTTTACTCTCATGTTGAATGATATTACACTCTTTCTATTCAGTGTGATACAATTGGAGTGACTAAACTGCATGATTTTCTGACCAGCTTTCACTACATATCTACATGAATTAAAATCAACAGTCTAAGTTTCATTCCCTCACAAAGATAGTAAGAAACCTGTAGAATGAAATCAATCCAGTTCACATTGGTTAGGAGTTATCCTCACACAGTAGATACAATTTTATGGCTATTTTTATTCATTTACTTGTATGAATATGGTTAATATGTCCCTCTAATCAGAAATGGTATGCCAATAAGTCAGCACAGTAATAGCATATCAAACACTCTATGTTAACAACACCTGATAGACAATTATATTTATTTTGTGTATAAATCAAGGGGAAGAAAATGTTACAAACTTTTGTTTTCTCTTCTTCAATTAAAATATTTTATAGAGCATTATTGTTCATTTATGTGAAATTTAACATGGAGATTTTAGAAATGAACAGCAATTCTAAATAAAGTAAGTAACCTAACTCCAAATAAAAACTGAGAAGGAATTTCCAGAATAAAATGTAGTCTTTGTCCCCTAACTTCTGGGTAGAAGAAGGAAATTATTTTTGCCTGAAACTTGCTAGGAGTGATATTTAATGGGCATAATGGATGTGACATTCCCTCTTGGACAAAGAAAACCCATAAAATAAAAAAAAGAGTGATTGACAAGAACAAAAATACCAGGGAGCAGAGAATCAACGTTGAAAGCACATGTCTGGATAGCTATGTGACACTAAAAGCTATTAAAGGCGACAACATGTTCATCATTTGTCTACACTGTCTTTCTAACAAAACATACTCAACCTAGACCTGGAGTGACCTTTCCTCAAGCAGCACAGCTGGACGTTTGAAAGCATGTCGTGTAGTCATCATCTCTTACCAGTGGTCACACTAGTGTTAGCAGGTATGTCTAGTAACATAAAGAGAATAGATGCTTCCTCTGTGATGTTCGGGTCATTGTGAACACACACTTGCCACTCTACACAACAAAAATATTTTCCGTCTAGAAATAGCAGATAAGGACAAGAAATAGGGACTGGAAGGAGATTTTCTTTTTTTTTTTTTTTTTTTTTACAATCCATGTATATTGTTTCTATTCAGTGAAATGCGAATTTGTAATAATCACAAGAAGAATAAATTCAACTGCACAGCGCTGTTTAGATCATTCAGACAAAAGACTGTGACTTTCAAAAGAAAATTCAGTAAATTTATCGTGCTCTGTAAATTCCTCTGTGCACCCACCAGGTATTTTTTTTTCAAAGTGTGTGACTGCTCATCATCACGTTCTTGTTGGCGTTGTGTAGCTGTTACCACTCCAGGCCAAGTTCAGGATTTACAACCCTATTGTTCTTTCTGTATACATCCTAATGTTCTCCCTGTCTTCCTCTCCTTCCTCTCTTACATCTCTCCTCTATCTATCTATCTATCTATCTATCTATCTATCTATCTATCTATCT
>NW_026596069.1:17418295-17464459 GCF_907164565.1 Psammomys obesus
TCTATCTATCTATCTATCTATCTATCTATCTATCTATCTATCTATCTATCTATCTATCTTCTATCCATCTACCATTTACATCTATCACTCAGTGTGTTTATGCCTGTGTATCTGTGTGTATCTGTCTGTCAGTCTTTTTACTTCCCCTCTCTCTTGTTTGGTTACATTTTCATGAGAAATAACTGCACTTATCTAGCCTCATAGATATAAGGCACCAATGATCAAAGTTCTTTAGAACTTTGACATATATGCATAAAGACAACCATAGTGATGAAAATCCACCAGCACTATTGTAGACCTTGAGAACTGCATATATCCCAGCCAGCCATAGGATGTGGATTCAACTGAGTATATAAAAAGCTGATAGTACAGTTGTCTAAAGGTGGCAAGTCTCTGCTATTTTACACACGTTTTCTGGATGACTAACAAGTGATTAATCACAAATTAAACAAAGCATGATGAAGTTGCTGTACAAGGACCCTTTGTGGATGAATTATCTTTTGAGTCCAAATGTGATGAAACATTTCCTTGCATATTTCATACAAACAAAGAGCAAGCAAAATGGAAACTGATACATTTATTTCAATGAATAAATTACAATAATGGAAACAGTAAAAATTAACTGCATAAGCAGAACCATTGAAAATGTGATTTGAATCATAGGTATGAAGAACAAAACACATATGCTTTAGTTGCTTGAATTAAAAGGGGAGCTTGGAGATTTGCAAAGTGAAAATATATCTTAGGAGTCAAAGAGAAAACAACTGCAAAGAATAATGCAGTCGTTATGTTACCTGCCTTGCCAGTGAAGCTTGTAGAGGATTGGAGAAACAAAGGGGTACAAAGAGTGGAAAGTGCCTGCAGGATCAGCAAAAGAAAATCAATAACAAATTTGGTGTGTGGACTATGAGAGCAAACATTTCTTCTTCGTGTTATTAAAATGGGAATAGGTTTAAATGGAAGACCAGGACTTTGTTTTAGACGTGACAAATGGCACACTCTGAGTGTGTGTTTATTTAGTTTCCAAGAGTAAACTCATCCACAGTTCTTAGGAAAATGGAAACAGTTGTAATTTTGCACGGTTTTTTAAGGCTTCCCTCTCTCCTTAGTTATATTTTTTGTTCCCTAAAACACTTCATAAAGTACAGTCAAACAAGAAATCATTATACAAACAGGTTTATTTAACTAAGCAGAGCCATAACTAAGAACAGTTCATAGATATTAAACTGGAAGCATCACCCAGTTCAGGAAGGTACATGATATTTATTATGTCACAAGGTCAAGGGGATATATTCTCAAACAAATAACACAAACTAAATCATTATAATTAATTGGATGCTACAGTGAAGTAGAAATGCTGAGAAATCAGCATCTTAAGCAATAATAAATCCACTAACATACAGGCTTGAGTCATTGGCAGGAAATACATCATGATGCTTGGTCACCTATAAATCACCAGGAAAAGGAGGATGGTAAGCCCAGAAGAGCTTTGTATTTGCATCACCAGCCTTCCTTTCACAATAAAAAGCAGAACATTCAAATAGGTTTTCATGTATAGCCACCTTTTATCTTACTTTGAACAGGCATCATAGTGAAACTGGCAAGTTTCTGTGTTATTCAAACAATTCATTGCCATCTAATTAAACAGTGTAAGTTTAACACAGGATCACTTAGAATTCACTGAATAATTCGATCTTACTAATTCATCATGATCAAAGAAGATGATTTAGGTATGTGTAGAAGTTAATATGTGGAATTCATTTGTGCTATTAATCACGCACTTTATATTTTCATTTAACAAAGTATACGGAAAAATGAAACTTGTGCTTCAAGTTGAACACACAAAAGCAAAGGATTAGAAACTAGAATGCACATGACAGATACACGTGTGCCATGTGTTTTCATAGGCTTTTGTAGCTTCACTAACTTTATTTTTCCAGACATGGACTCTCTTTTTTTTAATTTATGTATTCACTTTGTTTTATATGCAAAACAGTAATAGTTGCAGGAGGAAAATACAAATACACTTGATCATGATTTTAGGGTTTCATCCTGATTGAAACCCCAGTCTTTTCCTCCCAGTTCTCCCCCCTCCCCATTCTTTTCTCTCCTCCTCCTCCTCCTCAACCCACCCTGGCACAGTAAGCTGATGCAGAACTAGGTGCATCCTCTTCCATTGACACCAAACAAAGCAGCCAAGTGAGAGGAACAGGATCTGAAGGGAGGCATCTGAGTTAGAGAAGGGCCCTTCTCCAGTTGTTGGAGGATCCACATGAAGACCCAAACTGTGCATCTGCTACCTATACACAGTGGGCCTAGGACTAGTCCATGCATGCTCTTTGATTGGTGGTTCAGTTTCTGTGAGCCCCCATGGACCCAGACCAGTTGACTCCATAGGTTTTCTTGTGGAGTCTTTCACCCCTCCATATCCCTCAATTGTTCTCCCAACTCTTCCATAGGATTCACGGAGCTCTGTGTAATGATAGGCTGTGGGTCTCTGCATCTATTTTCCTCAGCTGCTGGGAGTTATGTTAAGCTCCTGTCTGCATGTATAGCAGAATAACATTAATAACATCAGGAATTAGTTCTCTCCCACAGTATGGGTCTCAGGTAGTGCCAGTCTTTGGCTAACCATTTGCTCAATTTTTGCTCCATGTGTGTCCCTGCACATCTTTTGTGTGTGTGTGTGTGTGTGTGTGTGTTTGTTTGTATGTGTGTTTGTGTGTGTGCATGTTGGTGTCTTTTTCCCTCCACTGGAAGTCCTGAGGAAATGGTACTTCAGGTTCCAAATCCACTGCTGCTGCTGTGCATCTCAGCTAGGGTAATCCCACAGACTTCCCAGGGCTTCCCTATTCCAGGTCTCTGGCAAATCCCAGAGATGCCCCTGACCTCCAATTTCCATTCTTTTTTTTTTTCAACTTTCAAATGTTTCTTTTTTTCTTAATTTTTATTTTTGTATATTATTCAAAGGTTATTTACTTTGTATCCTAGCCGTAGCCCCCTCTCTCATTCCCTCCCAATCCCACCCTTCCTCCCTCATCTCCTCCCTGCCCCTTTCCAAGTTCACTGATGGGGCAGGACCTCCTCCCCTTCCATCTGACCCTAGCTTATCAGTTATCTTCAGGAATGGCTGCCATGTCCTCCTCTGTGGCCTAGCAAGACTGTTCCTCCCTCTGAGGAAGGGAGGGGAGGTAAAGGAGCCAGGCATTGAGTTCATGTCAGAAATAGTTCCTGTTCCCCTTACAAGGGTACCCACTTGGATACTGAGTTATCATGGGCTACATCTGAGCAGGGGTTCTAGGTTATCTCCATACATGGTCCTTGGTTGGAGAAACAGTCTCATACAGGGCGCCCATGCACTGATATATTTGTTCCTTGTGGAACTCTTGTCCTCTCCACATCATCCTAAGTCCCCCTTCCTGCACCCTGGCCCTCTCTCCACTGCTCTCTGTATTCCTAACCCCCACCATGCTTTCTTCCCTATCTCTTTTCCTATCAAGTTCCCTCCCTCTACCTACCTCAGATGCCTATTTTATTTCCTTTTTTGAGTGAGATTTAAGCATCCTCCCTTGGGTTCTCTGTACTTTAGCTTTTCTTGGTCTCTGGATTGCAGTAGTGATCTCCTATACTTTACGGAAATATCTACTTAAAAATGAGTACATACTATTTATGTCTTTTGGCTTTAGGTAACCTCACTCAGGATGATATTTTCTCATTCCATCATTTGCCTGCAAATTACAATATATCCTTATTTTTAATAGAGAAATAGTATTTCGTTGTGTAAATATACCACATTTTATTTATCTATTCTTTGGTTGAAGGACATCCCTGTTGTTTCCAATTTTTGTCTATTATGAATAAAACTACTATGAACATGGTTGAGCAAGTGTCTTTCTGGTATGGTAGAGCATCTCTGGGGTATATGCCCAGGAGTGGTATAGCTTGGTCTTGAGGTAGAAACATTCCCAGTTTTCTGAAAACCACCAGATTAATTTCCACAGTGGTTGCATAAGTTTGTACTCCCACCAGCATTGGAGGGATGTCCCCACTCCTCCAATTAATGGAGGCGTGGTAGGTCAAACAAAAGGAAGAAATAAATTTCTCTGGTTAGAAAGGCTTTAGCAGGCACTGGCATGGAATCATGACAAAAATGGAGTCTGAAGGGAAGAGTTATTAGAATGGAAAGGGATATTAATAGTCATATGTAAGTGTACTTTATCATAACCCAAATTAAAAATGAGAAGAAACAGAATACATGGAAACCAAATAAGATTTGTTATATGTAAAATTAAACATTAAGAAGGGAAGAGAATGGTGGTTGGCAGAAAGGAAGGGTTAGTGGCTAGGTTAACAAAAATTCTTAACGAAACCAACTAGTTATTAGAGTAATTAAAAATAAAATATAAAATGTTCAGACTGAATTATCTTCACTTTAATGGGCAATGTTGCTCTTAGAAAACAGAGATTATTAATTAAAAGTCACAATAAAAGTCATGGAACCCCTCTTTCTGACTTTGTTCAGAGAGTCTCCAGGCTTCTCTAAAACAACAGAGGCTATTGATTATAGTCATTCACCATGACCACATGGGAAGACCCTATTGCTAAAAATACTGTATACTTTTGCTTCAGGGCATAGGCAAATCAATATCAGATCCTCTGGGAACTTTCTCTCTGATGGTTACCTTCCATGTTGCTGGAAGGTTTTAAGCAGGCCGCTGGGGATAAAGGAAATCAGTGGTATTAGCAAACACCAGGCCTTGAATGCTGCAGTACTGGGTTGCAGAGCAAGATGATGACACAGTTGTTAGGAGGTAACTAACTACTTTTTTATCGGCTAACTCCACAAAAGTTAAGTAGGTGCCTCTTGTTTTATCCTTTCAAAAGCCCATGTTTAGGGAAATCATATGCGTTAGAGCTTCCTATTGTTATTTTACAAACTAGGCAAGCTGTGAAAATCCTTAGACCCTGGGAAGCTCTCAACCTTGGTCAGAGAAGCTCCTTTTCATAGTGGACAGCAATCAATGAAGAATCGCATTACTGGTCACAGTACTGAGAATTAAAAACTGAGTCCTCAGCCTCTAAATAGGACATCTATATTAATCCAACCATCAAGGATTAAAGTAGAAAAGGAATGGAACAAATGTAAGACCTGAAGCATGCTGCCTATGCATCTATTTTGCCTCTATCTATGAAGTACTAAGAAATGCTATCTTTCTGACATGACATGGCAGCTACAGTTGTAAAGCAAAACAGCTTTGGCTAGAAGTACAAGAGCTATGCATAATCAAGCCTGTAAAAATCCCACCTTAGACAAAGCAGATGATTTCCAAGACTTACTCGTTTCCCATGTTCTGGTGGAAAGATACATATCCATGCACATATGGCTAGAACTAACTAGAGTTAGTGATTATAAAAAAAATAAAAAATAAAAAAGATGTGAATCTGTGAGTAGTTGTTTTATATGCAAAATAGTAATAGTTGCAGAAGGGAAATACAAATACACTTGATCATGATTCATTTTGCACCTGTATGAAATCATCAAAAATAAGAAAATACTAAATGTCAAAAATAATACAAAGCACAATATTTTCAGGTAATAATACCAAGATATACTTCAATAGAGGTGTCAAGATGTCAAGAAAAGCAAATACTGAAGTGAATCACATAAGAAGAGCCAATACATTTAATTTTTGATTTATTCATTTGTATTTTATCAAATATAATTAGTTACTTAATTATATTTGTAATTAGAATGTTACTCAATAGTAAAACCAGAACGAGGAATATAGTATGGTTAGAGGCATGAAAGTAAAAGAGGAATAAAGCAATTATATTATAATTTCATAAAATAATTTTCTAAATATTAAAAATTTAAAAGATCTGAGAAAACTGATTATCTTTAAGACCTTATACTCGAGGAGAAAACATGAACCTGATACAGCTGGCCTATAATCTATGCTACTTTTTAAATATTTTTATTTTAATTTTTATTAATTATAGTTTATTCACTTTTTGTCCCTCCTGTAGTTCCCCCCTTCTCCCCTCCCTATTCTACCCTCACTCCCTCTTCTCCAAGAATGCCCCTTCCCAAGTTAAGAGAGGTCTTTCTCTCCTTCCTTCTGATCCTAGTCTATCAGTTCTCATTAGGAGTGGCTGCATTGTCTTCCTCTATGGCATGGTAAGGCTGCTCCTCCCTCAGGGGGAGGTGATTAAAGAGCAGGCCAATTAATTCATGTCAGAGACAGTCCCTGTTCCCATTACTATGGAACCCATTAGGACACTGAACTGCCATGGGCTATATCAGTGCAAGGGTTCTAGGTTAGCTCCATGAATGGACCTTGGTTGGAGTATCAGTCTCAGAAAAGACTCCTGTGCCCTGATATTTTGGTTCTGTTGCTCTCCTTGTGGAGCTTCTGTCCTCTCCGTGTCTTAGTATTTCCCACTTCTTCTATAACATTCCCTGCACTCTGCCCAAAGGTTGGCCATTCAGAAAGGCAACGAGGATGGCCATCAGAAGAAAGAGGGTATCTATGCTACTTTTCTTTTTAATTATTTATTAATTACACTTTATTCACTTTGTATCCCCGCTGTGGTTTCCTCCCTCCTCCCATCCCCATCCCTCCCTTCCTCCACCCTCTGCATGCATGCCCCTCCCCAATCCACTGATAGGGGAGGTCTTCTTTTCCTTCCTCTGATCCTAGTCAATTAGGTCTCATCAGGAGTGGCTGCGTTGTCTTCTTCTGTGGCCTGGTAATGCTGCTTCCCCCTCAGGGGGAGGTAATTAAAGAGCAGGCCAATCAGTTCATTTCAGAGACAGTCCCTGTTCCTCTTACTAAGGAACCCACTTGGATACTGAACTGCCATGGGCTACATATGTGCAGGGGTCTTAGGTTATCTCCATGCATAGTCTTTGGTTGGAGTATCAGTCTCAGGAAAGACCCCTGTGCTCAAATTCTATGCTACTTTTTAATCCGAGATGGTGGCCTCTATAAATCCAAAGTCTGCCTGACAAACTTAATGAGACACTGCCTGAATATTCAAAGGTAAAATTTTTAGTGTTTATTTAAAAATGATGCCATGCATGCAACCAGTCTTAAATCCAATGAGGTGTATTAGATAGAGAGAGAAAAAGAGAGGGAAATAAAGAGGGAGAAGGGGGTGCCCCAACAGAGAAGGGAAGAGTGAGAGAGCAAGAGAGTAAGAGAGTAAGGGTAAGGGAGTAAGAGAATAAGAGAGCAACAAAGTAGCAGGTTCGTTCTTTTATGGAGCAATTGAACCATGCCTGCAAGGTGCTACTACCTGGCAGGTGACACATGATGACATCATATGTTGCCAGACAAACCAGAAGCAGGCTGCCTAAATACTAACAAAAATAAGTGATGCAATTTTAGTTCACTGGTAGAATTATGGTATAGCAGGCATGAGAACCTAGATTCAAATTACAGTATAAAAATTACACCAACAGAATAAATCCAGTAAAATAGAGTCATCTATGAAAATAGGTAATGCTTACACATATGTTGTTTGATGTAAAAAATGTAATGGTTCATGAGAGCATTTAGGGTATCAGATGTGGGATGTTATATTTTATAGTCACTAGATCACAATAGAGTAATAGTATATTGCAGCTGTACTTTTGGCAACTTGGTGGGTTCCTTTATCTACCACCCTTCTCCACCCTTTAGCTCCTCCCCTCAACACTAGGTAGGAGAGAAAGAAGGTTAGAGGGCAAAAGAGGGGTGTTGATTTTGTTAGATTACTTCCTGATGATTAGAGGCATTGAGCTCCTTGGGAAAAGTTTCATCTTTGACATCAGGATATTCAATTTCTTTTACTCATCTCTTTGCACAGGACCACTTGACAAAGCCACGAACCACAACAACAGTGTCATCACAACAACAGCGTCGTCACTTCTAGCAGCAGCAGCAAGAATAGAAGGAAGAAGAGCAGCAGCCACCACAGACCCTCTCAAGGCTCTATCTAGTGTGTATATGCCATCAAGAATCCACAAAGTTCCACAGTCATCCACTTGTAGAAACTATCTACAGCTGGCAAAATTACGCCACTGCCAAAACATGAGGCAAATCATGGTCAGCTGCTTCAAACAACCTGAAGCAGCTCTGTATCCCACATCTAGGATTAAAACAAACAAAATATTCCCATAACATTTCAGTGTTTTTTTTCTTTTACCAAAATTATGAAATTCTTGTTACAGTAGTTAGTGAAGGATGATATTAAAAAACCAGAAAAGACAACAGTTAATGAACAGTATTTTTTTCTTTTTTTTTCATGTATTTCAAAAATACAGTTTTACTTATAAACTTTGAGAACCAAAGTTTGTTTGATTGACAGGCAAACAAATACATTCCTGTAACTGTAGAAAGAAGATGTAAAATGGTCGTAGGTCAGTACCTGTTAGGAAGAAATTTCTTTTAGAAATTCACAGAAAATGATAAAAATGAATATAGGTAATTACTGATAATAGAGAATGAGAAGGAATAAAGAGGTAGAGGGAGTATCATCAACAGGAAGGACAAGTAAGAATGACGAATTATGGGCATGATTATGACATTGACTCTGGGTGCATAGTTATATTGTTCAAAGTGTAGATGCAGTAGAACATTTATAATTCTGGAAATATAAAACACTAAGTCCATCTGAAAGCATATTGATCTTACATATATGTGAACTGTTCAAGTGTAAATTAAAAGCACAAAGTTCAAAATAGGAACTCAAAGTGCAGCAATAAAGTCTTCTCTGAAAATACATGTTTGAAATTTATCAGCATATCTATTGTCACATATCATAGGAACACAGGTCACTGTGAAAGAGTTTGTAGCATAGGGGAAAGAAGCAGGTTCATTGTGAGCCATTGTGGAATTCTAATACTTTGCAATCTAGAAAGGTAACTCACAAATGTCATGGTAGATGAAAAGAAAATGAACAAGGACAATTAAATTGGTTACTAAGAGAATAAAATACAGAGATTAGTAACAATTTCAAAAAGCATCAGTCTGTAAAGGAGCCAATTTCTTCAGCAAACATTAGTGCAGTGGTAATTGGATGCAGAATGGATGGTACCAACTGCAATGATTTTTGGTGCTAATACTTCAAGACCATAGAATTTAACATGATAGAACAGTAATCAAGCAACAGCATTTTACAAAGGAAACTACAATTTAAAAAATATGGTATTTGTATAAATGGAATGAAGATGAAAGAAACACAAGAGAGGATTTGAACATCCAAAGATAAGATAAAAATTGAACACTATGCTACCAAAATAAAGAAGTAAAATGTTATAATGATGCAGGTTGGCAAAAGAATAAGTATTTGTTTTTTTTTTTTTTTAATCAGAGGTACTAATACAAGAACTAATAAGATTCAAATTGTGACATGTGGATGGTTGACTAAAGAGTGGTAAAAGGTGACAAAATGAGAAATTGTAGTCTCAATGAGAACATGGTGTCTAGCGGTTTAGTTAGCCACATATCACTGTTTGAAATCATTTTAGTGGCTACCAAAATTTGGCATACACACACACACACAAAAGACTATGAAGCATGTGTTGAAGAGCCATAAAGCACATTGGAATTTAAGAATATTAACCTTAGAAAATCTTGGATCAGATCTCACTCATGCAAAATGATGAAATATAATGTAGAGGTGAACTTCATTCCCATTGTATTAAGGTGTGTTTCTATATCTTTCATTGTTAATTGCTGAACAGGAAAGTGAGCTAAATGTTAACAGATTTTGGTATTGTCATCGCTATTGAGGACTCTCCTGTCTCAAGGTTCTCTAAAAAGTACTACCCTATGATCTCTAATTGGTTAAAAATAAAGATGAAGAGCCTATGCCTGGCTGAGAAGATAGTAGGTGGGATTTCCTTTCCCAGCGTGAGGTCTCTGGTTGAATTGGGGAGAAGAAGGTCACAGGGCAGTCACAGGGAGACACAATGAGGAAAAAAAGATGGAGCAGGAATGGAAGGGAGAGACTAGATGGCAAGTAGCATGAGTCACGTAGGTGGGAAGTAGCCAGGATAGTATAGACTGGTTAGAATAGACCAATCTCTGCTCAGCTGTAGTGCTCTAAAGCTTATTAATAAACATAATAGGTCTATTTGGGGGGCAGAGCAGGCATAGAACAACCCTTAAATAAGCAATAGAAAATGAAAACAAATGGAATCAATAAAGGGTATCCTTTACATGCAGTCAGATGGGCACCATGTTAATAACTGAATTATGTATGGAAGAGCATTTAACAATGACAGTCCCAATGATATACAAAGGTGGATGAGAGAATTCTCATAAGGCCTCACCTCTAGATGAAGAGCTACAGGCAATTGAGGACTTTTGCAAGAGGAGGAACACACCTTGCCCAGGGATGAGTCCCATAATTAGGTCTCCAAAAATAGGCCTTCAAATGTACAACTGTGGGGAGGAATCAGCCTTACTGCATTCATTGAGACTACAATTTCTCATTTTGTCACCTTTTACCACTCTTTAGTCAACCATCCGCATGTCACAATTTGAATCTTATTAGTTCTTGTATTAGTACCTCTAATTTAAAAAAAATAAAAACTGCTCCTAGCAAACAAACTATAGCTTGGGATCTGGGACTGTGGTCATTCTACATGTCCTGAGATTATCCTGGGTCCAGTGCAATAAGGTCTAGCAGCAAGTTCTATCACCAGTGCTCCCCCCCAACCCTGGCAGAGAAACGCTGGCTCAGGGCTCAGGATCCAACTGAGAAGCCCCAACCCCTGCTGGCACTCCCCTGAGAGCACCTCCATAAACTTGCCCTAGCAGAGGGGAAGGTCAGAGGGGAAGGACAGAGAGGCAGCTTGCCAAGGACACAGCACCCTTTCTCCAGCTCACCCAGTGGCCCCTAGCAGAGAAACCCAAGCTCTGGATCTGAGGACACTCAACCCTACCTGGTACTCTCTCGAGATCAGCAAACATAGATTTTACCGACAGACTGCTTCTGGCAGAGAGATCTGAGCCCGGGATCTGGGATTGAGTACACTCATCCTAACTCTTTCTTGCGCCACCCAGGGACCAGTCAACATAACCCCTCTTGGCAGAGGGAAAGGACAAAGAGGCAGCACACAGGAAAGGTGGACACCGAGTCCTGCGACCACAGTGTCACAGAGCTGACTGTTAGCCTACCCGTGCACTTCTGCAGCAGGACCAAAACAGAGAGTAGTGAGCAAGGGGAACCCCTGTGCATTCCAACTGGTCCTGCAAGAGAGTGAGTGAGCCTTCTATGGAGAAATTGCCCCAGATCCAGGGCCTCTCCACAGAAGCAACCAGACGAGATCCCTGCCACCCACACCTCTAGTGTGGGCATCATAGGGATTCTTGGGATAGCGACCCCAACATTGAAGCCTCTGCCTTGCGGGTCCACCAGTGTAATCCAGGCAATCAATCCCTGGATCTCAGTCAGAACTGTGTAATAGTGGCTTGCAGGCCACTGCAATAGTCAGAGAATCCGCGCATGCACACTGCTCCCGCTAAAAGCACACACAAATAGCACCACCGTCACATTCCTTACTTAGGCAAAACTGAAAACACAGTGCACACTCCCAAAGCAGTGAACCTCTCTCATCTTCCTGAAAAAACAGTCCAGAAAACAGAAAGAGACGATGATATCCCGAACTACAAACTCCAGGAACAAACAGTGAGGGTTATAAATAACCACATGGCTAGAGGCAGAAGTAAGAACACACCCAACAAAAATCAGGAAATAATGACCTCACCAGCAACCCCACAAACCAATGGACACTTCAATTCACTAGATATACAAGAAAATGAACTCAAAACTATGTTTCTCCAGCTATTAGAGGCCCATAAAGATGAAATGAACAAAGCCCTCAGAGAAATAGCCAAAGAAATCGAGATGAACAAAGAGGAAACAAATAGAGCTCTCAGAGAAATGACCACGAAAACTGAGGCAAACAAAGAAGAAATGAACAAAGCTCTCAAAGAAATGTCCACATAAATGAAGGCAAATAAAGAAGAAATAAACAAAGCTCTCATAGAAATACAGGCAAGTATAGCCAAAGAAGTAGAGGCACAATTAGTGATACATAGAGAGGAAACAGACAAAAAAATAGAAGCTATCATTGAAAAGCAAGACTCCACATTCAAACAGATGAAGGAAATGGTGCAAAACATAAAAACAGACTTAGAATCAATAAAGAAAACACAAATAGAAAAAAAAAAACCAGGAAATGGAGAACATAGAGAAAAGATCATGAACTACAAAGGAAAGCATCACCAACAGAATGCAAGAGATGGAAGAAAGCATCTCAGGAGCCGAAGATACACTTGCGGAAATTGACATGTCTCTCAAAGAAAAAATAAAATCAGAAAAGTTCCAAACACAAAACATCCAAGAAAACAAGGACACCATGAAAAGACAAAATCTAAGAATAATAGCAGTAGAAGATAAAGAAGACATCAGGCTCAAAGGTCCGGAAAATATTTTCAAGAAAATTATAGAAGAAAACTTTGCCAACTTAAAGAAGGAGATGGCCATAAACATACAGGAGGCCTACAGAACACCAAGTAGACTAGACCAGAAAAGAAATTCTTCACGTCACATCATAGTCAAAACACTGAACCTACAGAACAAAGAAAAAATTCTAAAAGCAGCAAGGGAAAAAGGCCAAGTAACATATGAAGGTAGACCTATCAGAATCACACCAGATTTCTCAACAGAAACTATGAAAGCCAGAAGGGCCTGGACAGAAATCATACAGTCCTTAAGGGACCACAGATTCCAACCCAGACTACTATACCCAGCAAAACTTTCAATCAACATAGACGGAGAATTCAAGATATTCCAAGACAAAACCAAATTTAAACAATATCTGCATAGTAACCCAGCTCTACAGAAGTTACTAGAAGGGAAAATCCAAACCAAAGAAAACAACTACATTGAAGGAAACAGAGGAAATAGATAACTACACAACAAAAAAACCAAAAGAAGACAAGCAATGAAACTCAGTGACACCACCAACCCCACATCTAAAGTAAGTAACACTTGTTGGTCACTAGTTTCTATCACCATCAACGGACTCAACTCCCCAATTAAAAGACACAGACTAACAGAATGGTTGAGGAAACAGGATCCATCATTCTGTTGCATCCAAGAAACACACCTATGCAACAAAGATATACACTACCTCAGAGTAAAGGGCTGGGAAAATGTCTTTCAAACAAATGGTTCCAGAAAACAAGCGGGAGTAGCCATCCTAATATCTAATAAAATAGACTTTCAACCCAAGTTAATCAAAAAAGATAAGGACGACCACTATATTCTCATCAAAGGAAAAATCCACCAAGAGGACATCACAATTTTGAATATCTATGCCACAAATAAAAGAGCACCTACATTCGTAAATGAAACAATATTAAAGCTTAAATCACACATTGATCCTAAAACCCTAATAGTGGGAGACTTCACCACTCCACTCTCACCAAGGGACAGATCAACTAGACAGAAAACAAATAGGGAAATAAAAACGCTTACAGAGACCCTAAATCAAATGGACCGAATAGACATCTACAGAGCTTTTCATCCAAACTCAAAAGAGTACACCTTCTTTTCAGCACCGCATGGAACCTTCTCCAAAATAGACCATATAGTTGGTCATAAAGCAAGCCTCAACAGATACAAAAAGATTGAAATAATCCCTTGTATTATATCTGACCACCATGGACTTAAGCTGGACCTCAACAACAACAGAAATAACAAACAGCCTACACGCACATGGAAACTGAACAACTTGTTACTCAACGACAGCTGGGTTAAGGAAAAAATAAAGAAAGAAATTAAAGACTTCATTGAATTCAATGAAAATGAAGGCACAAAATACCTAAATTTATGGGACACATTGAAAGCAGTGCTCAGGGGAAAATTTATAGCACTAAGTGCCTGCAAAAAGAAATTCGTAACATCACATACAAAAAACTTAATGGCCCAACTGAAAAACCTAGAAACAAAAAAAGAAGCAGATACACCCAAGAGGAGCAGAAGGGTGGAAATAATCAAACTCAGGGCTGAAATCAATCAATTGGAAACAAATAAAACTATTCAAAGAAAGAATGAAACAAAAAGCTGGTTCTTTGAGAAAATCAACAAGATAGACAAACCCTTAGCCAAACTAACTAAAAAGCAGAGAGAATCTATCCAAATCAACAAAATCAGAGATGAAAAGGGTGACATAACTACATACACAGAGGAAATTAAAACAACCATTAGGTCATACTACAAAAGCCTATATGTCACAAACTTTGAAAACCTAAATGAAATGGACAATTTTCTTGATAGATTCCATCTTCCAACATTAAGTCAAGATCAGGTAGAAAGACTGAACAACCCTATATCCCCCAAGGAAATTGAAGCAGTCATTCACAGTCTCCCCTTCAAAAAAAGCCCTGGGCCAGATGGTTTCAGCGTGGAATTCTACCAGACCTTCAAAGAAGTGCTCACACCAATTCTCCTCAAACTATTCCACAAAATAGAAACAGAAGGTACATTACCAAACTCATTCTATGAAGCAACAGTCACCCTGATACCTAAACCACACAAAGACCGGACAAAAAAGAGAACTTCAGACCTATCTCTCTTATGAACATTGATGCAAAAATAATAAAATACTTGCAAACTGAATCCAAGAACACATCAAAGTTATCATCCACCATGACCAAGTAGGCTTCATCCCAGACATGCAAGGGTGGTTCAACATATGGAAATCCATCAATGTAATCCACCACATAAAAAAACTGAAGGAGAAAAACCACATGATCATCTCCTTAGATGTTGAAAAAGCATTTGACAAAGTCCAACACCCATTCATATTTAAAGTCTTGGAGAGATCAGGAATACAAGGCACATATATAAACATAATAAAGGCAATATACAGCAAGCCTATAGCCAACATCAAACTCAATGGAGAAAAACTTAAATCAATCCCACTGAAATCAGGGACAAGACAAGGCTGCCCACTCTCTCCCTACCTCTTCAACATAGTACTTGAAGTCCTAGCCAGAGCAATAAGACAACTAAAGGAGATCAAGGGGATACAAATCAGAAAGGAAGAGGTCAAAGTATCACCATTCACAGATGATATGATAGTATATATGAGCGACCCCAAAAATTCAACCAGAAAACTTCTTCAGCTGATAAACACCTTCAGCAAAGTGGCAGGATACAAAATCAACTCAAAAAAATCAGAGGCCCTCTTGTATACCAAAGACAAAAAGGCTGAGAAAGAAATTAGGGAAACAACACCCTTCACAATAGCCACTAACAACATAAAGTACCTTGGTGTGACTCTAACCAAGCAAGTGAAAGACCTATTTGAGAAAAACTTCAAGTCTCTGAAGTAAGAAATTGAAGAAGATCTCAGAAGATGGAAAGATCTCCCGTGCTCATGGATTGGTAGGATTAACATTGTGAAAATGGCCATCCTGCCAAAAGCAATCTACAGATTCAATGCAATTCCCATCAAAATACCAACTCAATTCTTTACAGACCTTGAAAAAAAGATTCTCAGCTTCATATGGAGAAACAAAACATCCAGAATCTCCAAAACAATCCTGTACAACAACAGATCATCTTTAGGTATCTCTATCCCCGATCTCAAGTTGTACTACAGAGCAGTAGTAATAAATACTGCATGGTATTGGCATAGAAACAGAAAGGAGGATCAATGGAACTGCATAGAAGACCCAGAAATAAACCCACACACCTATGAATACTCAATATTTGACAAAGAAGCCAAATCTATTCAATGGAAAAAAAGACAGCATCTTCAACAAATGGTGTTGTTCCACCTGGATGTCCACATGCAGAAAAATGAAAATAGATCTATATTTATCACCCTGCAAAAACTAAAGTCCAAGTGGATCAAAGACCTCAATATAAAAATAGATACTCTAAATCTGTTAGAAAAAAAAGTGGGGAACAGCCTAGAACTCATTGGCACAGGAGACAACTTCCTGAACAGAACATCAACAGCACAGGCTCTAAGAGCAACAATCAATAAATGGGACCTCATGAAACTGAACAGCTTCTGTAAAGCAAAGGACACTGTCATCAAAACAAAACGCCTGCCTACAGATTGGGAAAGAATCTTCACTAACCCTTTATCTGACAGAGGACTAATATCGAGTATATACAAAGAACTAAAGAAGCTGAAAAGCAGCAAACCAAGTAATCCAATTAAAAAATGGGGAACAGAGCTAAACATAGAATTCTCGACAGAGGAATATCGAATGGCAGAGAAACACTTAAAGAAATGCTCGTCCTCATTAGCCATCAGGGAAATGCAAATCAAAACAACCCTGAGATATCACCTTACACCCATACAACACATGCTGGAGAGGTTGTGGAGAAAGGAGAACCCTCCTCCACTGCTGGTGGGAATGTAAACTGATACAACCACTCTGGAAATCTATCTGGCGCTTTCTAAGACAATTAGGAATAGTGCTTCCTCAAGACCCAGCTATACCACTGCTAGGTATATACCCAAAGTTTGCTCAAGTACACACAAAGGATATTTGCTCAACCATGTTTATAGCAGCATTATTTGTAATGGCCAGAATCTGGAAACAACCCAGATGTCCATCAACGGAGGAATGGGTACAGAAATTGTGGTATTTTTACACAATGGAATACTACTCAGCAATCAAAAAGGAGGAAATCATGAAATTTGCAGGCACATGTTGGGATCTAGAAAAGATCATCCTGAGTGAAATATCCCAGAAGGAGAAAGACAAACACGGTATATACTCACTTATATAGACCTATAAGATGTGATAAACATAATGAAATCTATACACCTAAAAAAGATAATCAAGAGAGCGGACATGGGGTAAGATTATCAATCCTCATTTAGAAAGACAGATGGGATGTGCATTGAACATATGATAGGAGTCTACTGAGCGCATTTGAAAGACTCTCACTAGCAGTGTTTTCAAAGCAAATACTAAACCTTTGGCAGAGTACAGGGAATCATAAGAAAGAAGGGGAGCTAGTCTGATGAGGAAAGGATAGGAGCTCCACAAGGACTAAATATATCTGGGCACAGGGTCTTTTCTGAGACTGACATGCAACCAAGGACCATGTATGTATGTAACCTAGAACCTCTGCTCAGATGTAGCCTGTGGTAGCTCAGTAACCAATTGCTTTCCCATAGTGAGGGGAACAAGGACTATTTCTAACAGGAACTCAATGACTGGCTCTTTGGCCTCCCCATCTCCCACGGGAGGAGTAGTCCTGTTAGGCCACAGAAGAGAGCTTTGCAGCCAGTCCTGAAGATACCTGATAAAACAGGATCAGATGAATGGGGAGGAGGTCCCCTCTATCAGTGGACTTGGCAAGGGGCACGGTGGTGGAGACGAGGGCGGGGAGGGAGGGACTGGGAGGGAATGAGGGATCGGGACACGGCTGGGATACAGAGTTAATAAAATGTAACTGATAAGAAAAAAATAAAATTAAAAAAAAAGAATTTCAAATGCCTGAAAAACATAAAAAAAAAAAACCCAAATATTATCCTTTTGCCAACCTGCATCATTATAACATTTTACTTCTTTATTTTGGTAGCATAGTGTTCAATTCTTTATCTTAGTGGCCACACCAAACAGACTGAGCAGATCTCACATATACATGAGAATATATGATATGTGCCCCCCCGTATCACACACAGGAAAAAAAAAAAAAGCATGGATTTGAGAGGGAGCTGGAGGAGGTTATAGAAAAAATTGGAGAAGAGTCGGGAAATGGCATAATTATAATTTAATTGAAATAAAATATATTTTTTAAAATGTTAGGTTTTGCAAGTAAATAACCAATATTTTTTGTTATATTTCCAACCCATTCTATGAGTAAGAACCCATGCCTGAAACTGCTACAGTGGCCAAAACTTTGAGATTAGATAGGTCATGGACCTAGGGTAAATATTATTCTGTTAAAAGAATATAGCATTAAAATTACTCTAAATATCATATTGTTATATTTTTAAGTCATTGACTCACTTAGTCATTGAGGGGGAATTTCTTGCAGTGAATGGGAATTAAGACAGAGGCCTGAAACTGGACAATGATGTTCATAGAATGGAAGACCTTGGAGCATTAAGTAATAGGGTGTTATGCCCAAGTCTCACGATCCCAAAGACCTCCAAGGAGCTGATTCCACACCCTCAGAGATATAATGGTTGAGAGCAGAGCTCCAAGCTTGGGAGGAGGAGGAGGATTTATAGGTCCCATTCCCTCCCAGCATGCCCAAAGCAGAGGAATTCCAGCCTAGCAAGCATCTATTGCTTGAAACACAAAAGAGAATGTCACATTGTAAACTGATTGGCTGTGTGAAGGTACCAAAAGCGTTAATGGTCTGGCTTCCTTTGTTTGGCTCTTGCTAGGGATGAGGGGAGATCTGAGCAGGTTTCTTAGCAACTATGTCTCTGGTGGGAAGGAAAGAATACAGTAAGGCTGATTCCTCCCCACAGTTGGCTAGACATGTCTCAATGGGTCTGGCTTGTGCCTTAAACTTAATGCAATAACCCCCCCACCAAATAATTTTTAGTTCTCTGGTCTCTCATTTTCCCCTTCCCATGATCATTTGAAGACCCAGTCATGCGTCTTCTAGATATAACCCTGGGTGTCCTCCAGATTTACCTTTCCATAATGGGATCTCAGTACCATTAAGTATATCTTCAAAAAAGCCCTCTCCTACAGGAACTCTATAAGGAGATCAACAGAACCAAAAAATCTGAGCACAGGGGTCTTTCCTGAGACTGCTATTCTAACCAAGGACTGTGCATGGAGATAACCTAAGACCCCTGCACAGATGTAGCCCATGGCAGTTCAGTATCCAAGTGGGTTCCATTGTGATAGGAACAGGGACTGTCTCTGACATGAACTGATTGGCCTGCTCTTTAATTAACTCCCCCTGAGGGGGAATCAGCATTACCAGGCCACAGAAGAGGACAAGGCAGCCACTCCTGATGAGACCTAATTGACTAGGAGCAGAAGGAAGGAAAAGAAGTCCTCCCCTATCAGTGGACTTGGGGAGGGGCATGCATGCAGAGGATGGAGGAAGGGAGGGATTGGGACAGGAGGAGGGAGGGAACCAAAGGGGGGGAAACACAAAGTGAGTAAAGTGTAATTAATAAAGAAAAATCAAAAAAATAGATTGCCAAAAAAAAAAAAAGCCCTCTCCTTGAGTCTCAGGAATCTCTGTAGAAAAGGAGGCAGAAAGACTGTAAGAGGAAGAAAGAGTAAATGACTCCAGAGAAACAGTGTCTTGCAGAGGACTGAAACACATGACCCACAGAGTCTGTGGTAGCCTGTATAGGAGCAGCTCAGGTTCAAGGAGGTAGGATCCTACTGCTGAGAGGAGGAAGTTGGTCCTGGCTTCGACCAGTAATGAAGAAGCTATTTGCTATTTGATATCTGTTGGAAATGGGAAAATCAGTTTTCTGCAGTAAAATGGCATAGAGTATATCAATCACTCTTCATAAAGGCTCCATGGATACTAGTATTTAAGAACAGAAAATGGTGTTTAATTTCTAAAGTTTTTTATATATTTTGGTATTAACCCTCTGTCAGATGTAGGTGAAGAACTTTTCCCAGTCTGTAAGGCTGTTGTTTTGTTTTATTGACAGTGTCCTTTGCCTTGCAGAAGGTTTGTAGTTTGTTCTCACAAATCTAATCTGTCTGCTTTTTTAAAAATTATTATTATTGTTTTGTTTTGTTCCTGTTGTTGTTGTTGAGCTGTTTAATTCACTTGGACTTTACTTTTGTGCAGGGTGATAAGTATGTATCATTTTTCATTTTTCTATCTGTAGTCATACAGTTAGACCAGCACCATAAGTTGAAGGTGGTATCATATTTTTCATTGTAATTTTTGGCTCCTTTGTCAAAAATCAAGTGTCTGTAGGTGTATGGGTTTATTTCTGTCTCTCTGATTCAATTCCATCGATCCACCAGTGTGTTTCTATTTCAGTACCATGCAGTTTACTTACCATTTCCCTATAGTGCAGCTTGAGATCAGGGATGGCCAGAAGTTGCTTTTTTTTTTTTTTTTTTGGATAGGAATTTTTTTAGCTATTCTGGGTTTTTTTTTTTTCCACATGAAGTTAAGAATTGCTCTTTCACTGTAAAGAATTGTGTTGGTATTTTGATAGGAACTGAATTACATCTGTAGATTACTTTTGGTAAGATGGCCATTAAAAAATGGGGTACAGATATAAGCAGGGAATTCTCAACAGATGATATCAAATGGCTGAGAAGCACTTAAAGAAGTGTTCAACATCATAAGTCATCAGGAAAAATGCAAATAAGAACGACTCTAAAGTTAGAGTATGGCTAATATATTAGAAGTAAGGCTAACATCAAAATTTCAGATGACAGCCCATGCTGGTAAGGTTATGGAGAAAGGGAAACATTCCTACATTGCTGGTAAGAGTGCAAACTTGTATAACCATTTTGGAAATCAATCTGGTGCTTTCTCAAAAAACTGGGAACAGCTTTATCTCAAGGCTTACTATACAACTCCTAGGCATATTAACCAAAAGATGCTCCACCATACAACAAGGATACTTGCTCAACTATATTCATAGCAGCTTTATTTGTAATAGCCAAAAGCTGGAACCAACTCAGATGTCCCTCAACTGAAGAATGGATAAAGAAACTGTGGTTTATCTACAAACGAAATACTATTCTGCTTTTAAAAAAGGGCATCATGAAATTTGTAGGTAAATAGTTGAATTTGGAAAAGAGTAACCTGAGTGAGGCAACCAAAACCCCGAAACACATGCATGGTATATACTCACTCATAAGTGGATTTTAGCCATATAGCACAAGATGAACATATTACAATCTACAGACATAAAGAAGCTAAGTAATAAGGAGCATCCTAGGAGGACATTTTTTTTTTCTCATTCAGAAGTACAGATAAAGGAGACAACAGAATCAGTTGAAGAGACAGAAGGGGACAAGACTTGAGCCTTCCATAGATGTCCTCTAAAAGACTCCACTCAGCAGAGGATTGATACTGATGCTGATATTCACAACTTTGGGCAGAGTACACAGAGTCTTATGGAAGAGTCAGAGCATAGAAGGACCCTGAGAAAATATCAGCTCCACAAGGAGACCAAAAAATCAGAACAAATTTGAGCACAGGAAAGCTTTTGGAAACTGATACACCAACCAAGGACTATGCATGAACAGGACCTAGGACTACTCCTCAGATGTAGACCATAGGCAGCACAGTCCTCATGTGGGTGGCCTAGTAGGGGAACAGGGGTTGTCTCTGACATGGACTCCTGAGCATGCTCCTCAATCACTTTGCAGGGCGGCCTTGCTAGGCCATAGAGAAAGAGAATGCAGGCTGTCCTGATGAGACTTGATAGGCTAGAGTCCATTGGTAGTGGAGGAGGGCTCTCCCATTCTGAGGACCAGGGAAGGGGGTAGAGGGAAGAGGGAGCAAGGGTGAGACTGGGGTGAGATGAGGGAGGGGCCTAAGATTGAGAACAAAGTGAATAAATTTAAAATATTAAAAATAAAGCCTGTTATTTTTAGAAGAAAAAAAAGGAGCACAAAATAGTCTCCATGATCTCTCTCTCTCTCAGTCTCTCTGTGTGTGTGTGTCTGTGTGTGTGTGTCTGCTTTTGTTATATTTTGGTACTTTTCTATTAGTGTTTTCTGTTCTGATTTTTATTTTTGTGTAAGAGAGAGGAGGGAGGAAAATATGATTAAATATATTGTATGAGAAGTATTCAAATTAAAATTAATCAAAATGTGGAGATATAGACCATTCTCACAATAATAACAGAGTTGACCAAGGAACCAGAATTGGGCAAATAGCTTTAAGTGGCAGATTCTGAAAGACAGGAAGCTCTGTATGTTAATTCTGATGAGAATGAGCTTAAGAAAAGTAGCCTAGTCTGAACAATTATATTTCTACGTTCATAAGGTCCCTTTGAGCAAGAAGCTGCAGAATCTAATCTTTTTTAAAAAATAATGTTCCTTCTTTTGAGAGTGAATGAATAAGCAAGTTTGTCATATTATTAAGAATATGCTATTTTACAATTTAACATGAACAGTAGCAATGGGATATTTGAAAATACAGGAACACTGGTAAATGAAGGCAGAAGATCTAAAGAACTCCTTATCAAGTTTTCAAAGTTCTTTGAATTAATAATCATTTCCAAATAAAAAGTTTGAAAAGATCCTCTGACATAATATACAGGCTAGTTTTAACTATCAGTGGAATGAGAGATAACTTACATAGTAGCAATGCAATCATTCACTCACATAGTCTGAGTTCATTGCACATGGATGGGGAAGAAGTGATCCTTGAGATATGGAGACACATGAGCACATTATTTAGTAAAAAAAAAAAAAAAAAAATGACAATGAAAAAATTTACAGCATTGAGTGGAATGGAGAAAAGTCAGTCAATAGAAAGGGTCCATAATGGGAAGGTGGCAGAAAATAATGTCAAAGTTGCTGCATCACTGTTAGAAGCAGAGAAGTTGGGCTATGAAAAGCCTCAAAGGTAATAACAGCATTGCTGTTTGCTTCATCAACAATGACATAGGACTTACCTAACCCTTACTGTCCTCAATCACCTAAATTACTCAACCTCTTACAGAATCTGGAAACATGAAAATAGTATTTTCAAAAATTATTTTCCCACCTGACTGCAGATTAAATTTCTTTTTTATTATTGTTTATTATTATTAGTTACATTTTATTAACTCTGTATCCCAGCTGTATCCCACTTCCTTATTCCCTCCCAAACCCACCCTCCCTCCCTCAGCTTCTTCCTGCCCCTTTCCAAGTCCACGGATTGAGGAGGACCTCCTCCCCTTTTGTCTGGCCCTGTTTTATCAGGTATCTTCAGGGCTGGCTGAAAGTCCTCCTCTGTGGCCTAGCAGGACTGCTCCTCAGTTGGGGGGTGGGGAGGTCAAAGAGCATGCCATTGAGTTCCTGTCAGAGACAGTCCCTGTTCCCCTTACTATGGGAAACCAGCTGGTTATTGAGCTACCACGAGCTTCATCCGAGCAAAAGTTCTAGGTTATATCCATACATGGATCTTGGTTGGAGAAACAGTTTCAAAGTGAAAGCAACGCATTGAGACTCAAGGGCCAAAAGGAAGAACAATTGTTTTCCTTCTTTTTAGAGAATGACTGTGTTTAAGAAGTTTTCATTACATTTCTTGGTAATGCCTTCAGTTTCCAGGTTTGATACTCCCTTGACAACTTTTCCTAACAGTTGTACCTCCTATTTGTGTAAAATCCAGGATGGCTTCTCCCCAGCCAGTGTTCTGAAAGCGTCATTTGTTTAGCATTTTAGTGACTGTATTAAAAAACTTCACACTGACATACCTAGAAATGTGCCTGGATTTTTTTTTCTAACCTTGATTGATAAAGAATCTTATAACATGAAGTAGCCAGAGGCACAGAACTAGAATTTGTTGTCTGACCTAGTTTTATATAGAAACAGTGATAATACCCCTGCTAGGATAAATGGAGTACTAGCAGACAAGGCCTGCCCACTGTTGCCCATAAAGAAGTTTCTTAAAGGCATAACATCAGGAGACCATGATTCTTTTATTTTTCAATTTTTTCCACAATTTATTTATTATATATCCTGATTGAATCCCCCTTCTTCAACTCCTCCCAGTCCTACCCTCCCTCCCTATCCCTTTTCCCTCATCCACTGAAAGGGAGAGTTCTCCTCTTCTGCCATTTGTCCATAGCTTATCAAATCTCATCATGACTGCCAGGATGCTCTTCCTCTCTGGCCTGGTAAGACCACATCACCAGGGGCAAGTGATCAAAGAAAAGGCAAACTAGTTCATGACTGAGGCAGTCCCTGCTCCCCTTACTCACTGACCAACATGGAGTCAGAGCTGCCAACCGGCTACATCTGAGCAGGGGTTCTAGGTCCTCTTCATGCATGGTCCTTTGTTTGTGTGAGGGGAGGGATGTATTATATGAGGGTAGAGTAAAATTTTTAATTATTTTTTTATTTTTTTACATTAATTACAGTTTATTTACTTTGTATCCCACCTGTAGCCTTCTCCCTCATTCCCTCCCAATCCCACCCTCCCTCCTTCATTTCCTCCCTGCCCCTATCTAAGTCCACTGAAAGGGGAGGTCCTCTTCCCCTTCCATCTGACCCTAGTTTACCAGGTTTCATCAGGACTGGCTGCAATGTCCTCCCCTCAAAAGTAAAGTTATCCATCCACGCTTCCAAAACATAATTAGTTGATATCTTATGTGTTATATACAAAAACTGAATAAAGCCAAAATGTTATAGAGAAATTTAATATTGTTATGTCTTTTAGTTAACTATTCTGATCATCTTGGACCTCTACATTTACAGTCTTTTCTCTGCCAGGTGGATCAAATCCTCTTTCTCTGAAATCAGACTCCACATAGTGGAAGATCCGGTAATGAGACCATGACCTTAACAGTTTTGGTGATTAATTATAAAACCAATGATGACCACATTAAGGTATCTAAAAGTGCATCTAAAAGTTAAAGTTTCACTTCATTTAAAGAAGCAGGGTTCTCTCTATGTTGTTGTGCAAGTAGAGAACAAATAAGTAAATAAGTTTAGCAAGTTGACAAATTAAATGAAAAAAGATTAAGAATGTAAGAATGCTCTCTGAGGACTTTCTATCAGGGCAGAAGAATCAGCTTAGAAGTTATAAATAGTAGCCTGTCGGTTCCAGTATACAGACAGAATTGAGATGCTTGTCGGGACAGATGTCTTTGAGCACTTAAGACTTACAAAGCCATTCATTTCAACACAAACAATTACTTGCTGTCCATTGCATCCAACCAAGAGAGAGACACAGAGAGAGAGGTACTAGTGCAAAATTGTCCAGCTAACAAGTAATGTATTGAAGAGTGAATCTTCCATTTCTCAGTTAAGGGACATTTGGGTTGTTTCCAGATTCTGGCTATTATGATTAAAACTGCTGCAAACATGTTTGACCTGCGGTCCATTCACACAATGGAATACCACTCTGCAATTAAAAATAAGGAAATCATGGAATTTGCAGGTAAATGGTGGGAACTAGAAAAGATCATCCTGAGTGAGTTATCCCAGAATCAGAAAGAAACATTTGGCTTATACTCACTAATAAGTGGATATTAGACATATAATATAGGATAAACATACTAAAATCTGTACAGCTAAAGAAGCTAAGCAAGAAGAAGGGCCCTAGGAAAGATGATCAGTCCTCACTCAGAAAGACAAATAGCATGGACACTGGAAGAAGGAGAAAACAGGAAACAGGACTGAGCCTACCACAGAGGGCCTCTGAAAGACTCTACCCAGCAGGGGATCAAAGAAGATGATGAGGCTCATAGCCAAACTTTGATCAGAGTGCAGGGAATCTCATGAAAGGGGAGATAGAAAGAACTGAAAAAGACAGTAGCTCCACAAGAAGAGCAACAGAATCAAGAAATCTGGGCACATGGGTCTTTTCTGAGACTGATATTCCAACCAAAGACCATGCATGGAGATAACCTGGAACCCCTACACAGATGTAGCCCATGGCAGCTCAGTCTCCAAGTGGGTCTCCTAGTAAGGGGGAAAGAGACTGTCTCTGACATGGACTCAGTGACTGGCTCTTTGAGAGGGGAGCAGCCTTACCAGGTGGCAGAGGAAGACAATGCATCCAGTCGTGATGTGACCTGATAGGCTAGGATTAGATAAAAGGGGAGGAGGGCATCCACTATCAGTGGACTTGGAAAGGGGCATGGGAGAAGATGAGGGTGAGAATGTGGGATTGGGAGGGAATGAGAGGAGACTACGGCTGGGATACAAAGTGAATGAACTATAAATAATTAAATAATAATAATAATAATAAAAAAATGAATCTTCCATGGGATCTGAATGAATATCAAAGAATGCAAATTTCTGCAGGAAATATGTTTCAAGAAAATATGTTCAGTACATTGAAACTTGTAAAACAAATATGCTTAAAAATCTGCCCTATCAATTAGCATCTAATAAGCAGTCAATAGACACTGTAAGCTAAATGTTTCACAAGCATTCCTGCTGTTTAAGAGCCAACTCCTGGCTTTCTGTTATATTTGAATACATTGAACAATGATACATTTTACTCTTCTCTTCTTCCTGTTTGATTTGGTTTGATATAAGGAATCTGTAGTATTATATATAGATGTAGATTTGGATATGGATATAGTTATAGATATTACACTTAAGTTATTGATTATAAATCTAGTTTAACAAATGTGAAGAGTAATATAATTGCAGAGAACTAGATACTGAGTTTAACAGGGTGAATTGTAGGGATGACAGAATATGTTTTATTTGTTTAAAACTCATACTAAGGAAGAAATAACACACACATGAAAAACTACCATGTGTTAAGGTGATACAGTCTAGTACAGGATAAGATAATTTATGTAAATTATAAACAGAAATTCATTACTCATAGTTCTGGAAGTAACAAAGGAAAAAGAGAAGGCATAAGAAATAAAGGATTGATAAGAGTCAAGTTTAAGGTTCCTAATACCTTCTTTCTACATGCTGAATGTTTCAAGAATCAAGAATTCAGTGTGTAGCACCTTAATAAGAGGACTAGCTTCATTCATTAGCATTCCACCCTCATGTCCTCATAATCGCTCAAGAACCCTACATAGATAACACTTACTGAATATGTTGAAAAGCATAGGTATATAGGGGACAAAAACATCCACATTATACAGAAAGAAATATAATTATAGCTTTTATTTTTTAATTATTTTATTTTTATTGTTTATTCACTTTGTATCACCCCTGTATGTCCCTCCCTCCCTCTTGCCTACCTGTCCCCCTCCCCGAGTCCCCTGAAAAGGGAGGTCCTTCTCCCCTTCATTCTGATTCTAGACTATCAGGTCTCACCAGGAGTTGCTGCACTGTCTTCCTCTGTGTCCTGGTAAGGCTGACCTCCCTCAGGGAGAGGTGATCAAAGAGCAGGCCAATCAGTTCATGTCAGAGACAGTCCCTGTTCCCATTACTATGGAACCCACTTGGACACTAAACTGCCCTGGACTACATCTGTGCAGGAGTTATAGGTTATCTCCATGCATGGTACTTGGTTGGAGTATGAGTCTCTGGAAAGACCTCTGTGCTCAAATTTTCTGATTCTGTTGCTCAGCTTGTGGAGTTCCTGTCCTCTCCAGATCTTACTGTTTCCCACTCCTTTCATAAGAGTCCCTGCACTCTGCCCAAATGTTGGCCACGAGTCTCAGCATCTGCCTTCATACCCCGCAGGGTAAAGCCCTTCAGAGGCCCTCTGTGGTAGGCTCCTGTCCTGTTCCCTGTTTTCTTCCTTCTCTGATGTCCATCTTCTTTGTCTTTCTGAATGGGGATTGAGCATCTTAGCCAGAGTCATCCTTCTTGATTATCTTCCTTAGCTGTACAGATTTTAGTATGTTTATCCTATATTATATGTCTAATATCCACTTATGAGTGAGTATATACCCTGTGTGTGTGTCTTTCTGCTTCTGGGATAACTCACTCAGGATTGTCTTTTTCAGTTCCCATGATGTACCTGCAAATTTCATGATTTTCTTGTTGTTTTTTGTTTGTTTGTTTGTTTGTTTTTGTTTTTGTTTTTGTTTTTTGCTGAGTAATAGTCCATTGTGTAGAGGTACCGCAATTTCTTTATCCATTCCTCAACTGAGGGGCATATGGGCTGTTTCCAGCTTCTAGTTATTACAAATAAAGCTGCTAAAAACATATTTTTGCAGATGTCATTGTTGTTTACTTGAGCAACTTGTGGATATATGCCTAGGAGTGATATAGCTGGGTCTTGAGGAACATTCTTCCTAATTGTCTGAGAAAACACCAAATTCCAAAGTGGTTGTACGAATTTGCATACCCACCAGCAGTGGAGGAGAGTTCCCCTTTCTCCACAACCTCTCCAGAATGTATTGTCACATGAATTTTTATTCTTAGCCATTCTGATGTGTGTAAGGTGAAATCTCAGGGTCATTTTGATTTGCATCTATCTAATTACTAAGAACGTTGAGCATTTCTTCAAGTTTTTTTCAGCCATTTCATATTCCTCTATTGCGAATTTTCTGTTTAGCTCTGTACCCCATTTTTTTACTTGGGTTACTTGATTTGCTGTTTAATTTCTTGAGTTCTTCATATATTCTGGATATTAGCCCTCTGTTGGGTAGAGGGGAGGTGAAGATCCTTTCCCAGTCTGTAGGCTGTCGTTTTGTTCTGACGAGTTTCCTTTTTTTTAAGGAAGTTTTTCATTGTCATGAGTTCCCATTTATTGATTGTTGTTCTTAGAGCCTGTGCTGTTGGTGTTCTCTTCAGGAAAATATCTCCTGTGCCAATGAGTTCAAGGCTCTTTCTCATTTTTTCTTGTAACAGGTTTCGTGTGTCTGGTTTTATGTTGAGGTCTTTGATTGATTTGGACTTTAGTTTTGTGCAGGGTGGTAAGTATGGATCTATTTGCATTTTTCTACATGTAGATATCTAGTTAGACCAGCACCATTTATTGAAGATGCTATGTTTTTTCCATTGTATGGTTTTGGCATCTTTTTCAAAGATCAGTTGTCCATAAGTGTGTGGGTTTATTTCTGGGTCGTCTGTTTGGTTCCATTGATTCACCATTCTGTTTCTGTGCCAGTACCATGCAGTTTTTATTACTATTTCTCTATAGTACAGCTTGAGATCAGGGATGGAGATATCGCCAGAAGATCTTTTATAGTAAAGGATTGTTTTAGCAATTCTGGGTTTCTTGTTATTCCATATAGAGTTGAGAATTTTTCTTTCAAGTTCTGTAAACAATTGTGTTGGTAATTTGATGGGAATTGCACTGAATCTGGGGACTGCTTTTGGTAAGATGGCCATTTTTACTATGTTAACCCTGCCAAGCCATGAGCATGGGAGATCTTTCCATCTTCTGATATCTTCTAATTCTTTCTTCAGAAACTTGAAATTTTTTCATACAAGTCTTTGACTTGCTTGGTTAGGGTCACACCAAGGTACTTTATGTCATTTGTGGCTATTGTGAAGGGTGTTGTTTCCTTAATTTTTTTCTCACCCTTTTTTCTTTCATATATAAGAGGACTACTGATACTTTTGAGTTAATTTTATATCCAGCCACTTTGCTGAGGATATTTATCAGATGTAATAGTTTCCTGGTAGAATTTTTGGGGTCACTCAGGTATATTATCATATCATCTGCAAATAGTAATACTTTGACTTCTTCCTTTCCAAATTTTATTCCCTTGATCTCCTTTAATTGTCTTATTGCTCTAGCAAGGACTTCAAGAACTATGTTGAAGAGATATGGAGAGAGTGGACAGCCTTGCCTTGTCCTTGATTTCAGTGGGATTGCTTTAAATTTCTCTGTGTTTAGTTTGATATTGGCTATACGCTGACTGGATTATTGCCTTTACTATACTTAGGTGTGTGCATTGTATCCGTGATCTTGCCAATACCTTAAACATGAATGGATGCTGGATTTTGTCAAATACTTTTTCAGCATCTAAGGAGATTATCATGTGATTTTTTTTCTTTCAGTTTGTTTATATGGTAGATCACATTAATGGATTTCTGTATATTGAATCACCCCTGTATACCTGGGATGAAGACTAGTGGTGGATGATATCTTTGATGTGTTCTTATATTCGGTTTGCAAGTATTTTGTTGAGTATTTTTCTCAAATGTTCATAAGGAAGATTGGCATGAAATTCTCTTTCTTTGTTGGGTCTTTGTGAGGTTTAGGTTACAAGGTGACTGTGGCTTCATAGAATGAGTTTGGGAATGTTCCTTCTGTTTCTATTTTGTGGAATAGTTTGAAGAGAATTACAGTTAGCTCTTCCTTGAAGGTCTGGTAGAATTCTGCACTGAAACCATCTGGTCCTGAGCTTTGATAAATGGAATTGATCAAGAAAATTGTTCATTTTGTCAAATTTTGTGGCTTATAAGCTTTTGAAGTAAATCCTAAGGATTGTTTGGCTTTCCTCAGTGTCTGTTGTTATGTCCCCTTTTCATTTCTGATTTTGTTAACTTGAATAATGTCTTTCTGCCTTTTAGTTAGTTTGGCTAAGGGTATGTCTATCTTGTTGATTTTGTCAAAGAACCAGCTCTTGATTTCATTGATTCTTTGAATTGTTTTATTTGTTTCTAATTCATTGATTTTAGTCCTGTGTTTGATTATTTACAGCCCTGTAGTCCTCTTTGGTGTGTCTGCTTCTTTTTTTCTCTAGAGCTTTTAGATGAGCCATAAAGTTACATGAGTGAGATGTTTCAAATTTTTCCTGAGGGCACTTAGTGCTATGAACCTTCTCATAGCATTGCTTTCATCATGTCCCATAAGTTTGGGTATGTTGTAGCTTCATTTTTATTGAATTCTAGGAATACTTTCATTTCTTTCTTTATTTCTTCCCTGACCTGCTGTCATTGAGAAGTGAGTTATTCAGTTTTCATGTGTGTATAGGCTTCTTGCTATTTCTGTTGTTGTTGAGGTCCAGCTTTAGTCTATGGTGATCAGATAGGATACAAGGGATTATTTCAATCTTCTTGTATCTGTTGAGGCTTGTTTTGTGACCAAGTATATGGTCTAATTTGGAGAAGGTTCCATGAGGTGCTGAGAAGAAGGTAATTTCTTTTTGTGTTTGGGTGAAAGGTTCTACAGAGGTCTGTTAGGTCCATTTTATTAATGACTTCTGTTAGAGTTATTTTTTCTTTGTTTAATTTCTGTTTTGTTGACCTGTCTTTTGTTGAGAGTAGAGTGTTGAAGTCTCCCACTATTAATGTGTGGGGATATATGTGTGGTTTAAGTTTTATTAATGTTTCTTTTACAAATGTGTGTGCCTTTGTATTTGGGGCATAGATGTTCAGGATTGTGATGTCTTCCTGGTGGAATTTTTCCTTGATGAGTATGAAGTGACCTTCCCATATCTTTTTATTAATTTTTGTTGAAAGTCTATTTTATTAGATATTACAATGGTTACTCCTATAGCTTTTATTCTTATTTTGATTTATATGTAAATAGTAATTGTACTCTGATGCCCAGAAACAGCTGGGAGAAAGGATGGTGAATCACCATATTCTAAGCTCAGCCTCTATCAAAAGTATAGCAAACCCTAAAAACTGTGAGTTCAAGCTTCCAGATAACAGAATTCCAGCATATTTTCATAATAATTGATATTTGTGTGATATTACATAAAATAAAAACAGAAGTCATTTTCTTCCTCAGCAGTGCTGCATACATGGGTCGCCAGCTGTATATTCTATTCCCAAAAAAACCCCCAAACTCTTTCCTATCAGCTTTAATCATGAGATATGAATTTTTAGACAGTTTGATGGGCCTAGTTACCTGGGATGAGCAATGCTTCTCTGAACTTTATTCTCCCAGACATCCATTGTATTTGTGACAATCCAAGTCAATGTGTTAAATTTTCAAACAAATTCTGACCCTGAAAATATAATAAATTTGATGTAAATAAAGACAGATAGATTTGAACTTTTCTATGATATTTCTTTTCACTGTCTTTTCCATAGAAATGACAATGTGTCCATTCAAAAAAAATACAGTTGAAGGGTATTTAACTCAGCTTTCTTTGACATGATAATTTTCTCATGAAACATGTCCTTAATATCTTTTTGCCCTTTACATAAATTCATGTACATATAAACATATATAATTGAAACATATAAACTAAATATGCAGTTGTTCTGAGGTTAAATAAAATGATATGAAGGCAAGATATTTTGTACAACTGATATAAAATTTTGAAAGTTTAGTTTTAAGGAGGCATCTAAGTGATATACAAAGACTGTCACAAATCACCAAGCAAAACTCAGTTTCCACATAAAAATACATCATAGAAAAGTGACAACAAAACCATAGAAAAGAAAAGAAGTGTCTTTATTTCCTGTTAAAAGGACTGCAGAATAGTACAGCCATTCTGGAAGTATGTATGGAGCTTTACCCATTAAATAGAACTAAACATTTAACAGTTTAGTTACTGTTAAACATTTAACAGTTACATTTAAACCCATTAAATGTAACTAAAAAATGATTCAGTGGTATCACTCCTGGGCATATTTGCTAAGGGCTTTATATTCCACCACAAATATATTTACACATCTACCTTACTGTTGTTTTATTCACAATAATAAAATAATTAGAACCAGCCTATGTGTCCACTATCAGTTGAATGAGTAAGAAATATATACATATATATATACACAGGTATATGTGTGTGTGTGTTTGTGTAAATCAAACAAATTTGCAAGGAACTGAAGTATCTGGAAAGTTTAATATTTAATAAGGCCATCCAAACTAAAAATGACAAAAACGGCATTCTTTCTTTCATGTGTATATATGCATGTTCTTTTTCATATTTGTATCTTGTTTTCAGTGCCCATTCATGTATATTAAAAGGTGTTAATGAGGATGAAGATTTTAAATCTACTTTATTATTATCGTTTATTACAATTTATTTGATTTGAATACTGGCTGTGACCCTCTCCCTTGTCTCCTCCCAATACCACCCTCCCTCCCTCTTCTTCCCCTATGCCCCTCCCCTAGTCCACTGATAGTTAAGGTCTTCCTCCCCTTCTATTTGACCCTAGCCTATCAGGTCTCATCAGGACTGATTACATTGTCTTCCTCTGTGGCCTGGCATGGCTGTACCTCCTAGGGAAAGGTGATCAGAGAACCTGTCACTGAGTTTATACTAGAGAAAGCCCCTGCTCCCCTTGTTAGCAACCCCACTTGGAGACTAAGTCTGAGTTGGGGTTTTAGGTCCTCTCCATGAAGTGTCCATGGTTGGGGTATCAGTCTCTGCAGGGCCTCCAGGGCTCAATATTATTGGCTCTGTTGGTATCCTTTTAGAGCTCCTGTTCCCTCCAGGTCTTTCTTTCTTTTTTTTTTTTTTCTTTTTATTATTATTTTTTTATTATTTTTTTCTTTTTAGTTACATTTTGTTAACTCTGTGTCCCAGCTGTATCCCGCTCCCTCATTCCCTCCCCAACCCCACACTCCCTCCCTCCTCTCCTCCCTGCCCCTTTCCAAGTCCACTGATAGGGGAGGACCTCCTCCCCTTTCATCTGACCCTGTTTTATCAGGTATCTTCATGGCTGGCTGCAAAGTCCTCCTCTGTGGCCTAACAGACTGCTCCTCCCCTGGGGGGGGGGGGGGCAAAGAAGCAGGCACGCATTAGGGCTCGTGTGAAATAGTGTTTTTTTTTTTTTTTTTTTTTCTATTTGGTTACTGAGCTACCACGGGCCACATCTGAGCAGAAGTTCTAGGTTATATCCATAGATGGTCCTTGGTGGAGTGTCAGTCTCAGAAAAGACCCTGTGCCCAGATATAGGAGCTCTACAGGGACCTCCAGGTCTTTCTATACCTCCCTTCTTTCATAAGATTAACTGCAGTCTACCCAAAGTTTGGCTATGAGTCTCAGTCTCTATTTCAAAACCTTGATCAGTAGAGTCTTTCAGAGGCCAATTGTGGTAGGCTACTGTCCTGTTCCCTGTTTTTCCCTGCTTCCCATGTCTATCACATTTGTCCTTCTGAATGAGAATGAACATCTTTCCTAGGGTCTTCCTTGTTGTTTAGCTTCTTTAGGAGTATAGATTTTAATATGTTTTACCTATATTCTATGAGAATAGTGCTACCTCAAAATCCAGTTATATCACTCCTAGGCAAAAGTCAAAAATGTGCTCAAATATACAACATGGACATTTGCTCAATCATGTTCGTAGGAGCTCTATTCATAATAACCAGAAGTTGGAAACAACCTAGATGTCCCTCACTGGAGGAATGGATACAGAAATTGTTGTACATTTACAATAGAATACTATTCGGCTATTAAAAGTAATGAAATCATGAAATTTTCAGGCAAATGGTGGGAACTAGAAAAGATCATCCTGAGTGAGCTAACCCAGAAGCAGAAAGACACCCATGGTATATATTCACTCATAGTGTATATTAGCCATAGAATATAGTGGATGAAGAGTTAAAAAACATACTGATTGCTGGTGTAGGAAATGCCTGTGGAGTGGGAGAGGGGAGAGGGACACAGATGATATGAATGAGGAAAGGAGACTAGAGAGGATGCCGTAGGAGGGGCTGGAAGGGGAATTAAGAGGCAAGAAAACCTTCCAGAAAATGATTATTTTTTTATTTTTAAATACTCGAACGTATTATACCATTCAAAAGGGAATTTTATAAAGCATGTCTCTGAAAACACACAGCTGCTCTGTTATGAGCATCCACTGATCTTGCAGAGACCCCTGAGTTCCATTCCTGGCACTCACTTGTATTGGCTCACAACTTCTTATATCTTAAGTTCCAGATGATCTGGTGCCTCTGATGTCAGCTGGACTTACACACACACACACATGCACACATGTATTCACACAGACACACAACAGAGAGGGAGAAAACACACATACATATGTACATATAGTTGAAGATAAAAACAAATTTATTTTATAGTGAAAAAATGAAAAGGGAAAATGTTATCTTAAAGGAGAGTTATGAAGAAATTAATGGAGGTATATATTTGAAAAATCACACTGTTGATGGTAATTTGTAAACCAATTGCTAGTTACTGTTTATGTGACTACTATAATGTGGATTTATAAGATCTTCATAACATTTTAATCATTATTTAAACAGATGTTGCTTATTATGTAGTGATGTCTGCACTATAAATCTGTCTTAATTAAAAAGATGAACAAGATTTATTCAGCATTATTTCTAGGAAGACACTTATTCAGCAATTCTACTATCACTATTGCTAGAACATATGAGGGTTCTGGAACATACTGTGAGTTTGTTCCCAGCTGTTTGCATCTTCCCACAGTCACTACCAGGTACCATGAGAAGGCCAGCCTTGTACCCTCTCCACCCACCTCTCATGAAATCAAATTAAACAAACCAAGAAAATACAGTTGAATTTTCAAGTTGAATTTAACCAAGAAAAAACAGTTAAATTTATAACTGTTTATCTAATTTCTCACTATTCCATTAGTGCCACTAAACTCAAGTGGGTTCCTTGGTGTAAATTGACACTCTCTTATATCTTCCCATTGAGGATATATTCCTTGCCTGCTTTACATACCTACTCCCTCTTGAAAATATGACATGATGTCTTTTATCTTCTGAAAGCTTATGTGCTGTTTCTCTGCCAGATGTCATACGAGAAATATTGCAAACATATGTGCATGTCTCAATCCAGAATTTAAGGAAGCAGCCCAACCTGGAGCTGGAGTTAGGGGATAGTGTCTTATGATCAGTCTTCCTAGATAGAGAGCATGTTTACAACCAATCTTGTTGGAATCCATGGGAGAATGTCATCAGTAGAGCAAAATATAGAATATATAAATAGATCCACCCACACAGTTCCCAATAATAACCTAAGCAAAAAAAAAAATCTTATAAAATGAGGTCTTTTGTAATAGCATACCAGGACAATAACAGAAATATTAAGTATTAACATAGCAATCCTGTGTCCATCCCTGACCATTATCCACTCCTTCCACCAGACACAATCAAGTAATCTTTAAAAAGATTCACATTTCTTTCCTTCCCCCAAACTTTTCTTTCCTTTTTTTTTTTTTTTCTTTTGAGACTTTTTTTTCTCTGGGTACCCTTGGTAGTACTGAAACTTGTTCTGTAGGCCAGGTTGGCCTTGAACTAAGAGATCTGCCTGCCTCTGCCTCCAAATGGCAAAGAGGATGGACATCAGGAGAAGGATAAAAGAGGGAACAAATCAGGAGCCTCACACAGAGGACCTCTGAAAGGCTCTGCCCTGCAGACTATCAATGCAGATACTGAGACTTATGGGCAACCTTTGGGCAGAGTGCAGGGAATCTTATGAAAGGAGTGGGAAACAGTAAGATCTGGAGAGGACAGGAACTCCACAAGGAGAGCAACAGCACCAAAAAATCTGAACACAGGGGTCTTTCCTGAGACTGATACTCCAACCAAGGACTATGCATGGAGATAACCTAAGACCTCTGCACGGATGTAGCCCATGGCAGTTCAGTATTGAAGTGGGTTCCATTGTAATGGGAACAGGGACTGTCTCTGACATGAACTGCTCTTTAATTACCTCCCCCTGAGGGGGAATCAGCATTACCAGGCCACAGAAGAAGACAATGCAGACACTCCTGATGAGACTTAAATGACTAGGATCAAAAGGAAGGAAAAGAAGACCTCTCCTGTCAGTGAATTGGGAAGGGGCATGCACGCAGAGGATGGAGGAAGGGAGGGTTTGGGATGGAAGGAGGGAGGGAACCACAGGGGGATACAAAGTGAATAAAGTGTAATTAATAAAAAATTTAAAAAAAAGAAAAACTTGAAGTTCTTGTCATATAGGTTTTTCATTTGGTTGGTTAGTGTCACACCAAGATATTTTACATTATTTATTGCTATTGTGAAGAGTGTTGCTTCCCTAATTTGTTTCTTAGCCCTTTTGTCATTTGTATAAAGGAGGGCTGCTGACTTTTTGGAGTTAATTTTGTATCCAGACAATTTGCTGAAGGTGTTTATCAGGAGTAGGAGTTCTTTGGTAGAATCTTGGAGGTCACTCATGTATAGTATCATATCATCTGCAAATAGTGATACTTTGACTTCTTCCTTTCCTGTTTGTATCCCTTGATCTCTTTTAGTTGTCTTATTGCTCTAGCCAGAACCTCAAGTACTATATTGAAGAGATATGGTGAGAATGGGCAGCCTTGCCTTGTCCCTGATTTTAGTGAGAATGCTTTAAGTTTCTCTCCATTTAACTTGATGTTTAACCAGTGTTCTTATTGGCTGATCCATCTCTCAACCCTTCTATTACTTTCTTTCTTTTCTTTTTCTTTTTTCTTCCTTTGGAAAGAATTAGAGAATAGAATATCCTTTCGATTAGCAATATAGAGTTCTCTAAATGCTGATGGGTCAGATATTTGGATCATGAATTTAGGAGTAAATAATGTCAATAAAATACACACATTTAATAGGTTAAAAGTTTAAACTGATAAGCTAGGGTCAGAACGAAAGGGAAGAGGACCTCCCCTACCAAAAGACTTAGAGAGGGCAGGGAGGAGATGAGGGAAGGAGGGTGGGATTCGGAGGAAATGAGGGAGGGGCCTACAGCTGGGATACAAAATAAATAACCTGTAATTAATATAAAAAATAAAAAAATTAAGAAAAAAGAAAAAAAAACTTTAAACTAATGGTAGGCATAATTTACTAACATGATGAAGTTTTATATAATTACAATTCATCTTATCATATTGTTCTGAAATTTACAGAGAGAAACTTGTAAACTCTAATCAATTTCACACTTTCTTTTTTCCATATTTAGGGTCCTGTTTTTTTTTTAACTAACTCAGTAAGAATATTTTTAGTCTCTTAGTTATTTCAATAATAAAGTAATGTATTTTATTACATTTTGTGTTGAATTATCTTATTTATCATTTATATCACCTTGCATGTTATTCACTATTGTGAATTACTGTTACCAAAAATTTATTAAACATATCTAGATATAGACCTGTTATATATTTAACAAGTTAAATAAATTAATTAATAAGCAAAATTGAAGGTTTTTTTTCCTCTGAAGTATATTTGCCAAAGTATCTAGATAAAAAACATGTTGTGTTAAGCTCATAATTTACACAGCATTTTCCTTGTAAAGTTTTTAGAGCACCTATATAATAAGAAATTGAGAGAAGAGTCACATAAATACTACCTGATGGTTAAGAGTTGTGAAACCAAAGCTAAGATCGACTGCAAACTTCAGAACATCCTCTAGTCACAAATGATTGCTTCTTTTTCTTTTTTCAGGTGTTTTCTTTCACTGAGATTCCTATCTTCTAGCTTAGCTTTGTCTGAGGTCCCTGATCTAATTTTTCACAGCCTGTGGGCAGCAGTCATACATGTGTTATTAAAATAAAAGCTCTATATTAAGAGATGTACAAGTTTTCCCAAGAAAGCCATGAACTTTATTTCACTCATTACTGTAGATTTATGCTTTCTATTTGCTTTTGGCCTCTGCAGATTACTCTTACCTTATTGCCAAATGAGACATAAATTTTAAACTCTTCTTTTTTTTCTGTCTTAATTTTATAGACTTTATTATAAAAACCTTACAAATAAGTAAAAATGTCACACAAGAAAATTAACATACCCCAAATCTATTTCAAATCATAGATACGTGCAGTAGTTTTGAATGGAAGAGGGTCCATGAATTTTTATTATTTACATTTGCTACTATTTCTTTTAAAAAGTTCTATTTTCCTGCTTAAAACACAATACAATCTTTTGATAGTTAGTGACTTTCTAGGTGCTTAAGCTGCTCAAAGCAGATGTACTTTGCATTAATGAGAAGGAAACCTTGTTGGTGACAGAGACAGGACAGTGATGATGGTACAGTGTTTTGTTTTGGCTGTCACTCAGAAATCCATGTTAAAATATTGTTGTTTTTACATTTTGCTTTCCTTGGCAGAGCATGGAGCAGAAACCTTTAGCTATGTATGTATTCATGTGACTTTGTGCTGCCCTATAGATTTGTCAACTTTCATGTAATTTTAGAAAACATAAAATAAAATATAAATAAATAAATGGATAAATAAATAGATAAATAAATAAATAAATAAAGACATAAATAAAGACATAAATAAATAAATAAGCAAGCTAAAGCCTTTTTGGTTCAAGCTAGCCTACTTGCTCCATAGTTGAGACAGGCTTACATGCCCTGCCTTCACCTACCACTGCTAGGATTACAGGTATTCTCCACTGTGTGCTTAAGGAAAGAAAGGATTTAAAAAGAAAAGGTCAGAAGTGACTTATTCAGTGAAAAGGTCCACATTCCTTTTGAAAAAATATATATATATATAATTAAATTTTCATTTTTATTTATGTTAATTACACTTTATTCACTTTGTATCCCAGCTGTAGCTCCTTCCCTCATCTCCTCCCAATCCCACCCTCTCTCCCTCATTTCCTCCTATGCCCCTTGCTAAGCACATGGACTGGGGAGGTCTTCTCCCCCTTCCATCTGACCCTAGCTTATCAGGTCTCATCAGAACTGGCTGCAACTTGTCCTCCTCTGTGGCCTGGCAAGGCTGCTCCCTCCCATTTGCCTTTCTGACTGAGGATTGCTCATCTTACCCAGGGTCCTCCTTCTAGCTCAGCTTCTTTAGGTGAACAGTTTTTGTAGGTTTATACTATATTATATGTCTAGTGGCCACTTATATGTGAGTATATACCGTGTGTGTCTTTCTGTTTCTAGGATACCTCACTACCTATGATATTTTTTAGTTCCCACCATTTGTCTGCAAATTTCATGATTTCCTTGTTTTCAGTTGCTGTGTAGTATTCCGTTGTGTAAATGTATCACAATTTCAGTATCAATTTCTCCGTTGAGGGACATCTGGGTTGTTTCAAGGTTCTGGCTACTACAAATAAAGCTGCTAGACATGATTGAGCAAATGTCCTTGTTGTGTATGTGAGCGTCTTTTGGATATATGCCTAGGAGTGGTACAGGTGGATCTTGAGGAAGAGCTATTCCTAATTGTCTGAGAAAGTTCCAGATTGATTTCCAAAGTGGTTGTAATTTACATTCCCACCAGCAATGGAGGAGGGTTACACTATATTTTATCAGAATGAAAACAGTATTATTATGTGTTTGTCATAGATTTAGAAATAGTTATTTTGGTAATTAGATTTTTAATCAGATTATTCTTCTTTAATTAATGTTCTTCCTTTCTCTTCTGCCATACAATATTTTACTTTAAATAAAATATTGCCAGCATAAAATTGGAAGGAGGACTAATTTCCTCCCCAGTTTTATTTAAAATGGTATTTATTTCTGTAACAATTCTAAAACCTAAGCTTATAACACTTGCTATATTTGGTTTTGTATTGTAACACTATCTCATGTATCGTTGAACCTAAGGGTTTTTTCTACTTAGTTTCACAAGGTGAGTTCATTTTAACAAATGAGACAATTTAAGGGCCTAAAAGACTTTCCTCATGGGAGCAGAAGGAGATGACAGTTACTGTCCTTCCTTGTATTAACCACACAGTCCACCATGGAGTTCAGTTCATAGCTTATGGCTGAGGTGAAACAGGGTATAGTTTGTAATGTTTGTACCTCACAGGTTCCAAAGTTTGGTAACACTGAGAAAGAGAGCAAAGTGCACCATTCACACGTATGTACTCGACCCTCATGATGCTGCCTTGCCAGGCCACAGGGGAAGAGGACACAAGCAGGACTAATTAGACTTAACAAGCTATGGGCAGATGGCAATAGTGGAGAACTCCCACTTTCAGTGGTCTAGGAGAAGGAGATAAGGGGAAGAGGGAAGAAGGGTGGGACTGGGTTAGTTGAGGGAGGGGGCTTCAGTCAGGATATATATTGAATAAATCTAACTAGCAGTGTTTTCAAAGCAAAGACTCATGACCAAACCTTTGGCAGAGTACAGGGAATCATAAGAAAGAAGGGGAGTTAGTCTGATGAGGAAAGGATAGGAGCTCCACAAGGACCAAATATATCTGGGCACAGGGTCTTTTCTGAGACTGACATGCAACCAAGGACCGTGTATGAATGTAACCTAGAACCTCTGCTCAGATGTAGCCTGTGGTAGCTCAGTAACCAATTGGTTTCCCATAGTGAGGGGAACAAGGACTGTTTCTAACAGGAACTCAATGACTGGCTCTTTGGCCTCCCCACCCCCCCAAGGGAGGAGCAGTCCTGTTAGGCCACAGAGGAGGGCTTTGCAGCCAGTCCTGAAGATACCTGATAAAACAGGATCAGATGAATGGGGAGGAGGTCCCCCCTATTAGTGGACTTGGCAAGGGGCACGGTGGAGATAAGGGAGGGAGGGAGGGACTGGGAGGGAATGAGGGATCGGGACATGGCTGGGATACAGAGTTAATAAAATGTAACTGATAAGAAAAAAATAAAATTCAAAAAAAATTGTGAGGAAAATAAATTTAAAAAGGAAACACAAAACAACAACAACTCAAAACTGTGAAAAAACATTAGTAAGAGTTTTAGAAATTTTTTTCCATTTTTCTGTCCATGAACTATGATACTATTAGTGTGTTATTCTGTGTCTAAACTTGTAGAGTTAATATTGTTTTTTACTTTTGGCTGAATATTTTTATTAGATTTTCACAAGATTTTGGTTTTTTATTATTTACAATTTATTTCATTTGTTTCCCAATTGTGTCTCCCTCCTCATCTCCTCCCGATCCCACCCGCCCTTCGAGTTAGTATATTAAGCACTTCTAGGTGATCATATATATTTAATGATAAAGTAAATTGTAATTACTTTAAACTGCTCATGATTGATAGTGTTAATTTTGTCAATTATTTGAGATATTTAATGAGTTATTTTTATATGTCACCCACACTTCTAGACACTATTATAAGAGTATTAAAAGACTGAGGGAGATTTTAAATTTTCTGGTAATATGAAATTTGTTTTCCAGTGCGGTGAAACAGTCAAACAGTAATAACTTAATATATGCACTCTAAAGAAAACTAAAATTAGATAAAAAGATACAAAAATGTTGCATTGTTCCACTTTTCAGAAGCATGATCAAAGAGAAACTTGGTCATGTTTTTGTTTAAAAAGAAGATTAAATGAGATTCAGAATCATGCTTTCTGGACCTTTGAAGGAAAAATATTGCGATTCTCAAAGCATCAATCAGTAAAGTGGTTGGAGAAGACACTGGGACTTGGGGGACTATGAGGGAACTAATAAACCTTTATGGGAATCTATATATGCCATAGCAAAGAGTTTTCATTTTGTAAAGAGGTGATTAGATGGGGGGAGGAGATGAAGTGATTAAGTGTGTTTGAAGGTTTGAAGGGCTTCCTCTTTCTTTGTAGAATGTACATGTAGTTAGTCTAATTTCATATAATTAACTTGTGGACTTTTCCATACGATTGAAATGCTTGAGAATTTTTCAATAATATATGCAACCTATTTTCATTTAGTGTTTCATGGACTTTTACATAAGTATTCAAAACTCTCATCCATTCTTTCTAGCTTTACGAGTTATCTTTTATTTTAAAGAACTTAAATAATATCTCTCCATAAACATCTCTAGTAATTTTTTTAAAATGATGAATTTTTTACTTTTAAACTATGTTTCTAATCTCATTTTGAATTATGTTTGGAGTTTTCTGAGTTGAGTACTCCATTCCTTATACATTCATTTTTTTATTTTATTTTTTCTTATCAGTTACATTTTATTAACTCTGTATCCCAGCCATGTCCCGATCCCTCATTCCCTCCCAATCCCACCCTCCCTCCCTCATCTCCACTGTGCCCCTTTCCAAGTCCACTGATAGGGGGGACCTCCTCCCCATTCATCTGATCCTGTTTTATCAGGTATCTTCAGGACTGGCTGCAAAGCCCTCCTCTGTGGCCTAACAGGACTGCTCCTCACTTGGGGGGTGGGGAGGTCAAAGAGCCAGTCATTGAGTTCCTGTTAGAAATAGTCTTTGTTCCCCTCACTATGGAAAGCCTGAGCTACCACAGGCTACATCTGAGCAGAGGTTCTAGGTTATATCCATACATGGTCCTTGGTTGAATGACAGTCTCTGAGAAGACCCTGTGCCCATGTGCATTTAGATGTGATGCGAATGAGTGTATACACACGTATATAAACCTGAAATGTATGGCTGTACAGATCTTTAAATTACAGACCAATTAAAAATATTTTCAAATACTAAATGCAGATTTTCTCTCCTTTCTGAATCATGGATAATTGTATACTAATTTCCTTAGTGATTCGTTTATCAGTACAAATTTCATATATTGTTTAATAATATTGCAGTGGCTGATTTTTCACAGTTAAAGAGATGGGACCTATATCATTTCATTGGCACATCGTCTAGGTAAATCTTGCCTTTTGTCCAAGCACTCTGTCAACTGTAGTAACCAAAAATAGCCTAAATAGAAAAGTCACAATTAGTCACTTCACTGCTTCCCTTTAGCATATAGCTTATTACGTGTGTGTGTGTGTGTGTGTGTGTGTGTGTGTGTGTGTGTGTGTGTGTGTTCATGTGTGCATGCTGACTATGTGTTTGCACATACTTGTAGTCAGAGGATCACTTTCAGGAGTTAGTTCTCTACGCCATGGACTCACGGTTTAGGCTTGTTCAACAAGTGTGTTTGCCCATTGAAACATCGTTTAGACTTTGAAATTAATAGAAATATCTTCTCTGTTCTACATACTTGGATAAGATGAAAAAAAAAGCAAGGATGATTTTTAAAAAGCCATGGTAACAGAGGTATAGAGGTTGATAAGTAACTCCATTAGTAATGAGGTAGCCTTGTACTCACTCACGGGAGCCGCAGTTAAAGTCTCAGTACTTACGTAAAATGTGCACGTCATGGTGTGTGCTTCTGACTCTAGTACCAGGGAAGCAGAGACAGGCAGATCCCTTAAGCTTGTGTGATAGTTGTTCCACCCTACTAGATAAGTTCCAGAACCAAGAGGAACCCTTTTTTCATACAAAGGTTAATGGCACCCAAGGAATGATATTTGAAATTTTCCTCCATTCTTCACATGTGCACACACAGGCCCTGTTACAAGCGCAACTAAAACAGAGGTAAGATATACATCAACTGTTGATAAATTTCTGTGCATGTGCAAGGCCCTGAATGTAATCCTCACCTCTGAAAATAAAACAAAAATCATATCTGGAACTCTAAGAGATTTTTAAAACAAAAAGTAGTCATATACTGAAATATTTCAACTTTTCCTTTCCTCCTGATGTTTATACCATCCAGAACTAGTAACTGATAAATTATTTGGAGTAAAGTACCTCCTAAGTACTGAAATGATTGCCTCACTGATGGTCTTATTCCACCTACTAGGTCATACCAAAATCACACTTCTCCCAGGAGCCCACCTTGTTACAGGTGTCCAGCTTGTCTAAGAGATGCGCCCACCCGTGGTTACTCCTCTCTCTGAAAGCCCTTTGTCCTCTCAACCCTGCTAACATTACATCTTATCCAAACCCTCATTTCCCAGTGTTGCCTCTCCTATCCTGTTTCTGCTCTCCAACCACTTCTGATGACTATTCTATTTACCCTTCTAAGTGAAATTTGAGCACTGTCCCTTGGGCCCTCCTTGTTCCTTGGCTCCAACAATCTTTTCTAATATTCTGGTTCCTTCTCAATCTCAGACTAATTCCCTCTTCACCTTTGTTCTTTCTCTTCATCCTGTCTCTCTACTTTTTCTCTTTTATTAAATTTTTATTTTTTTATTAAGTACAGTTTATTCATTTGTATCCCAGCTGTAGCCCTATCCTTCATTCTGTCCTAATCCCACCCTTCCTCCCTCATTCCCTTTATGTCCCTCCCCAAGTCCACTAATAGGGGAGGTCCTCAACCATGTTCCTAGAAGCTTTATTCACAATAGCCAGAATCTGGGAACAACCCACATGTCCCTCAATGGAGGAATGGATACAAAAATTGTGGTACATTTACACAATGGTATACTACTCAGGAATTAAAAACAAGGAAATCATGAAATTTGCAGGCAAATGGATCTAGTAAAGATCATTCTGACTAAGGTATCCCAGAAGCAGAAAGACACTCATGGTATATACTCACTGATAAGTAGATATTAGACATATAATATAGGATAAACATACTAGAATCTGCAAAGAAAGCAGTAAGACCCTGCGTGAGGTGATCAATCCTCACTCAGAAAGACAAACAGGACAGACATTGGAAGAAGGAGAAAACAGGGAACAGGACAGGAGCCTACCACAAAGGGCCTCTGAAAGACTCTATCCAACAGTTTATCAAAGCAGTTCCTGAGACTCATAACCAAACTTAGGACAGAGTGCAGGAAATCTTATGAAAGAAAGGGAGATAGTAAGACCTGTCTCTTTATTACTGTCCTGGTAAAATGGCCTCCCTCTCTCTGTCTCTGCTTCTCTCTCTGTTCTTCTCTCTCTGCATTACCCATTAAATAGCTTGACTTTCCTCTCTCTTACCTTGAGAGATGGGAATCTTATTCTGTCAAAATTTTCTCTGATTCTTTACATTTCCTGCCATTAAATAAGGTATCACTTTCAAACATGGGTGCTTCTCTTTACCAACTATCTTAACCTTCCTTGTTTGGGATTAAAGGCATGTACCACCACTCCGTACCTAAGCATTTTTTTTTTACCTGAAACTTGCTCTATACCAGGCTGGCATTAAACTCATCTCTGTTTTCCTCTGCCTCCTGGATTAAAGGCATGTTTGTATTCCAGTCATATAACAAGACCTAGAAGATCTTTGGGTGTGGTCTCTTTCCTGTTGGATCAAACATACCTAGAAGGCCTTTGGATAGGATCTTTTGCCAGAACACCCATGTTCTAAATTAAAATTCCTCTTCCATGGATAAAGAAACTGTGGTAGATTTACACAACAAAATACTACTTAGATATTAGAAACAAGAACATCATGAAATTTTCAGGAAAATAGATGGAAGTAATAAAGATCATCCTGAATGAGATAACCCAGACCCAGAAAGACACTCATGGTATATACTCAACTTATAAGTGGACACTAGCCATATAATACAGGATAACCATACTACAATCTACAGACCAAAAGAGGGCAAGTAACAGGAAGGGCACAGAAGAGAATACTTGAATTCCACTCAAAGGGAAATAAAATAGATGTTGAAAGTGGATGATGAGAAGGAACTGAGTGTGAGAGGGTATGGGGAGTGGAAGGAGGGTAGGGGTCAGATCTCTTTTAACTCTGTTCTTCTCAGTATTTATTATACATAGTAAATATTCTGTCTAAAAATGTCATAAACGTTGTATTGTATCTTCCAATACCCAACAGCAGTTTCCCCCAACACCCCCGCAACTTCCAAACTCTAAATATTTTAGATTTAATAAGTCATGAGAGATCTTGAATAATCATATCTGCCACTAAAATCCAAAATAGTGACCATAATTTGAATATTGAGACCATGTTCCAAAAAGCCTTATTTAAAAAAGAAAGAAAGGAAGGAAGGAAGGAAGGAAGGAAGGAAGGAAGGAAGGAAGGAAGGAAGGAGAGAAAGAAAGAAAGAAAGAAAGAAAGAAAGAAAGAAAGAAAGAAAGA
>NW_026596069.1:17464469-17490026 GCF_907164565.1 Psammomys obesus
AGAAAGAAAGAAAGAAAGAAAGAAAGAAAGAAAGAAAGAAAGAAAGAAAGAAAGAAAGAAAGAAAGAAAGAAAAATGCTATACTATCTTGGGCACACTGAACATCATTTACTGATCTCTGTTTAAGACTTTTGAGTCTTGGGACTTTTTTGGACACAAGTACACCTTGGAACTGGATTCTTGGTTTTTGAATGTGTATGTGTGTCCACGTGTGCTCCTGTGACTGTGTCATACCATCACATATATGAAGCGATCAAAGGACAACATAGGCAGGAAAGGCTTCTCTCTCTCCACCATTTGGTCTCTAGACTAAAACTCCAGTGGTTGGTCTTGATAGCAAGCACCTTTACATACTGAGCCATCTCTCTAGCCGTGTTTGCCTCTTAATTCTTCACTCCTGAAGACCGTTGTCCTACATTTTAGCCAGAAAAATATACCCCATTTGTTAATTTTACATTGCATTACCATGGCTGACTTTGCTGCCCTAGTTGTGTGGCTAAGTCTAATTCCCCTGTCCCACAAAGAGCAGTCAGTTCTGCAAGAGCTCAGAGAACTGACTATATAGGAAGAGCCAGAAGAATTAAAAAGGTGATGGGAGTTGATAGCTACTAGTGTCCTAGCACTTACTAGTATTTGCTATGTGTTGGATACTGTTTAAATATGAAAACACACTTAATCCTCAGAAGGATAAGAGTTATTATTCTCTTCAGTAGAAGACACTGAAACAGATGATTAATTAAATAACCTTCCAAAGATTAAACAGCTGGTGAATGGTGGAGACAGAACACTAGCCCAAGTGAGACAGTTCCAGAGTCAATATTCTTAACCAGCACTGTTAGACTGAGTAAATTCTCTCAGAGGAATGAAACACATCCAGGAATCAAATAAATGCAATAACACCGAAAAGAGAAACCAAATGCATTAAAATAATTTGATAAAAGATTAAGGAATTTATATTATTGACTGCTAATTTCTAAATTATTCTATAAAAAATATTTATAGGAATGTCAAAAGTTATTATACAAAGATAATTACTTGTGCTTTGGTACAGATTTCTTACCCAGTGATACAATATTAAAATTTTATATACCCTCAAACCTTTTCAAAACCTATGTGCATTTGAATCTTCTAAGGATCTTATTGGTATTCAAGTTATTACTCTTTAAGTATAGGGCAAGGTTCAAATTGAATAATTTTAGGGAGTTTGTACACAGTTCTAAATGTGCAGCTATTTGACTTGTGCACATTTTTCCTTCTTTTAATTTTAATTTTATTTTTATTAATTACAATTTATTCATTTTGTATCCCAGCTGTAACCTCCTCCCCATTCCCTCCCAATTATACCCTCCCTCCCTCTTCTTCTCCTATGCCCCTCCCCTGTCCAATGATTGGGGAGGTCCTTCTCCCCTTCCATCTGACCCTAATCTATCAGGTCTCTTAGGACTGGCTGCATTGTCTTCTTCTGTGGCCTGGTAATGCTGCTCTCCCCTCTGGTGGAAGTAATCAAAGAACCAGCCCGTGAGTTCATGTCAGAGACTGTCCCTGTTCCTATGACTGGGAACCTTCTTGGAACTTGCGATTCAGTAGGCTATATCTGTGCAGGGGTTCTAAGTTATCTCCATAAATGGTACTTGTTTGGAGTATCCATCTCACAAAAGCCCCTGTGCCCAGATTTTTTGGTTTTGTTGCTCTCCTTGTGGAGCTCCTGTCTCCTCCAGGTCTTTCTATCTCCCCCTTCTTTCATAAGACTACCTGTACTCTGTCCAAAGTTTGGCTTTGAATCTCAACATATGTTTTGATACCCTGTTGGGTCCAGTCTTTCAGAGGCTCTCTGTGGTAGGCTCCAGTGTTGTTCCCTGTTTTCTCCTTCTTCTGATGTCAGACCTGTTTGTCTTTTTGAATAAAGATTGAGCATCTTACCCAGGGCCCTCCTTCTTGATTAGCTTTTAATGCTGTAATGTTAGCATTTTAATACTCTTAGTGATTTATGAGCAGGAGGTCCTACATGCTTTGCCATGGGAATCCATGGTTTATGTTTCTCAGTGAATACTGTTGCCGATTAGCTAGAATGTCAATTTCAAAGGTCCTACTAAGGAAGGGACTTTGCAAACTATGTTTTACTGTACTAGGTCTTTGTGCTTAAATAAATAATAGTTTATTGGAAAACAACTACCCTCACAAATTTCCATAATATCTATGTGTTGTTTCTGTGTTTCAACCTAGTTAAGCAGGTGTAATGATCATATTACAGTCTTCTTACTCAAATGTTTTACTGTATTGACTTTGTTACGTCTTTTACAAAGCATTTTAAACTGCCTTGATTTCACTTCTCTTATAAAACCTCCTGAAGTAGATGTTACATGTCTAATTGTCTGGGGATATAATACAGGGGGTACAACCTATTTCTCAGGATCCTGTAATAGAATGCTACAGAGATAAAGTTATTTTTTGGTCACACTTTGTATACATGTTTTTGCTAAATGACTGTGAGAGTCTTCTCAGAGAATGTTTTATCTAAGTGTATAGCTTATTCGATTTTTTTCTTAAAATATAACTATCTTTCCATTGTAGGTCATTTTTTTTTGTTGTTGAACTGTTTTCCACAAATCATAAGACTTTAAGAGCTTTTTTCACAAAGAAACAAACACCAGACAGTCATATTAGAAGTACTTAATGACTTTTCATCTTCATTTCCTGTGTTATGTATAATCTGAGTATTTCTCCCTCAAACTGTCCTGAAATAGTACTTTAATTTTTTTTCCCTTTGTCTTTTCTTGCTTCTGTTGTCACAATTTTCTTGACATCTGTTTTGCCTTAGTCTCTCCCACACCAAAGGATATTATCTGGCACTCAGATTAAAATAATGCACTACTATCTTTAACAAAGATGATTATCGGTGACTCAGGTTACTCTGTATGACTTCATTAAATCATTGTTAAAATGGAATCTTTTGTTTGTTTGTTTTCTACATAAAAATGATTGTTTTAGGAATGAGCAACAGTGAAAATTGATTAGACACTACATTTCATTATACCACTGGAATAATAATTTGTTATTATTATTATTATTTATTATTATTATTGTCTTGATAAGACAATAAATGAAACTCTCACATGTAGAAATTATGGGATGTATACTAAGAAACAGTAAAATAAAATGTATAAGACACTGAAGAAATAAATTGAAGATATTAGAAAATGGAAAGCTGTCACATATACATAGATTGGTAAAATAAATATTGTAAAAATGTCCATCCAATGAAAAACAATTTCCAGATTCAAGGGAATCAAAATGAAATGATCAAATGTAATTCTTCACAGAAATTGAAAACAATTCTTACATTTCATACAGACACACAGAAGACCAAGGACAGACAAAACAATCTTGAACAAAGAAATATGACTGGAGGCATTACAAACTCTGGTTTCAAGCCATACTATAAATCAATAGTAAAAAGAGCAGTTTGATTCTAGCATAAAAACAGAATATTGATAAATAAAATATAGTTGAGGAAAGAGCTAGAACCCCATGATCTTTCAGTCACCTGACTTTTGATGAACATGTTAAAAAGTACACAAGGACTGATGAGGAGATCCAAGATGGCGGCAACCAGGGTGCACCATCTCTGAGGGGCAAAGGATCTGAAACTCTGAAATTGGTGAGTGGAGGAGCTGCTTCCAGAGAGAAAAGGGACTAACCATGAACTGAACAGGCTCTGGTCATCCGCAGACTCCCCTGTGGGCTCCTCCTGGGGGCTCAGTCCCCAGGCACTTCCCCATATCCACCTCCTCCCCACTCCCTTTGGCAGAGGCAGCAGAGGTGACCAGCAGTGCATGCCACAGAACATAGTGCCTGGCCCCTAGTGCCAGCTGCTCATAGCAAAAAAACCCCAGCTGGGATCTGGGACAGAGAATATTCAATTCCCAACTGCTGGCACTCCCCCAGGACCAGCTGACATAATCCTTCCCTGGTGGAGGTGAGGGCTATGAAAGTGGCCTGCAGAGTATACCACAGAGCAGTGACAGGTCAGTGCCAGCAGCTCCTAGCACAGTATGGAGTGCCAGTGGGCAGCAAGATCTGCAGCTACAGCACTGCTGAGCTGATTGTTAGCCAACACCTTTGCCCTAGCAGGATCAAATCGGAGAGTAGAGAACAAGAGGAACCCCTGTGCTTTCAAACTGCTAGAGAGTGAGTGCATCTTCAAGTGAGTGCTTGCAGAGGCCCAGATCCAGGGCCCCTCTATGCCAGCAGCCAGACAATAGATCCTTACCACCCACACCCCTATTTTGGGCAACATAGGGATTCTTGGGACAGTGTTCTCAACGTTGAAGCCCCTGCTCTGCTGGTCTACCAGTGAATTCCAGGAAAACAATTCCTGGAGCCCAGACACATCTGCATACCAGTGCCCTGTAGGCCACTGAGGTAATCAGGGATCTGCACCTGTGCATTGCATCTGCTAACAGTGCCTGTGAATAGCGCCAGCATCACGTTCCTCACTTAGACACAGCTGAAACACCAACACACTATCAAACCCTCTATCATCTTCCTGAAAAACATTCCAGAAACCAGAAAAGATGGACCCAATCTGAAGTATAGACTCCAGGAACAGTGAGGGTTACAGATAAGCAGATTGCCAGAGGCTTTAGGAACAACACATCCAACAAAAATCAGGACATTATGGCTTCACCAGCAACCTCCAAAATCAATGGCTATTTCAATTCATTGAAAACACAAGAAAATGACTTTAAAACTATGCTTATGCAGTTATTAGAGGCTCATAAAGAAGAAATGAACAAATCTCAGAGAAATAGCCACACAAATAAAGGCAAATAAAGAGGAAGTGAACAAAGCTCTCAAAGAAATACAGGCAAATACAGCCAAACAAATAGAGGCACAGTTAGAGGCATATAGAGAGGAAACAAAAAAAAAAAATATAGACAAAAGCAGGAATCCAAATTCACACAGATGAAGGAAATGGTGCAAGACATGAAAACAGAATTAAAATAAATAAAGAATACCACAATTTCTGTATCCATTCCTCTGTTGATGGACATCTGGGTTGTTTCCAAGTTCTGGCTATTACAAATAAAGCTGCTACAAACATGGTTGAACAAATGTCCTTGTTGTGTACTTGAACAGAAATTGTGGTATTTTTACACAATGGAATACTACTCAGCAATCAAAAGGGAGGAAATCATGAAATTTGCTGGCAAATGGTGGGATCTAGAAAAGATCATTCTGAGTGAAGTATCCCAGAAGGAGAAAGACAAACACGGTATATACTCACTTATATAGACCTATAAGATATGATAAACATAATGAAATCTACACACCTAAAGAAGATAATCAAGTAAGTGGACATGGGTGAAGATGATCAATCCTCGTTTTGAAAGACAAATGGGATGTGCATTGAATGTATGACAGGAGTCTACCGCAAAAGGCATCTGAAAGACTCTACCTAGCAGTGTTTCAAAGCAGACACTAAGACTCATAACCAAACCATGGCAGAGTGCAGGGAATCATATGAAAGAAGGGGAGTTAGTATGAAATGGAAAGGATAGGAGCTCTACAAGTACCAAATATATCCGGGCACAGGGCCTTTTCTGAGACTGACACTCAACCAAGGACCATCTATGGATATAACATAGAACTTCTGTTGGGATGTGGCCCGTGGTAGCTCAGTAACCAAGTAGTTTTCCAAAGCAAGGGGAACAAGGACTATTTCTTTATTTCTTTTTTTTTTACTTAAATATTCATTTATTCAAAAAGCATTTGTAAGTCTTTTTACAATATAGGTACCAGCAAAAAATATATTAAAAGTTTTCTATGTTTATGGAACTTGTATTCTGGTGATAGACTATTATGTTTTCTTTTTTTTATTTTTTTTAATTTTATTATTTTCTTATCAGTTACATTTTATTAACTCTGTATCCCAGCCGTGTCCCGATCCCTCATTCCCTCCCAGTCCCTCCCTCCCTCCCTCATCTCCACCGTGCCCCTTGCCAAGTGGACTATTTCTAACAGGATCTCAAGGGTAGGCTCTTTCCCAGGGGAGGAGCAGTCCTGTTAGGCCACAGAGGAGGACTTTGCAGCCAGCCTTGAAGATACCTGATAAAACAGGGTCAAATGAAAGGGGAGGAGGTCCTCCCCTATCAGTGGACTTGGAAAGAGGCAGGGAGGAGACCAGGGAGGGAGTTGGGGAGGGGGAGGGAATGAGGGAGCGGGATACAGCTGGGACACAGAGTTAACAAATTGTAACTAAAAATAAAAAAAATAAAAATAAAAAAATAAATAAAATAAAATATAAGATAACTATTTCCTTTAAACATTAAAAAAAATAAAATAAATAAAGAAAACACAAACAGAGAAAACCCTGGAGCTGAAGAACTTAGAGAAAAGTCAGGAACCACAAAGGTAAGCATCACTAATAGTAAAGAGATGGAAGAGAGAATCTCAGGTGCTGAAGATACACCTGAGGAAATTGATATGACTCTCAAAGTAAAAGTAAAACTGGAAAAGTTAAAAACACAAAATATCCAAGAAATCAAGGACACCATGAAAAGACAATATCTAAGAATAATAGGAGTAGATGAAAAAAAAGATACCAAGCTCCAAGGTACCAGGCTCCAAGGTACCAGGCTCCAAGGTACAGAAAATATTTTCAAGAAAATCATAGAAGAAAATTTTCACAACTTAAAGAAAGAGATGTCCATAAACATACAAGAGGCCTACAGAACACCAAACAGACTAGACCAGAAAAAAATACTCCACTTGTCACATCATAGTCAAAACACTGAACCTACAGAACAAATAAAAACTGTTAAAAGCAGCAAGGGAAAAAGGCCAAGTAATATATAGTGGTAGACCTATCAGAATCACACCAGATTTCTCAACAGAAATCATGAAAGCCACAAGAGCCTGGGCAGATGTCATGCAGACTTTAAGGGACTACAGATGCCAACACAGACTACTATACCCAGCAAAGCTTTCAATCAACATAGATGGAGAAAACAAAATATTCCAAGACAAAACCCAGCCTTACAGAAGATACTAGAAAGAAAATTCCAATTCAAGGAAAACAACTCTACCCCAAAAAAACATAAGATACAAATAACTTCACAACAAATAAATAAATAAATAAATAAATAAATAAATAAATAAATAGATAGATAAATAAATAGATAAATGAAAGAAAATAAGCATTGAAATACAGCAACACCACCAACTCCACAGTAAAAGAAATCACCATTCATTGGTCACTATTATCTATCAACATCAATAGATAAAGCTCCCCAATAAAAAACACAGACTAACAAAATGCTTGCAGAAACAGGGTCCGACATTCTGCTGCATCCAAAAAACATACCTCTGCAACAAAAATGACAGTACCTCAGAGTAAAGGGCTGGAAAATGTTTTTCAAGCAAATGGACCCAGAAAACAAGCTTGGGTAGCTATCCTAATATCTAATAAAACAGACTTTTAACCAAAAATAATCAAAATAGATTAAGAGGGGCACTTCATTCTCATCAAAGGAAAAATCCACCAGGAGGACATCATAATTCTGAACATCTTTGTCCTGAATACAAGAGCACATACATTTGTAAATGGAACATTTTTAAATCTGAAATCATATATCAATCCCAACACCTTAATAGTGAGAGACTTCAACACACCGCTCCCATCAAGGGACAGACCATCTAGACAGAAGCTAAATAGGGAAATAATAGTGCTAACAGAAGTCATAAGTAAAATGGACCAAATAGATGTCTACAGAATATTTCACCAAAATTCAAAAAAGTATACAGTTTTTTCAGCACCTCATGGAACCTTCTCCAAAATAGACCATATATTTGGTCACAAAGCCACCCTCAACAGGTAAAAGAATTTTGAAATAATCCCCTGTATTCTATCTGACCACCATGAACTAAAGCTGGACCTCACCAATAACAGCAATAGCAAAAAGCCTACACACACATGAAAACTGAACAACTTGCTATGCATTGACAGCTGGGTTAGGGAAGAAGAAAGAAAGAAAGAAAGAAAGAAAGAAAGAAAGAAAGAAAGAAAGAAAGAAAGAAAGAAAGAAAGAAAGAGAGAGAAATTAAAGACTTCCTAGAATTCAATGAAAATGAAGGTACAACTTACCAAAATTTATGGGACACACTGAAAGCAGTACTCAGAGGAAAATTCATAGCATTAAATGCATTCAAGAAATTTGTAACATCTCATACAAGCAACTCAATGGCCCAAATGAAAGCCCTAGGGGGGAAAAAAAGAAGTAGATACATTGACGAGGAGCAGACAGATGGAAATAATCAAACTCAGTGCTGAAATCTATCAATTAGAAACAAATAAAACTATTCAAAGAATCAATGAAACCAAGAGCTGGTTCTTTGAGAAAAAATGAAAAAGATAGACAAACCCTTAGCCAAACTAACTAAAATGCAGAGAGAAATTATTCAATTAAGCAAAATCAGAAACAAAAAGGGGGACATAACCACAGACACTGAAGAAATCCAAACAATCATTAGGTTGTACTACAAAAGCTTATATGCCACAAAAATGGACAATTTTCTTGATCGATTCCACTTACCAAAATTAAGTCAAGATCAGGTATAAAGATTGAATAGTCCTATATCCCCCAAGGAAATAGAAGCAGTCATAAACAGTCTCCCTTCCAAAAAAGCCCTGGGCCAGATGGTTTCAGCACAGACTTTTACCAGATTTCAGAGAAGAGCTAACTCCTATGCTTTTCAAACTATTCTACAAAATAGAAATAGAAGGAACATTTCCAAACTCATTCTATGAAGCCACAGTCATGTTGTTACCTAAACCAGACAAAGACCCAACAAAAAAAAGAGAACTTCTGACCTATCTCTCTTATGAATATTGATGCAAAAATACTTAACAAAATACTTGCAAACCGAATCCAACAACACATCAAAGATATCATCCACCACGACCATGTAGGCTTCATTCCAGGCATGCAGGGGTGGTTCAATACATGGAAATCCATCAGTGTAATCCACCATATAAATAAACTGAAAGAGAAAAAAACACATGATCTTCTCCTTAGATGCTGAAAAGCATTTGACAAAACCGAACACCCATTCATGTTTAAAGTCTTGGAGAGATCGGAAATACAAAGCACATACTTAAACATAGTAAAGACAATATAGAGCAAGCCTGTAGCCAACACCAAACTAAACAGAGAGAAACTTAAATCAGTCCCACTGAAATCAGGGACAAGGCAAGCCTGCCCATTCTCCATATCTTTTCAAAATAGTACTTGAAGTTTTAGCCAGAGCAATAAACTAACTAAAGGAGATCAGGGGATACAATTAGGAAAAGAAGAAGACAAAGTATCACTATTTGAAGATGATATGATTGTATCCATGAGTGACCCCAAAAATTCAACCAGAGAACTTCCTCAGCTGATAAACACCTTCAGCAAAGTGGCTGGATACAAAATCAACTCAAAAAAAAAAAAATCAGTAGCCTTGTTGTATACCAAAGACAAAAGGGCAAAGGAAGAAATTAGGGAAACAACAGCCTTCACAATAGCCACTAATAACAAAAAGTACCTTGGTGTGATTCTAATCAAACAAGTGAAAGACATATTTGAAAAGAAAAGAAAAGAAAAGAAAAGAAAACTTCAAGTCTCTGAAGAAAGGAATAGAATAAGATATTAAAAAATGGAAAGATCTCCAGGAAACATGGATCTGTAGAATTAACATAGTGAATATGGCCATCCTGCCAAAAACAATTTACAGATTCATTGCAATTCCCATCAAAATGCCAACACAATTTTTACAAACCTTGAAAGAATAATTCTCAACTTCATATGGAAAAACAAAAAACCCAGAATTGCCAAAAAGGTCCTCTACAACAACAGATCGTCTGAAGGTATCCCTGAACTCAAGCTGTACTATAAAGCAATAGTAATAAAAACTACATGTAACTAATAAAAAAAACAGAATGGTGGATCAAACAAATCAAAAAGAAGACCCAGAAATAAACCCCCACACTTACGGATACTTGATTTTTGACAAGCCCAAACAATACATCTTCAACAAATGATGCTGGTCTGACTGGATGTCTACATGCAGAAAAATGCAAATAGATCCATATTTATCACCATGAACAAAACAAAAATCCAAGTGGATCAAAGACCTCAACATAAAACCAGACACACTAAATTGGTTAGAAGAAAAAGTGGGAAAGAGCCTAGAACTCATTGTCACAGGAGACAACTTCCTGAACAGAACACCAACAGCACAGGCTCTAAGATCAACAATCAATAAATAGGAACTCATGAAACTGAAAAACTTCCTAAAGCAAAGAAAACTGCCATCAAAACAAAACAACAGCCTACAGACTGGATCTTCATCAACCCTATATCTGACAGAAGGCTGATATCCAGAGTACATAAAGAACTAAAGAAGTTAAAAAGCAACAAAGCAAGAAATCTAATTAAAAAATGGGGCACAGAGCTATACAGAATTCTCTGTTGAGGAACATAGAATGGCAGAGAAACACTAAGAAATGTTTAACGTCCTTAGCCATCAGGGAGATGCAAATCAAAACGACCCTGAGATTTCATCTTACAACCATCAGAATGGCTAAGATTAAAAACTCAAGTGACAACAAATGCTGGAGAGATTGTGGAGAAAGGGGACCCTCCTCAATTGCTGGTGGGAATGTAAATTTGTATAAGCACTTTGGAAATCAATCTGGCACTTTCTGAGACAATTAGGAATAGTTCTTCCTCAATATCCAGCTATACCACTCCTAGGCATATATCCAAAAGATGCCCAAGTACACAACAAGGACATTTGTTCCACCATGTTTGTAGCAGCTTTATTTGTAATAGCCAGAACCTGGAAACAACCCAGATGTCCTTCAATGGAGGAATGGATACAGAAATTGTGGTACATTTACACAAAAGAATACTACTCAGCAATTCCAAAGAGGAAATCATGAAATTTTCAGGTAAATGGTAGGATGTAGAAAAGATCATCCTGAGTGAGGTATCCCAGAAGCAGAGAGACACACATGGTATATACTCACTTATAAGTGAATACTAGACATATAATATAGGATAACCCTACACAAATCTGTATACCTAAAGAAACCAAGTAAGAAGGAAGACCCTAAAAAAGACAAATAGAATGGACATTGGAAGAAGGATAAAACAGGAAACAGAAGAGTAGCCCACCACAAATGGACTCTGAAAGACTCTACTCAGCATTGTATCAAAGCAGATGGTGAGATGCATAACCAAACTTTGGGCAGAGTACAGGGAATCTTAGGAAAGAAACAGGAGTTAGTAAGACCTAGAGAGGACAGGAGCTTCACAAGGAGAGCAACAGTACCAAAAGATCTGGGCACAGGGGTCTTTTCTGAGACTGATACTCCAACCAAGGACTATTCATGGGTATTACCTAGAACCCCTGCTCAGATGTAGCACATGGCAGCTCTGTATCCAAGTGAATTCCCTAGTAACGAGAAGAGGGACTGTCTCTGACAGGAAATCTGTTAGCTCTTTGACCACCTACCTGAGGGAGGAACAGCCTTGCCAGGCCACAGAGGATGATAATTCAGCCAGTCCTGATGAGACCTGAAAAGCTAGGGTCAGATGGAAGGAGAAGAGAACCTCACCTATCAGTGGACTTGGAGAGGGTCATGAGAGGAGAAGAGGGAGGGTGGATTTGGGAGGGAATGAGGGAGGGGGCTAGAGCTTGGATATAATGAGAACAAACTGTAATTAATATGAAAAAATATATATCTTAATAAAATATATATTTAATCAATAAAAAAGAATAAGGATTGGTAAATAAATCTTATGGAAATGAAAATCTTCAGTATAACAAAAAATACCATGACTGGATTAAATAGGAAGCCTACAAAGAACTAAAAAGAAAAACACCAAACAAACAAAAACAAATCAATTAAAATTTGGAACAGATAACGAAGTTCTAAAAAGAAATACAATTGGTTTAGATGGTTTTTAGATGTTCAACAAACTATCAATCGGTGAAATATAAATTAAAACCACATTGTAAGAATATCTAATATTTAAACAAATAGGACCACAAATCATGGCATGGATATGAGAAAAGGGGAACATGTACTTACCATAGGGGAGAGTGAAAACTTGCACAGCCATTATAGATATGATTATGGAGATTCCTCAAAAAGCCAGAACCAAGTATATCATTTAATTCAGCTATACTACTCCATACAGTCCCAAAGATATGTCCTCTTCCACTAAGGCCAGACCAAATAAACAAAAAAACAAAAAACAAAACAAAACAAGAAATAAATAATTAAAAACAATGACATAATTAAACTTGTAGATAAATGGATGGAACTAAAAAAAAAATTACATTGATTGACATAACCCAGACCCCAAAAGACAAACATGGTATGTACTCATTTATTAATAGGTAGTTAGTAATCATAAAGGACAGGACAATCACTCTATAATATACAGACTCAAAGAAGCTAAGGAACAAGGAGGGCCAATGGTGGGATGTTTGAGTCTCACTGAGGAAATAGATTAGATATCAGGAGTGAGTAGTGGAGGATGGGTGGGGTTGTAACAGGAGGGATGAGTTGTACAGAGAACAGAAGGAGAAAGTACCTGGAAAGACAACTGGAATAGAAGGAGGAGGCATCTCTGGCACAAGCTAGTAACCTAGAACAATGAAAATTCTCAAGAATCTATGAGGCTGATTGATCCTAGCTAAGACTCCTAGCAATGAGACATATAGAGGCTAAAGTTGCCATCTCCTGGAGCCAGGCAAGATTTCCAATGGTGGGACTGGGACACTAACCCAGCCACAAAACCTTAAACCCACAGTTTGTCCTGCCTACAATGTGTGCAAGGGATAACAATGAAGCAGAAATTGATGGAATGGATAACCAATGTCTGGTCACATTAGAGAATCATGCCATGAGAGGGACCCCAACACAGACACTGAATGATTTTCTGCTTTACTTGCAGACAGGATCCTAGCACAATTGTCATCCCAGAGACTTCAACCAGCAACTGATGGAAACAGATGCAGATACCCACAGATAAACATTATGTGGTACTTGGGGGAATTCCATAGAAGAGGGGGGCAAAGGATTGAAGGAGCCAGAGAGGTAAAGGATACTACAAGAATATCTATAGAATCAACTAATCTCTACCCATACGGGCTCACAGAGACTGAACAGACAATGAGAGAGTGCAAATTGGATGGACTTAGGCTCTCTACACATAAGTAACAGTTATACAGTTTGATCTTTATGTGGGACTCCTAATAGCAGGACCAGGGGCCGTATGCCTCTGTTGCCTGCCTTTGGATCCCTTTCCCTAACTTGGCTGCTTCTTCTGTCCTCAAGAGGAGTACATGTGCCTAGGCTTACTGCAACTTATAATGTCAAGGAGGGTTGACATTCAAGGGAGGGCTCAGTTTTTCTGAAAAGAAAAGGAATGAGGGCTGAATAGGGGAGGGGAGGTTAGAGGGAGGGACCAGGAGGAGAGGCATGAGGGGAAGCTGTGGTTTGTATGTAAAGTAAATAAATAACTTAATTAATAATAATAAAAGACATTTCTTGACAGGGTTGTAGATCAAGGTAAAGGACTATGGGTAAATGAGTCTACAAATTAAGTTTTTGATTGTGTGCGCACATGTGTGTATTTTACCAGGTATTCCTCTTTCTGACTTCTCTAGAGAATTTTTGATTTATAAAAGATTATGTAAAGACTGTTTAAGCCCAGTGTAATGGCTTAGCCAGGAAAAGACATTTGCCACTAACCCTGAAAACCAGTTTGTTCCTTGGTATCTTCAGAGTGGAAGGAAAGAATAAACACTTAAATGTTAATCTATATCATTTACACATGCAGAGAAGCAAGTGTGTCCCACATCTTTCAAATAATCAACAAATGAATAGCAATTAATAAATAAAATAAGAGAAAACCAAGCTACCAAAAGAATATTTACGTTTTCTGTAAATTTCAAAATAAAACTAATCTTTTAAAAATATTTATAATTTGGTTTGCAAAAGAAAAAGGTGTCTATTTCTTTATGAAAGCGTAAAGGAATTCACTGATGGTTTTACAACCCTATGTATGTAAAAAATAAAGTGCTTATGTGCTGATTGTGCTATAAACTACTATAAATAAAAAAAATTAATTCACTTAAAAAATGGACAAAAACATGGCATACTACCAATGGGACATGTAAAAACGAAGCCAGCCGCAAATTCTTTGATCTACAGTGGTGCTTCTATCTGCAAGGTATGCTAGGGCACTTGAGGGAAAAGCTTGTGGGAGTAATCCACCAATAGCTATCTGACTTAAGGCCCATTCTGCAATATGGAACCACACTTAAATAACTTAAATAAATACTTAAATAAGTACTTATTTAAGAACCACTACTTAAATAACTAAGGAAATGTATAGCTCAGGCACCAAGTAGTATTTAGTATTTAGACCAAATTATACTGGTCTAAAAAAAAAAAATAACTCCTAAGGATATTGTGCTATATTCATGGATCGGTGCCTTGTTCAGCCATTTGTTCCCAACTGCTACAGAAAGTCTCTCCTGAAGCAAATGGGAACGACTTCAGAGACTCACAGCAAGACATTATGCAGAGGGTGAGAGATCTTGGAACACCTTACCTTAAGTGGGAGGTCTTTATCAAGCCTTTCCCCTTGTATGTCATGGAACTCTGCATAAGAGGAGGCAGAAAGAGTGTGTAAGAGTCAGAGGGGATGAAGAATATCAAGAAAGTGAGGGAGGCGGGGCAAGATGGCGGTGCCAGGAGGACGCTTATTCTGAGCAGCAGCAGCAGGATCAGCACAGTGACCAGCAATCAGAACTCGCAGCCATAAAACACAGTCATTGTGTTTCCCAGGTGAGAGGATACCCCGCGGTGGAGGATTCAATCAGCTTTTAACTCACCCGGCTAAACCGCAGAAGAGATCCCGGTTCCACCAGATGCGTGGCTGCTGGCCGCCAGCCCCAGTCCCAGCCCAGAGCCACAAGCCAGTGTCTCTGGTCACGGTCCCAGACTGAACCATGCACACCACACTATCAGAGACTGGAATTTTCAGTCGAGATATAACCCCACGGTACAGAAAAAGATTGGGATCAACCTTAGGTCACCCAGACATCCCCTGGAAAAGACTTGGGTTCCACGGGCGCCCCAGGAGCCAGCCCGGAGCCAGAGCCAGGGACCCAGGCTCCTGCACAGAACCCTGCCTTCCTGTGCGCCTGATTCACCACCTGAGATAGAACTGTGGGTACCAGGGCACCAGCGAATGAGTTTCACTATCCGGTGCAAACACACAGGGAGGGAAACGGCTGGTCTGATCTCAGAGCACTCAGCCGACACTCCCACCCCGAAAAGGTCTCGGGAAAATTACCCAGTTTAGGCAGACACCCAGGCTCCAAAGGCCGGAAAGGCAGACACAGGCAGTTTCTGCATGCCTGACAGCTGGCAGGGACTGAGCAGTGCACACGAGGGCAAAAAAAGAGACTGGGAGTCCCTATCTCCAGAGAATCCACAGGGAAGGAAGAAAACTGTACTGATTTAAATCACCCACTCCTTCCCTGGAAAAAGTCTAGCAGACCAGCGGGGCCAAGCTGCCATCACTCAGCTGTGCTCCAGACACAGGCACAAACAGTTGATGCTCGCCAGATATCCAACTGGGTCACAGTAGCTGATCATTAAATTTACAGCAAGAAACCCAGAAACAGGGCACCTGTCCTCAGGAATTCCCTGGGTGAGAGGAGAACCCTCTCAACTAACAAAGACCACAGTTACCACTCAGGTCTCTATCCCTGAGGTGAGCAGCAGCAACTCCTGAAAAAATGCCAGCCATTCAGGGACTATACCCAAAAAGCTGAGAAGATATCCATCAGGAAAAACAAGCTTTCTGCAAAGGGGATTCTATCCGCCACAGGATCCCCAGGAACCACCAGAAAATAACCCCAAATATGTAAGATAACAAAATGGGTAGAGGCCAGCGTAAAAGCTCAAGCAACAAAAGACAGAGCAATGTGGCATCTCCAGAACCCAGTTACCCAGGGGCAAGTAGCCCTGGACACCCCAGCATAACTGAAATCCAAGAAGATGACCTAACAACTATGCTCATGAAGATGATAACAGAGGAAACAAATAAGATACATAAAGACATAGAGGAAGATAAACTCAAACAGAATATTGCCACCCGTAAAGAAATAGAGGACACTGCAGCCAAACAGTTTATGGCCTTTAGAAAGGAAATGCTTAAAGCACTGAATGAAATAAAAGAAACAGAGTTGAAGGAACTAAAGGAAAAACAGGAAAGTACAATCAGACAGGTGAAGGAAGTAAATAAAACAACTCAAGACCTGAAGATAGAATTGGAAAAATTAAAGAAAACGCAAATGGAGGAAACAATGGAGAGGAAGAATCTAGGGAAGAAAACAGGAACTACAGAGGTAAGCATAATCAACAGACTACAAGAGATGGAAGAAAGAATCTCAGGTGTAGAAGATACAATGGAAGAAATTGATGTATCTGTCAAAGAAAAATGTTAAATCCAAAAAATTCCTGACACAGACCGCCCAAGAAATCCAAGACAATATGAAAAGACAAAACCTAAGAATAATAGGTATAGAGGAAAAAGAAGATTCCCTTCTCCAAGGCCCAGAAAATATTTTCAACAAAATCATTGAAGAAAATTTCCCCAAGTTAAAGGAGAGGCCAATAAGAATACATGAGGCCTACAGAACACCCAACAAATTTGACCAGAAAAGAAAATCCTCCCGCCACATAATAATCAAAACAGTAAGTATACAGAACAAAGAAAAAATACTAAAAGCTGCAAGGGAAAAAGGCCAAGTAACATACAACGGCAAACCCATTAGAATCACACCTGACTTTTCAACAGAAACTATGAAAGCCAGAAGGGCCTGGACAGATATCATTCAGACCCTAAGAGAACACAGATGTCAGCCCAGGCTACTGTACCCCGCAAAACTCTCAGTCCTCATAGACGGAGAAAACAAGATATTCAATGACAAAAACAAATTTCAACAATTATTACAAACAAATCCAGCATTACAGAAGACACTGGAAGAAAAAATACAACCCCAAAAAATTAGCTTCTTTTAAGAAAACACAGGAAACAATTAACCTTACTACAGTAAAACAAAAAGCAACCAAGCACACAACCTGATGACCACAGCCAACATCAAAATCAAGAATCTAACAGCCACTGGTCTTTAATCTCTCTCAATATTAATGGACTTAATTCTCCAATAAAAAGACACAGATTAACAGAATGGATACGTAAACAAAACCCAGCAATCTGTTGCATACAAGAAACATACCAAAGACACAAAGATAGACATTACCTGAGGGTAGAGGATTGGAAGATAACTTTCCAAGTAAAACGAACCCAAGAAGCAAGCAAGAGTAGCCATTCTAATATCTGATAAAATAGACTTTCAACCAAAGTAAATAAAAAGAGATGGGAAGGACACTTCATACTCATAAAGGGAAAATTCCACCAGGAAGACATCACAATCCTGAACATCTATGCTCCAAATACAAGAGCACCCACATTTGTTAGAGAAACATTGATAAAAATTAAACCACATATAGATCCCCACACATTAATAGTGGGAGACTTCAACACCCCACTCTCAACAAAGGACAGGTCAACAAAACAGAAATTAAACAAAGAAACAATGTCTCTGACAGAGGTCATGAATCAAATGGACCTAACAGACATTTACAGAACTTTACACCCAAACACTAAAAGAATTTACCTTTTTCTTACCACCTCATGGAACCTTCTCCAAAATAGATCATATAGTTGGTCACAAAGCAAGCCTCAACAGATACAAGAAGATTGAAATAATCCCTTGTATCACATCTGATTACCATGGAAAAAAGCTGGACCTCAACAATAACAGAAATAGCAAAAAGCCTACACACACATGGAAACTGAACAACTTGTTACTAAATGACAGCTGGGTCAGGGAAGAAAGAAAGAAAGAAAGAAAGAAAGAAAGAAAGAAAGAAAGAAAGAAAGAAAGAAAGAAAGAAAGAAAGAAAGAAAGAAATTAAAGTCTTTCTAAAACTCAATGAAAATGAAGACACAACGTACCCAAACTTGTGGGACACAATGAAAGCAGTGCTAAGAGGAAAGTTCATAGCACTAAGTGCCTTCAAGAAGAAATTCGAGACAGCTCATTCAAGCAACTTAATGGCTCACTTAAAAACCCTAGAAAAAGAAGAAGCAGACACATCAAGAAGGAGTAGATGGCTGGAAATAATCAAACTCAGGGCTGAAATCAATCAACTGGAAACAATTAAAACAATTCAAAGAATCAATGAAACCAAGAGCTGGTTCTTTGAGAAAATCAACAAGATCGACAAACCCTTAGCCAAGCTAACTAAAAGGCAGAGACACACCACCCAAATCAACAAAATCAGAAATGAAAAGGGGGACATAACTACAGACACTGAGGAAATCCAAACAATCATTAGGACTTACTGAAAAAAGTCTATATGCCACAAAATTTGAAAATCTAAATGAAATGGACAATTTTCTTGATCGATCTGACTTACCAAAGCTGAATCAGGACCAGGTAAATCAACTAAATAGTTTTATATCCCCAAAGAAATAGAAGGGTCATCAAAAGTCTCCCATCCAAAAAAAGCCCAGGACCAGATGGCTTCAGTGCAGAATTCTACCAGACCTTCAAAGAAGAGCTAACTCCAATTCTCTTCAAACTATTCCACAAAATAGAAACAGAAGGAACATTAGCCAACTCATTCTATGAAGCCACAGTCACCTTGTTACCTAAACCTCACAAAGACTCAACAAAGAAAGAGAATTTCAGGCCAATGTCTCTTATGAACATTGATGCAAAAATACTTAACAAAATACTTGCAAACCGAATCCAAGAACACATCAAAGATATTATCCAATATGACCAAGTAGGCTTCATCCCAGTTAGGCAGGGGTGGTTCAATATACAGAAATCCATCAGTGTGATCCACCATATTAACAAACTGAAAGCAAAAAACCACATGATAATCTTCCTAGATGCTGAAAAAGCATTTGACTAAATCCAACATCCATTCATGTTTAAAGTATTGGAGAGACTAGGGATACAAGGCACATATCTAAACATAGTAAAGGCGATATACAGCAAGCCTATAGCCAACATCAAACTAAATGGAGAGAAACTTAAAGCAATCACACTAAAATCAGGGACAAGACAAGGCTGCCCACTCTCTCCATATCTCTTCAACATAGTGCTGGAAGTCCTTGTTAGAGTGATAAGACAGTTGAAGGAGATCAAGGGGATACAGATTGGAAAAGAAGAAGTCAAATGATCACTATTTGCAGATGATATGATAGTATACATGAGTGACCCCAAAAACTCTACTGGGGAACTCCTATACCTGATAAACACCTTCAGCAAAGTGGCCGGATACAAAATTAACTCAAAAAAAATCAGTAGCACTCCTGTATACAAAAGACAAAAGGGCTGAGAAAGAAATTAGGGAAACAACACCCTTCACAATAGTCACAAATGACATAAAGTACCTTGGTGTAACCCTAACCAAGCAAGTCAAAGACTTGCATGAAAAAAATTTCAAGTCTCTGAAGAAAGAATTAGAAGAAGATATGAGAAGATGGAAAGATCTCCCATGCTCATGGCTTGGCAGGATTAACATAGTAAAAATGGCCACCTTACCAAAAGCAATCTACAGATTTAATGCAATTCCCATCAAATTGACAACACAATTCTTTACAGACCTGGAAAGAAAAATTCTCAACTTCGTATGGAATAACAAGCAACCGAGAACTTCTAAAACAATCCTCTACAATAAAAGATCTTCTGGAGGTATCTCCATCCATGATCTAAAGCTGTACTATAGAGCAACAGTTATAAAAACTGCATGGTACTGGCATAGAAACAGAATGGTGGATCAATGGAACCGAACAAAAGACCCAGAAATATACCCACACACTTATGGACACCTGATTTTTACAAAGATGCCAAAGCCATACAATGGAAAAAAGATAGCATCTTCAACAAATGGTGCTGGTCCAACTGGCTGTCTCCATGTAGAAAAATGAAAATAGATCCATACTTATCACCCTGCACAAAACTGAAGTCCAAGTGGATCAAAGACCTCAACATAAAACCAGACACCTTACATCGGTTAGAAAAAAAAAGTGGGGAATACCCTAAAACTCATTGGTACAGGAGAGAACTTCCTGAAGAGAACACTAAAAGCACAGGCTCTGAGAGCAACAAATAATAAATGGGACCTCCTGAAACTGAAAAGCTTCTGTAAAGCAAAGGACACTGTCATCAAAACAAAGCAACTGCCTACAGATTGGGAAAGAATCATCACCAACCCTTTATCTGACAGAGGACTCATATCCAGTATATATAAAAAACTAAAGAAGCTGAAAAGCAGCAAACCAAGTAATCCACTTAAAAAATGGGGAACAGAGCTAAACAGAGACCTCTCTGTAGAGTAATATCGAATGGCAGAGAAGCATTTAAAGAAATGCTCAACCTCATTAGCCATTAGGGAAATGCAAATCAAAACAAACCTGAGATTTCACCTTATACCCATCAGAATGGCCAAGATGAAAAACTCAAGTGACAACACATGCTAGAGAGGTTGTGGAGAAAGGGGAACCCTCCTCCACTGCTGGTGGGAATGTAAACTTGTACAACCACTCTGGAAATCAATCTGGCGCTTTCTAAGACAACTAGGAATAGCGCTTCCTCAAGATCCAGCCATACCACTCCTAGGCATATACCCAAAAGAGGCTCAAGTACACAAAAAGGACATTTGCTCAACCATGTTTGTAGCTGCTTTATTTGTAACAGCCAGAAGCTTCAAACAGCCCAGATGCCCCTCAACTGAAGAATGGATGCAGAAATTGTGGTACATCTATACAATGGAGTATTACTCAGCAATGAAAAATAAGGAAATCATGAAATTTGCAGGTAAATGGTGGGACCTGGAAAGGATCATCCTCAGTGAGTTGTCCCAGAAGCAAAAAGACACACATGGTATATACTCACTCATATAAACATACAACATAGGATAAACCCACTAAAATCGGTACATCTAAACAAACTAAGCAAAACACTCAATCCCCATCCTGAAAGGCAAAGAGGATGGACATCAGAAGAAGAAGAAAACAGGAAACAACCTAGGAACCTGACACAGAGGGCATCTGAAAGCCTTTGCCCTGCAGACTATCAAAACAGATGCTGAGCCTGATGGCCAACTCTCGGGCAGAATGAATGGAGTTTTATGTAAGAAGTGGGAAATAGCAAGAGCTGGAGAGGACAGGGTCTACATAAGGAGAGCAACAGAACAAGAAAATTTGAACACAGGGAACTTCCCAGAGACTCATACTTCAACCAAGGACTATTCATGGAGATAACCTAGAACTCCTGCACAGATGTAGCCCACGGCAGTTTAGTGTCTAAGTGGCTTACATACTGATGGGAAGAGGGACTGCCTCTGACATAAACTGATTGGTCTGCTCTTTGATCAGCCTCACCAGGCCACAGAAGAAGACAATGCAGGCATTCCTGATGTGATCTGATAGACTAAGATCAGAAGGAAGGAGAGGAGGACCTCCCCTATCAGTGGACATGGGGAGGAGCATGCATGAAGAAAGGGGAGGTAGGGTGGGATTGGGAGGGGAGAAGGGAGGGGATTATGGGTGGATACAAAATGAATAAAGTGTAAATAATAATAATAATAATAATAATAATAATAATAATAATAATAATAATAAAAGAAAAAAAAAGAAATTGAGGCCCTCTAACACAGGGAGCAAATCTCATATGAGTTGCGATACTGAAGCCAAGGGCTTGCACTGGTCTGCCCCAGGTCCTCTGTGTATGTATTCGGACTTCCATTTTAGTGTTGTCATGAAATTCCTAAGTATGCAGCAAGTAGGTCTCTGATTCCTTTGTTTTCTCTTAGATTTGTTTTCTGTTGGTTTGTCTTGTCCAACTTCAATGTAATATATTTTATTTTATTTTGTTATGCTGTTTTCCTTTGTTATCCCTTGGAAACCTATTAATTTTTAACAAAGGCCAAAAAGAGAGAAGGTCTGGATGTTGGGATTGGTGGGGGAGAATTGAAAAGAGTAAAGAGAGGGAAAACTGTAGTCAAGCTATAAACTGTGAGAGAAGAGACTATTTTCAATAAAAGAAAAAAGGCAGGTAAGAACTCTAACAGGCCTCTCACAAATAAAGATATTCAAATAGATAATCAACATAATATAATAACAGCATTTTTTCCATAAAAATTGCAAAGTCCAGGTAAGACTTCTATCACAATGAAATTTTACCTTACTGGGTTTCAGCAACGTTTTGAAGGGCAGGACTCTCAAAGCCACTATTCATGTTAGGAAATTCAACACTGAGAATGGCCAGCTTTACTTATAATTTCCCAAAGTCAAAAAAAAAATGTGTTCTTTTTAGTAATAATTAAGGTTTTTATTTTGTAATAGATTATTCAATTCCACATTTGTATTTTTTCACTTTGCTCTGCGTTATCTCTTTTTACATAGTGGAAGAAGGTTACAATGATAAGATATAATCTATACAGTGAAAAATTATTTTTCCTATTAATTCATTTCAGGTTAATGCAAAATTTTGAAAGTAATAATCTTGTCACAGTTCAGTAGAGGTGATTTCTTTCGCACTGTGGGAATATTTAAATGTCTAAACTAGTTTGATTGAGTTAATAATGCTACAAATAGCTTGCAACCAAATCCTGATATAAGATAATTAAATTGTAGTATCCACTGAAATTATATTCAGGCTAATAAAGTTACATTTTAAATTATTTCAACTTTTGGTGAGAGATCACTTAACGTAAGGTTCACTGTATACATCTTAAAATAAGACAGAGAAACTTCGTTTCTCTCAGAGAAAAGAACATATTTTCTTTGATATAATCTTGAGTCAATCCCAATAACTATGTTTATGTATATTAAATAAAAATATATAAGAGAAGCAAAAGTTAATAGGAATTCTGCCTTATATTGTTTCCTATGTTCAAACAGAAAACAAAAGTGTAATTGTGGAAAGACTATAGAGGTTTTGAAGAAGTTTAAACTTTATGTCAAAAAGTGCTTTCCAAAATTTATGTTAGAAATCAGCCACTCCTGAGGTGATCTGATAGACTAAGATCAGAAGGAAGGAGAAGAGGACCTCCCCTATCAGTGGACTTGGGGAGGGGCATGCATGAGAAAGGGGGAGGGAGGGTGGGATCGAGAGGGGAGGAGGGAGGGGCTTATGGGGGAATACAAAATGAATAAAGTGTAATTAATAGTAAAAAAAAATTAAAAAAAAAGAAATTAGACCACATTCTTCTTCATTTTTCTTTCTCCAAGGAACAAAATTGAAGCCATCTTTAAGATTACAGCCAATAAAAGTTTCATATTTATCATTTATTTTAAACTCCTATAACTCAAAAGAAATAAGGTCATCTGATAAGAAGAATGATAGGAGATAAGAGCAGATTTTTGTAAGGGAGGGTGCCCAAAGGAAAATAAATTACAATTACCTCATTAGTCATTAAGAAAGTTACAATTCAAAAGTCAATGATATATCCAATGAGGGAGAGAATTAATATCCCCAAATAGCACATTTGACAAAGTAAGCGCTGTGTTAGGGAAGTAAGTGATGTGTTAGGCAGTCAAAATTGAAAGGGCTAATTTAAAACAAAAGCAAAAACAAAGCTAAAAATTTTGCTCTAGCCTAGTTAATATTTACAAAATATGAAATGTATACATTTAGCCAAGGGTAGGATCCAAGAAGGAGGGATAATTCTGTAATTGCTTTTCTGAGGCAATCAAGTTATATTTTCAATCAGACACCAAAGGATCCTCATAGACCATTTACAGGAGAATGTAAACAATTTCTTAAGAAATTCCATCGGAAATAATATCGGAAAATATGAAAGATGCAGAAAAAAATGGAGACTAACAGGTCAGTTTTGGAGATATTGTTATCAAAACAGATATAAAATAGAATATAACTCACCCTATAATTTGCAGAAAAAGAAAATTCTGGTCTTTTGCCTGATCATCTCCTGTGGCTATTATTTTTAGAATCCCTTATTTTCCCTGAGTGAAAAACAAGCAGAGAACAGGTGAAACTTTACCACCTACCCCACCCCACATGAAGAATCCCACACAGGCGGGAAAGTAATACTCAGGAGACAACAGCACAGCCTTGTAAGGTCATTTTACTTTTGTCCCCTGACAACCTGTAAAGGAAGACACTGTTATCTGAGCACCAGAGAGAAAATTAGCATACACTGAATCTTAGAAATATCAGTTAGTTCCTGTAATCTACAAATCCAAAACTAAGCACAGAAAAAAAAAATATTGAGATGATTCAACTCTGGGTACCTGTGTGTAAAAAGAATAAGAAACTTTCCTTACTGCCTCTATGTTATTTCTTTCCCAGGAGTAAAACTGTATATTTCCTACATTCAGATGAGTTTAGTGAGACTCATAAAAGGTAACTTGAGAAGAGTCACTTGATATTAACTGTTACAGTAAGAAAGTCATTATATATGAGCAAGATATCCACATTAATTATCACTCTTTCATCAGAGAACTACCATCCCCGTAATGAGCAAAACTAAGAAACTGTATGTAGTCCAGGGTTTGGTATTGATATATAGAAAAAAAAAGTGACCTTTCGATGGCTAACATTTTAAAATAACTCTTACTGTTCTCCTTCCCATATAGCCCAAAATCTTCAGTTGCAGTTCAAACATCTGCCAATGAACTGACCATCACAATACTTCTGCAGGTACTGAGCACTTTTCCAGTCTAGGTATCTTTTGAGAATAGCCAAGGAAAGGAGAGGACTGAAAAGGCTATTCCAATATATATTTTTTCATACTAAATTAAGTTTATTTATTAGTGTCTACTAATAAATAAAATTGTAAATTATAAGTTGTAAATTATCTACTGATAATTACTGTTAATTATCAATGAATGAAATCTAGAATTGTTTGGATGATGAGCATAGCTATGGAAGATTGTCATAATTTTCTTTTTTGGTGTTTCCATATCATCGATAGCACCTGCTCAATTTACTAGGGAGCCCACATGAAGATTAAACTGTCTGTTGGTTACATATGTGCAGGGGCCTAGGTCAAGTCCATGAATGCTCTTTGGTTAGTGTTTTCATCTTTTTAAGCCCCCATGGGTCTGAGTTATTTGGCTGTGTTGGTCTTCTTGTAGTGTTCTTTTCACCTCCAGGTCTTTCTATTCTGACCCATCTCTTCCCAAGCTCTCTGCCTAGTGCTTGGCTCAGCATCTGATTCCATGGGGTGTTCTCAGGTTGGGCCAGGCATTGGTCCTGTGCATGCTGCCTTAGTCTCCATAAATTTATAGGAGTTCATGTGAGTTGTGATCATGTTGACTCGGAGATGTGTGTGTGTGTGTGTGTGTGTGTGTGTGTGTGTGTGTGTGTGTGT
>NW_026596069.1:17490036-17501864 GCF_907164565.1 Psammomys obesus
TGTGTGTGTGTGTGTGTGTGTGTGTGTGTGTGTGTGTGTGTGTGTGTGTTCTCTATACCCTCTGGGTCTTATATTATTTCAGCCTCCTCTTCTGCAGAATTCCATGAGCCTATAGGGAAGAAAGTTGGTGGAAATATCTCATGTAGGGCTAATCTTGCCAAGGTATCTCTCTTGGCTTAATGTATGGTTATGAGGCTCTGCATTTGTTCCCATCTGCTGGAGGAGGAAGTTTTCCAGATGACGATTGAGCAAGGGACTGGTATATAAGTATAGCATATCATAAATGTCATTAGATGTCATCTTTTCCTAAGTTTTATTTAATTTAATTTTTTAGAACAGTAGAATTTGGTTTCACCAAAAATTCTGGGCTTTCTAGTCTCTGATTGTTGGTCATCAGAGCCTTTGTGTTTGTATGTGTGTGTGTGTGTTGTGCTATGAGCTTTTAGTAACTGTAATATTTTTCCAAATTCTTTTCATTTTTTTATATTAATTACAGTTTATTTACTTTGTATCCCAGCTCTAGCCTCCACCCTTTTTCCTTCCCAATCCTACCCTCCCTCCTTCATCGACTCCCCGCCCCTCTCTAAGTCCACTGATAACGGAAGTCCTTCTCCCCTTCCATCTGACCCTAGTTTATCAGGTCTCATCAGGACTGGGTGCAATGTCCTTCTCTGTGGTCTAGCAAGGCTGCTCCTCCCTCAGCGGAGGAGGGGGTGTTTAAGGTCAAAGATCCAGCCATTGAGTTCACATCAGAGACAGTCTCTGTTCCCCTTCTTAGGGAAACCCACTTGGATACTGAGTTGCTGTGGACTATATCTGAGCAGGGGTTCTAGGTTATATATATGCATGGTCCTTGGTTGGAGAATCAGTCTCAGAAAAGACCCCTGTGCCCAGATATATTTGATCCTTGCGGAGATCCTGTCCTCTCCAGGTCATACTAACTCCCTCTTTTTTCATAAGATTCTATGCACCCTGCCCAAGGTTTGGTTATGAGTCTCAGCATCTGTTTTGATACACTGCTAGGTAGAGTCTTTCAGAGGCCATCTAGGATAGGCTCCACTCCTGTTTCTTCTTTTCTCCTACATATGGTGCTGATCTAACTGGATGTCTACATACAGAAAAATTAAAATAGATCCATATTTATCACCGTGCACAAAACTAAAGTCCAAGTGGATCAAAGACCTCAACATAAAACCAGATACACTAAATCTGTTAGAAGAAAAAGTGGGGAACAGCCTAGAACTCTTTGGAACAGGAGACAACTTCCTGAACAGAACACCAACAGCACAGGCTCTAAGAGCAACAATCAATAAATGGGACCTCATGAAACTAAAAAGCTTTTGTAAAGCAAAAGACACTGTCTTCAGAATAAAACGACAGCCTGCAGTCTGGAAAGGATCTTCACCAACCCTATATCCGACAGGGGGCTAATATCCATAATATACAAAGAACTAAAGAACTTAAAGATCAACAAATCAAGCAATTCAATTAAAAAAATGGAGTATGGAGCTAAACAGAGAATTCTCTAGAAAGGAATACAGAATGGCAGAGAAAAACTTAAAGAAATGTTCAATGTCCTTAGCCATGAGGAAGATGCAAATCAAAACGACCCTGAGATTTCACCTGACAGCCATCAGAATGGCTAAGATCAAAAACTCAAATTTTCAGGCCAATGGTGGGATCTAGAAAAGATCATCCTGAGTGAGGTATCCCAGAAGCAGAGAGGTACACACAATATATACTCACTTTTAAGTGGGTACTAGACCTATAATATAGGATAAACATACTAAAATCTGTACACCTAAAGAAACTAAACTAGAAGGAGGTCCCAGGGGAAGATGATCAATCCTCACTTAGCCAAACAGGATGGACATTGGAAGTAGGAGAAAACATCCAAGCCTTTTTAATAGGGGTTTTGTATTGTGGAGTCAGCCATAAGTGAAATTATATACTGGTTAGTTACTTCCCCAAGCTTTGTGACACCATTATTCCAGCATGTCTTGGCAGCAGGACTCCATTGTAGTTCAAAGGCCTGTGGCTCCCTTGTGTTTATCTGTCTCCTTGGATAGCTTGCAGAGTACTTTCCTGTACCAAAAATTACTAGAATAAAAAGAGAAAGTCTCTATTTAGGCAGCATCTCAACATGTTCATTTTTATGAATTGTGTGGATATTATCTTTAGCAACGGGCCTTTCTTTGCAGTCAGTTTGTGGAGAGCAACATGTAGTCTTGGCAACAGTCAGGGTTGTTTTTCCATTCCCATGGGACCCCTTTCGCCAACGACTCAATTAGATTTAATCCAACCCTGCTACTGGAAGCTTCATTTTGTGGCAACAGAAAACTATTTGGGACACTGTCTCCTCCATTACTTGGTTATTTTATTCAGATTGCCATCATATATGTATATATTTTAGGAAACTCATAATGTATTACCTCTCCATATTTCTCTTCAAGTTCTCCTTAATTATAGCTCTCTCCCAGTATTTTCCTAGCTCATCCCCATTCCACTTCTCCTTTTCCCACTCCAGCCTCATAATCTATCCATCCATCCATAAACATAAATTTTATTTTTCTTTCCTAATGAGATCTAGCTATGTCCTCTAGTCAGTTACTCTACAACTAACTTTTGTTGTTCTACAGATTCTAGCTTAATTTTCCATGCCTTAATAGCTAATATCCACAAATAACCAAATTTGTATTTCTGGATCTAGATTACCTTACCCAAGGTGATTTTTTTTTCTAGTTCCCTCTATTTACCTGTGAATTTCTTGATTTTTCTTTTTAATGGCTAAATCATATACATTTGCTTTACCCATTTTCTTTATAGGGACATCTAGGATGCTTCCAAATATTGGCTATGTTGAATAGAGACATGGTTAATCCAATGTCTCTATGGTAGGTCGACGGTTTTTAGGTATATGTCCAAGAGTGGTATAGTTAAATCTTGGGGTAGATTAATTTTCATTTTCTTGAGGAACTACCACATTGATTTCCACAGTAATCATACAACTTTGCATTCCCACAGGGATGGGTGTTCCCCTAACTCTCCATTCTCACCAGCATTAACTGTCATTTGTCTTATTGATCCTAGCCATTCTGAAAGGTATAGGATGTAATCGCACAGTTGTTTGTCATTTGAATATAGGGGGGCTATTGATTTTTTGAGTTAATTTTGTATCCAATTCCTTTGTTGAAAGTGTTTGTCAGCTATATGAGATTCTGAGTAACTGCAAATGATGATAGTTTGATTTAAGCTATACTAGTGTTTCTTTTTACAAACTTTAGTACCCTTGTGTTTGGTGCATAGAAGTTAAAATTTACAATATCCTCTTGGTAGACTTTCCTTTGATATGTAGGTAAGGATTACCTCTTTTTATTTAGATTTGATTTGCAGTGTACTTTGTTAGCTATCATAATATCTCCATAAGCTTGCTTCTTAGTTCCATTTCTTGGTAGTATTTATTTTCTTCTGTCTTCTATGAGGTGATGTCTATCCTTGACAGTAAAGCAGTTTTCTTGGATGCAGAAAAATTGTGGATATTGTTTTTACATCCATTCTTGTTAGTCTGTATCTGTTTATTGGGAATTGAGAAAATGGATGTTGACAGATATTCCTGGGCGAGGGAAAAGCTCTGCTTAGTACCTTGAGAATGGGGCCAGAGAATGAAGACAAGACACAGAAGAAGGTCATGTGCAGACTTGAAATGTGCTTGGGTATAGAACTTGGGGGAATGGAGGGGGTGGTGAAGATCCACAGTTAGCCCACCTGTATCCCTGTTTATATGGCCTGTGCATTTCAAAGGAGTTACTGTTGGACTTGAGAGCTTGTATAAAGCATTGTTTAGAAAGAATGAGGCTAAGAAGGGAATATCTGTGTTGTCCACTGGTGATGGGGAGAGCAGTGAAAGGTACTCTGTAACAGAATTCTGCTGCAGAGTTGCGATGAGACTAGGGAATTGTATCTGGAAAAGCAGAGGGAGAGGTAAAGATCTGTCATAAGCCTACCTGTAGCCCTGTTCATGTCACCATCGGTTCCCAGGAATGCCTGCCAATGTAGAGGCCTGGTATAAAACAATGAGGGGGAGGAAGGAGGTTAGGAGGGGAAGACACTTTGATCCACTGAAGATGGTGACGGTGGAGAGGGATGCAGCAGCAGGTGTTTAGTTGCAGTCATGGGAGTAAGACCAAAGGATTGGATTTGGAGGAAGAGATGGAAAGGTGGAAATCTGCAACCAGTCTGCCTGCTTCTCTGGCTGGGCTTGGCTCACAGTTTAGAGTGTTTCAGCTCACAGTCTGTCACCTGTGTTGCTGTAATGCTACAGGACTTTTTGAAGGAAGCAAACTGCTCACATCATAGTGGCTCAGGAAAAAAGATAAATAGACATGGATTGTGTTGTGAGGCAGCAACCACCACTATACTCTGAAACACCGTAGTAGGTCTCCAGCTTTTTTTATCCCCCACCTTTCACTGACTTAAAACTTCCCACTAGGTCTCCAGATTTCACCATTTCCCAAGCAAAGCATTAACTATGAGAAGGGAGAAAATTACAAATCTATACCATAATAGTCATATTGACTTTAGGAAAATAACAGAAAATTGAAGTTGTATTTTTCCATTCCATAGCTTGGTTCTTTTGAAAGAGTACCACAAAACCTAATTGGGCATAACCCTGTGGTAGACAATAACACTCTCATTCCACGTTCTATTCTTTTTTACAGACAGAGGGAAATTTTGTAAAGCATACAAAGAGAATAAATTAAATCACATACCTTCCTATGGTTCTAGAATTTCAGTGCCACTGAATCCCATGAATTTAGTCTCCAAACATGCTTTTACAGATCAGTTTATAAAATGATACAATTTATCTTCTTTTTAGTCTCCTTTGTAATGGCTCTTGTGTCATGTTAAGATTACATTAAAGGAAAGTATGTGCTCTTTTGATTAATCTATATTAATAGGCATCTTAGCCTAAATAGGCATCAGCCATGAGCCTAGCCACGATGAAAGAGAGAACTCTTTTTATTTCTTCTATAGTAATAAATGAAAATTTTAAAATTCACCTATTGTGTCGTCTCCCAAGAGCCTTCCTTGACCCATGAATCCTTTGTCATTAAAACTAAACTTATAAGCTCACACATATTTTTTGTCCAAATCACTTTTATATACACATTACTTACAATAATGCCCACAGGAGCTCCTCAATAAAAAGTTGGTAAAAAAATATTCTATTTAATTCCATGTAGTACTTATCTTATGTCTTCTCATTGTAGTTCAAGAGTTATTTACAAATTTGTCTTCTAAGGACTATGCCTTATCGAAAACTGCAAGCTCTGTGCCCCATTTAAATTCACATAAACATTCTATTTAATCTAACTAATAGATATGCACAAAGTCTATACCAGAAAAAGTCACATTTGCAATCAATGCCAATGTTATGTGGTAAACCTTGAAGCCATATAAATACCATCAACAGAGTCAGCAGGGGTATGTGTATATATATGTATATATATAAATGTGTGTGTGTGTATATATATACATATTTGTGTGTATACCATACACACACACACACACATATATATATATATATATATATATATATACATAAACATATGCATATATATTTACATATACACACATATATATAACATCAACAAAAATTGCAGGTATATACAAGTATACATATATGTACATTTGTTCCTATGTATATATGTGTGTGTGTGTGTATCAATAATAGGAAAAAGAGGATATCAACTTGAGAATGGGGAAACATAAGAGCATAGTTGAAAGGGGCTGGAGAGTAGAAAGAAAGATGGAAAGTTATATGATTATATTTTAATTAAAACATTAAAAAGAATTTGGAGAAGATAAACACACAACAAAGAAATAAATTGTCTCAGCAATAGTGGATAGGAAAAGCCTTGTGTTTATAAAATATTTAGTAATAAATGAGGTATGGTTGAAAGAAATGTGTTAGTTGAATGTCATAGACAGCAGAGTATAATTATAACCATCTTTGAAAATTTATTATTTTGAACATTAGCAAAAATATAAGATAAGACATAATTGTAGTTTGCATAAACATGTGTAAAACTGATTGCTTGATCATTAAAATTCAAACAAACTCCTACTCAGAAGTTTTGTCATATCCTAAGAGATTATGAAATTTACTATCTTGTGAATTAGCCACTATGATGAAATGTGTTTAAAATAACCTTTGTAATCTTTCTGAGAATGTTCAAGAAAAGTTTGTTATGCTATTCTTGAAATAAAGACTTTCAAAACATTATTGATACTTTATTAATGATTTATTCAACATACTACAATGATACTGATGAGAAACTCTTACACCGTGACCAACGCAAGCTACAGAAGTAAGTTTACTTTGGGTTCACAGTTACAGATATATGAGGCTGTCATGATAGGCAGGCTCACAGGCAGGTAATAGGCATGTTGGCAGGAGCTGGAAACTTCAGGATCACACCTGCAATTGCAAAACACAAAGTCTGGATTTTACTGGAAACAAGGTGAGGCTATAAATTCTCAAAGCTTACCTCTCAACAGTGCTACAAGTCTGTACCTCTCTAAAATCTCCAAATGAACTAGGGGTCAGGGTTCAAAAGCTGAGCATATGGGTGACATTTTCATTCAAAGTCCCACCTATATTTTGTTAATACAAAGAGACAAAACTTGACAAATATTCCTCAGGCTTTTCTTTTTTTTTATTTTTATTTTTCTTTTTAGTTACAATTTGTTAACTCTGTGTCCCAGCTGTATCCTGCTCCCTCATTCCCTCCCCCTCCCCAACTCCTTCCCTGGTCTCCTCCCTCCCCTTTCCAAGTCTACTGATAGGGGAGGACCTCCTCCCCTTTCATTTGACCCTGTTTTATCAGCTTTTCTTAAGTGAGAAAGTCCCTTTTTAAACAGTATAGTACAAGCTTGACAAATTAGTATCTGCATACATCTAGGCAAAAGCTAAGATGTCATTTCTTCATTGCTAATTCTGTTTTCAGAGAAATATGATTAATAAAAATGCACAAACGATATACATATATTAATATATTTTACATTTTAAAAATAGAAGTATTATAAAAAACTGTTAAATATTAGCAAATAATATTTTATACATAATGCTTATATAATGTATATATATATAATGTGAACAATTAACTGAAAATTTTAAGATTAAATCTTTGCTTTTTTGCAAAGCAACCCAGTTCAACAAAGTGGACCATAGCACCAACCACAGCACTGTATCTTTCCACCTTGTCACATATCTCTGCTGCTAGAAAACACACATTTTTATGTTCACTTAAAGCTGTATTCAAGAATGTTCATTCAAAGAAGTTCTATGAATCATCATATCCAAATATCAAGTAGGGTTCAAAAAACAGTGCTTGCCAAGGTGGATAGAGAAACTGTTGTACATGTGTACCATGGAATAAAAAAACCTGTTATAAATAAACTATAATGCATACATGTCTGAATATGATAAATATTTACTAAGTGGAAGAAAAATAAGGTCACTTGGACTTCAAAGTAAATGATCACATTTATGTGCAGCTCAAATATTAGGAAAAGGGATCCAGTGCTTGGCCATGTCAGGATACTGAGTATTATTACAGAGGTCCTGACCAAAAAGCCTATGGATATCTGTACTGCTAGTCAGCTTCTGCATTGTCACTGGAACCATTTGTGTCATGCTCAAAAGTTCCATCATATTGTCTTCTCTTAGAGGTCTGCTCTTTTCCAAAGAGGAAATGGAGGGGTGTGGGTATTGGGGAGAGCGGAAGTGGGAAGAACAACCAGGAGTGGGTGGAGTGGAAATTGTGTTCGGGATGTATTGTATTATAGTTTAAAAATATAAATATATAAAGAAAAAAATGTGAGTAAAGTAGAAATAGAAAAAAAAATGATTGATGCATGTATGGTCAGAATCCTTTTACTGGAATTTGTCCTTTTAAATGACCTATTTTTCTATTTACAAAACAAAACAAAAAAAAAAAACAGCAAATATATTACCAAGTATCTCTCAGAGGACCCTGGTTCTAACTTAAATATTTCACACAAACTTAACTATGGTCTGAATGTATCTTCACCATTAGTGTGGTCTGGGGATTAAGGATAATTTCAACAATGGTTTGCACAGTTAGTGAAATATTTAAATAGGAGTAATATTACTTTATATGTTTTGTCACAGCCAAAGTATGTAAAGAAACGATTTAGAATAGAGATAAATTTAGGTGTTTGGAGAAACAGATTGTGAATCCAGATGAGGCCGGTTAGCTATTTATTCACAGCCCCCACAACATGAAATCAAGGTAATATTTTCACCTTTCCAGAAATAAACTTCATTTTATGTATCCCTTTCCAACTTTCTCAGCAAGGTATTATCAATAAAGCATCAATTCTCCATTTAATTAGTTAAAGTTTTCATGAACATTTTCTTGTGAGATGACTGCAAATATTTCACTTAGAAAAAAAAGACTAAGAAATTGCATGCCTGTTGTAAATAAATAATTCCTTGTTTTTAAAATGTGACAGCAAACTAGAAACTGAAAAACTAGCCAGCTTGCCTGGTGGGAGGTACCATATGGAAGTAATGAGTCATTCAAGCTGTCAACAAACATTTGCTGAACATCTACTTTGAGCCAACTTCCATTCCAGCACTAAGAATATACAGTTAATAAACTATACCTTCTACTTACCCTCATGATGCTTGCTGTAAAACTGTGCTCAGGTCTTCAAAGATTAAAACATGGAAACAATAAACTATCCTAAACAAAATCTGAGCTTTTCAGTTCACCCTTTATACAGACAGAAGAACACTTTTATGCAGTTGTGGGCCTAGAGTTTTATTGAATATTCAGTATTGGAGATCTGCCCTTTATGAAATCTCATTAAACAAGCATAAGGGATTGCACAGTGGCATATGGACCTCATTTTCATCCCACCATCAACATAAAAGTCAGATGTTACAGTGTGCATCATAATACCTGCGTTTGGGTGATACGACTAGAAAGATGTAGATCCCAGAGTCTCACTGACCTGCAGTTCAGCCACAATGGTGTACTCCAGGTTCAATAACAGTTCTTCTCAAACAAAGGAAATGGAGAGAGGTATTGGTTTTGATCTCTGTTACTGCAATATAAATAAATAAGCATCATTGAAATTGCTCAGAATTGATATTATGTGAAAATTGTGGGTTGACTGTAATGAAAGTAATTATTTTTAAAGAAGAGGTGATAGTTATTCTGTAACTCATGATACTTGATTGAAATAATCAACTTAAAATGAGATTATATGGATTTAGATCTAAATCTACACTTCAATACTTCAGTAAAAGCTTTGTTGTTGTTGCTGTAGCATGTTTCAACATTTAACTCTATAAAGCAATAGAGTGTCACTCAATGAGATAACACTGTGGTGTAAGAATCCACATTTTGCAGTTTGAGAAGTGGAGATTTGAAGACCTTGCAAACAGTGCAGAGTTAATATCTTATGTGTTGTACTGATGCAACACCTGGTTGTGTGTGTGTGTGTGTGTGTGTGTGTGAGAGAGAGAGAGAGAGAGTGTGTGTGTACTGGTAGAATAGAAGATGGAACATCTGAGAGGCAGGAAGGATTCTGGGAGAAAGCCAGGTGTATGAGATTCTCCCAGGAAGATGTGAGGAGAACCAACACATTGTACCTGAGCACAGATAACCAACCACGTGGCAGAATGTAGAATAAATGGGTAATTTTAGTTAGGAGCTCATCAGAGAAGAGCCTACCTATGCAGCCTAGGTATTTGTGAACATATTTTGAGTCTCATGAGTCATTTGTCCTAAAGCTGGGGACTGGGAGGAAAAACATGAACTCTACAATGAAGTGGCAGAACATATATGTGATTATACTGATGTTATGCACCCTCAGTAATAATAAATTAATACAATCATCATTAAAATTAATGTTATAATTTTGAAACTACCCAGTATCACCTCCAAACGATTTTCTTTATCCATATAGGTCTTCATTGTAAATCCATGTAGAATTATGCCCACACTTTCTAAAAACTCCCCCAAAAAGATTTTTTACTTTAAAGATGAAGATTAAACTTTCCAAAAGAAAACTTCCATCTGCTTTACTTACATGTTCAGTCTACCTGAGACCCAATTGAGAAACAAGTGCCCCCACACCTTATTTACTATTTCACACCAATTACTGGATCTAGAAAGGAGTTACTTTCGCATTGTGTGTTTTTTCATAATTAATCTAAAATAACCCTATCAAACTAACCAGCAGTGTATCAAAGCAGATGCTGAGACCCTTAACCAAACTTTGGGCAGAGTGCATGGAATGTTAGGATAGAAGGAGGAGACAGTGGGACCTGGAGAGTATAGAAGCTTCACAAAGGGAGCAACAGAACCAAAATATCTGGACACAGGGGTTTTTTCTGAGATTGATACTCCAACTAAGGATCATTCATGGATATAACCTAGAACCCTTGCTCAGATATAGCCCATGGCAGCTCAGTATACAATTGGGTACCCTAGGAAGAGGAACAGGAACTGTCTCTGACATAAACTCAATGGCTGGCTCTTTGACCTTCCCCCTGAGGGAGGAGTAGCCTTTCCAGGCCACAGAGGAGGACAATGCAGTCAGTCCTGATGAGACCTGATAAGCTAGGGTCAGATGAAAGGGGAGGAGAACCTCCCCTATCAGTGGACTTGGAGAGGGGAATGGGAAGAAGTGAGGGAGGGAGGGTGGGATAGAGAGGGAATGAGAGAGGGGGCTATAGCTGGGATACAAAGTAAAAATTGTAATTAATACAAAAAAATAAAAATTATAAAAAAATGCTTCCAGTTTCATACTCACTGCATTACATACTGTACTTTAAGAAATTTTATGACAGAAAATTTATATTATTGCTGTACCACTCATTCATCATATAGTTTATTTTTGTGTAATCAATACTCGGTGTGAATGAAATACAAACTGAGGTACTGTCAAGATAAAGGAACAACATTTACTGTACAAAAATTAACCAACTTATTGAAGAAATGAAAAAAATAAAATATATCTAAAAAACTGATGTTGCAGCCCAAACATGGATTCTTCACACATAGAAATGCATTAATACAACAATGAAAAATTCTACATTCAAGATGACAATAAGAAATTATATTACTATAAATTCTGAAAAAACATTACAGCTTATTCAATATTTATGTCAAACTCATCTTTGTTAAAATGATAAAAAACAAATTGCTAAAAATAATTAGTGGCTATTTTTTTTCATGACCATGATAAAAAAATTCAATCAACATACATCAAATTTAAGATTAATGTTTTCTTCCAGCCCACGTTTTAGATATCTAAAGGGACAATTATGAAAGCATAATTGTTTCTGGAGAGTGAGACACAGCATAGTCAATCATCAGGAAAAAAAAAAAAGTTTTAAATTTGTTCTGCAAATTGATATTTAAATCCTCTACCAAAGACAAATGGTGACAGACTTAAACTAGTGAAGAATTCATGAAGAGCCTAGCACAAGGCTGCTGAAAGGAAAGGAAAGAAATTCAGGATTGAAACGAGCTAGGAGGAAAGCTCTGTGAAACGGAGTCTAAACTGAGAGATGGAAGTGCTGACAGATCAATGTACTTAAGCCATCAGCGTCTCCTACTTGACACAGGAGCTTGGCTCCTACCTGTCAGGAAAAGGAACAAAGGTGATGCTATATCCTTCAATGTTTTCATACTCACAGGTGCAGAAAAAACCTCCACTTCTTAGAAGATATATATATATATATATATATATATATATATATATATATATATATATATATATGG
>NW_026596069.1:17501964-17507018 GCF_907164565.1 Psammomys obesus
AGTATGGTACTTTTGTTATCTGCCTTAAGATATCTCCTATCATGGACAAATTCCACTAAGGTACACAATTAGACATCTTCCAGTATTTTAACAGAAGACCAATTTTCTAAACAATGCCTAGAATTGCCTGGTGTATAAATAAGGCAGGTGTTTTTGAGAAAGCAATTTCTCTTTATTTCAGATATACAAGCTTATCCAACCTATGGCCTGTGGGTATCACTCAACCAAAGATAGATATTGATGTGACCAAACACAAAATATTTTACATTTACTTAAAACCTTATAAGCCTTTTTGTTACTTCTTTTGTTCTGTCACATTGTGAAAGTGTTAGACATGTCATTTAGAATCACAAATATTTACCGAGTGTCTTGCCCATTCTTGAGAATAAATGCTACTGTTAAAAAGTGTGGAATAGGAACGGCTGCATTATCTTCCTAGGATCAGAAAGAAGGAGAGGAAGATCTCCCCTATCAGTGGACTTAGGGAGGGGCATGCATAGAGAAGGGGGAGAGAAGATGGGACTTGGAAGGGAGGAGCAAGGGTTTTAAGGGGGGAAACAAAGTGAATAAAGTATAATTAATAAAAATTAAAATAAAAAAGAAATAAGAAAAAAAAAGAACCACATCACTCCAAAGAAAAAGTGTGGAATATTTTTGATGGCCACTTTTAAAATAAAAGCAATGGGAGTTTTTGCTTGCTTGCTTGCTTGCTTGTTTAATGCCTCTTCTTCCCCTTCATTGGTTTATTAAATTAATCACTGTACATCCCAATCCTCTCCTCATCCCTGCTGGACTAAGCAAATCCTCTCCCACCAGCGAGAGACATGGCGGCCGAGCTAGGGGAAAGTGACCCAGCCATAGGTAACAGATTCAGAGACAGCCTCTACCCATATTGTTAGGAGACTCAGATGATGACCAAGCTGCATAATTGCTACATATGTAAAGCTGGTCTAGCTTCTGTCCATGCAAGCTATTCGGTTGGTTGTTCAGTCACTGTGAGCCCCTTTGGGCCCAGATTAGATTACTTAGTGGGTCTTCTTGTGGTGTCCTGTTCCCCCTGACTCCTTATGTCCTTCCTTCCTCTCTTCCACAGCACTCCTCGACCCACTGATTGGCCTTGGCCTTGGTGCATCTGTCTCCCTCAGGTGCTGAACTAAGCCTCTCAGAAGACAGCTGTGCTAGACTCCTGTGTGCAAGCATAACAGAGTATCATTAATAGTGACGGTGGTAAACCCTCTCCTGTGGGGTGGGTCTCAAGCTGGACAAGTCTGTGGTTTGTCATTCCCTCAATCTCTATTCCATCTTTACCCCTGTGCTTCTTGGAGACAATACACATTTCGGGAAAAAGGTTTTATGTGTGTTTTGGTGTCCACCTTCCTCCTCTGAGAGTCCTACCTGGCTTAGGAGGTACCTAGTTCATTTTTCTTAATGCCTGTTGCTTGGAGTCTCAGCTAGGGTCATCCCCATAGATGCCCAGTAGTGTCCCCTGTGCCAGAGATGCTTGCTTGCCCCCCCCCCCGTCATGATTTGTGTTCTCTCTTCAGGTCCTGCCATTGACCCCTTCTCCTCCTCTCTCTCTGCCCACCTGATTCCCACCCATGTTACCTTGGTGGGGAGACTATTTCCCACTTCTTTGGCTAGGATCAGAGACTACAGTGAAAAGTACAATGGAGGCTCTATGTTTCCCCTTCCTATTGGAGGAGTAAACAACCAGTGGAAGAGTTTTGAAATCACTGGCACAGAACTCAACTTCCTGAGCAGAAAACCAATATCACAGGCTCTAAGAACAATAATCATAAAATGGGACCTCATGAAATTGAAAAGCTTCTGTAAAGCAAAGAATAACTGTCAATAGAACAAAATGACATCATTCAGACTGAGAAACTATCTTCACCAAATTAATATCTGAAAGATGGCTAATATCCAGAATATATAAAGAACTCAAGTTAAACACCAACAAACCAAGTAATCCAGTTATAAAAAATGGGGTAGAGAACTAAACAGAGAATTTTCATCAATGGAATAATGAATGACAGAGAAAGACTTAAAGAAATGCTCAAACTCAGACAATGCCAATCAAAACGAGCCTGAGATTTTACCTTACACCCGTCTGAACGGCTAAGATAAAAAACTCAAGTGACTAGACATGCTGGAGAGGATGTGGAGAAAGGGGATTCCTACTCCATTGCTGGTGGGTATGTAAACTTGTACAACCACTTTGGAAATCAATCTGGTGCTTTCTCAGAAAATAAGGAATAGTGCAATCTCAAGATCTAGCTATATCACTCCTGGGCACATATCTAAAAGATGTTCAATCATTCAACAAGGGCTTTTGTTCAACTATGTTCATAGCAGCTCTATTCATAATAGCCAGAATCTGGAAGCAACCTAGTTGTCCCTCAACTGAAAAATGGATATAGACATTGTGGTACATTAACACAGTGGAATACTACTCAGCAATTAAAAACAAGGAAATCATGAAATTTGCAGGCAGATGATAGAACTAGAAAAGAGCATCGTGAGTGAGGTAACCCAAAAGCGGAAAGATACATATGGTATATTCTCACTTATAAGTTGATGTTATCCATATAATATAAGATAAACATACTAAAATCTATAGTCTTACAGAAGCCAAATAACAGGGAGGACACTAGGGAAGATGCGTAATCCTCATTCTGAAAGACAAACGGGATAGACATCAAAAGCAAGAGAAAACTGGGAACAAGACAGGGACATACCACAGGAGTCTTCTAAAAGACTCTACCCATCAGGGTAACAAAGCAGATGCTGAGACTTATAGCCAAACTTTGGGCAGAGTGCAGAAAATCTTTTGGTAGAAGGGGGAGAGAGAAAGACCTGGAGCAGACAGGAACTCCACAAGGAGACAACAGAGTCAAAAAAAAGTCGGGGGGGGGGGCACTGCAGAGACTGGTGCTCCAACCAAGGACCACCCATGGAGACCTAGACCCCCTGCTCAGATTTAACCCATGGGTAGCTCAGTCTCCATATGGGCTCCTAGTAAGAGGGTCAGGGTCTGTCTCTCACATGGACTCTGTTGCCTGTTCTTTGATCACCTCCCTCTGGTCAGGTGGTGTAACTGGGCTGCAGAGAAAAAAGATCCAGAGAGTTCTGATGAAACTTGATAGGCTAGGGTCAGATAGTAGAGGAGGAGGGCCTCCCCTGTCAGTGGACTAGGTGGAGAAGTAAGAGGAAAGGAGGGACCGGGAGGAGATAATGGAGGGGGCTACAACAGTGATGAAAAAAATGAATAAATTTCTAATTCCTTAAATTGGTCCATTGAGCTCACTGCACTGATTTGAAATGTAACAAATCTGTTACACAATTTTCCTTCTGAGCTGTAGTGCTCCAAATAAGATCATGACCTTCTGTCCTACAACTTTTAGGAAATATTTTTATTTCCTTATGATTTGTCCATACAGAGCTGAAATTCTTTTAACCTAAAACAGTGATTAGGGAGAGATGTATACAGTATCACAGATGTCACCTCAGAGCTGGGGGAAAAGATACATGATCAAGCCAGCTTAGTCTAGAAATCAACAAGGACAAGATTATAGAAGGGGTGACAACCTTCTTCCACAGTCCATGAAATGTTAAAGCTATGGATAGGTAGGAACAGTTCTAGAGTCTAAGCATTACTAGGTTAGTGCTTGTGAACTCCTGATTATCATTAGGCTATGAGGTGTGCAGATGCTCACTTCCTGTTTCTTCAGGTTGAACCAGCAGAGTTAGAGTCTGCTCTGTACTATTCCAGTGAATTAGCTAGGGGTAGGTGATTTACAAGCATCTAATTGTTACTTAGTGTAACTTCTGGTGCTCTGCAGTATGCTGTGGTACTGCTCAGAAATGCCTTCCAGAGAACACCACTAAGTGAATGCTTTTTTGTTGTCTATGTTGGCGCTTCTCCAAAATTTTTGACTTGTATTCTTACCAGTTAACAATGAAAAACATTTGAGCAAACACACAAAAACAGAATAAATTTTAATAAATAATTATAACATAATAATAATTTAAAACACTAAACATAGTTTTAGGGCATCTTAAATGACATGGGAGGATGCTAAAATCGGTATTTCCTTTGTCATCATTGCTGCTGTTGACCTTCTGTGTATGTATGATAGATGCATCAGGGATCTAACAATACATTTTATAATCGGTCCTCTTTTCCAGCTCCTGAAACCTCTGTGTAAGATTATTTCACAATGTTAAATAAAACTTGACAGAAACAAAAACCAGAGGTACAAGTATGCATTCAGGAAATCTATGTCTGTCCTCCTGAAGCTCTTCTGGACACAGAAGGAAGTGTTTCTGGCCTGATTCACAGTTAGCTCTGACGCTGTAATAGGAGTAAAGGAAAGTATGTAAGCCCGCAGCTCAGAATTCACCTCTGACACCTGACTCATATAGCCATCTAGACACTCAGAGTGGTAAGATATTAGGGACCTCTAGACCTGCAACTTACTCTGAAATGTAATCTCCTTAACAGTCTAAACTTCTTTCATTCTATAATTCTAACAAAATTTTCATTTCTTTGATAATGGATAAAGAAGGCTTATCAAGGTCAAAATAAGATAAGTTTCACAAGTTGTACACTATTGTTGTTAATAGAGTAGTACTCTATTTTGTGCTTATTGAAATCTACCATTTTATATTTTTGAAAATCAAACCAAAGTATTTTTCTTAAAATTTTGTGGTTTTAAATTAAAAGACATAAAAGTTTACAACTGGGTTAAATATCAGTTTTTATTTTTTATTTCTTATGATATTAAACATTTTAAAAATTTAATTTTTTTCTCATTCTTTTTATTTTTTATTTAAAATTGGTTCTTTCTCCTATAATAAAACCTGATTATAGTTTTTCTTTCCTCCACTCCTCCCAGTTCCTCAAATAGATAGCTCAGAGACTTAGGGTAAAATCAAATGTTACTGTTCTTTAAAAAAAAGTTATCAATAAAATGACTTTCAATGATATTCTGCTATACTCGTATATCAATGTCTTTTTCAAGTTATCACCAGAGATGCTTCCTCAGCCAGCA
>NW_026596069.1:17507028-17540392 GCF_907164565.1 Psammomys obesus
ATTTTGGGGTTTGCTGGTGAAGTCATGATGTCCTGATTTATGTTGGAAGTGTTCTTTCGCCTACCCCTGGCCATTGGCTTATCTGAGACCTTCCCTGTTTGTTTTTGGATTCTGCCGATCAGACTGGTACTGTCTCTCTCTCGAGTCTGGAGAATTCTTCAGGAAGTTGAGAGAGGTCCCATGTCCTTAGCATGTGCTGAGGACTAGCTGTACCTGTGGGAGGAAAGTACGCAGGCGCAAACAGAGGCAAATGCAAGCGTGCGTGCGTGCGTGTATATGTGTGTGTGTGTGTAAGTGGGTGTGGGCGTGTGTCTCGAGGGACAGAGTGATGGCTAATGTTGAACCCTTGAGTGTGTGGGAGGGGCTCTGCAATGTATATGTCGCAGGCGCTAGTGATGATCGCAGCGCAATTTCTGGCATTAACTGCCTTAACTCCTCAATTAGACCCACAGAGCAGGAACTTCAATGTTCCAAGTGCCCCTCTGTTTCCCAAAGTGGGTATATGGGTGGGAGGGGGTTCGATGCCTGGCTTCTGTTTTAGAAGGACCCAGGAGCAGTGGAGCTGCAGAGTCTCAAGGGTGCACTCACTTACAGGCAGGTCACTTGGCAGAGATGGGGGTATCTGGGCTCTCTGCTCTCTGGTTTGGCCCTGCTTCTTTGATGTGCTCCGCCAGCTCCGTGCTGCTGTCACTGCCAGGTTATGAGGTCTTGCTGCAGCTGGAGATTTCAGGGTGGTCACGTCAGTGGGAATCGGGGTAACCAGCCTTTCTGTTCTCTGGTTTGGCCCTGGTTAGTCTTAAACTGGAGGGCTGATGTGCCCTGCCACCTCAGTGCTGCTCCGCCGCCAGGTTAGAAAGTCCCGCTGTAACTGGAGACTGGGTTGCTAGTCCAGATGCTTTCTGGGAAGTCCTGGGGTCTCTTTACTGTGCTCTCCAAGCTTCGGAGGCCCAGCACCTGGTGTGTCTAGCTTGTATGGCATTTCTGTCTGGTTTTGGTGAGTATATAGTGTATTCTCTGTCACTGTAGGATTGGGCGGGCCATACCGTCAGTGATGGCGCTCCTGCGGAGCTAGTATGGCGTCTAGCAGACTCAGGCCCTGGGAGGATGGTGCAGCCGCTGTGCGTGAATCTGGGGCTCCGAGGCACAGTACTGCTGGCCTTTGCCGATAAAGGGCTTGGGGCTCCGCCTCAGTGGCTGCAGGCCCCCGGCAGTTAGGTCTGCGCTGAGAAAGGCGAGTCTGCTGTGCTGAGGAGGAGGGAGGTCTAGGGGAGGGGAGTGCCGAGAGATCAAAGGATCGTTTCTCACCTTCCCCAAACAAGTCCCCTGGTGACCCGAGACCAAGGTTTTCACCTCCTGCGATGTTCCCTGTTGTTTAGAAAGTCTCTCCGTTGTTTCCCTGGCTTCAGAAGTTCTTCCACTCATCAACTCAGAACTTTATCTCTTCCACAGCTCGGAAACTGTGTGTGCTAGTCGCCATCTTGGCTCCGCCCCTAATTTTTGCTTTTTATGGATATATGTCTGCTGTATACATGGACCACATGCCTGCAGGTGCCCACTGAGGCCAGAAGAGGGAGTCAGATCCCTTGAAACTCAAGTAAGAGGTGTATGTGAGCTGCCTGATTTGAGTACTACAATTAAATATGGGTCCTCCACAAGCGCTAACCACATGTCTCCAGCCCAAACTCACCAAATTTTTCAGGTGTATCAGCAGACTGTCTGTGTCTTTCTCTTCCAAAGATAGTGACGAGTTCAAAACCCTCATTTTCACTGCAACATGCATCTTACTGGAAACACTGGAAAAAAATAAACTAATAGCTCTTTAATACAATTTCCAGCAAGCAATAAAAATGTCACAAGAAATTATGAACCAGAATTTTTTAGAGAAAAAGAGAGGGTGCTTCATTTTGTACAGAGAAGTCTTTGAAAACTTTTAAGAAGAGTCACCAATAAATATGGAAAAATACCCACTGTCCACAAAATAGTATTCACTTCACGTTTCAAAACTGAGACTCATGATTGCTTAAGTCTGTGAAAAAGCCTAAAATAGGCAAAAATACCTTGAATTTCTATAAGAGGATACTTCTTCCCAGCAAAAGAGTAAGGGGGGAGTAAAGGGCTTGTTTGAGGTGAAAAGAGTGGGAAGCCCGTCCACCTGCCTCAGTACCATGGCAACCCACCACATATGTGAAAGAAGCAAAGATATCCAATGTTAGTTACCAAAGGTCACACTGAAGCCATTGAGAATTCCTGGAATCAAGAAAAATATCTATTCCATTGTTTGCCTTCTCCTTGGCAATACACATACAGTTCTCTCTTTTCATGCCCCACAATTGTTTGTGTGGTTTCCCACACATAAGGGTTGGCCCTTATGTCCCATTGACTAGAACTTCACACATCCCTGGTTAACTTGCACACACAATAGTTAACCACATTCCTCCTCTTGAAAGCTATAATAATACATTTTTTTTGTTCTCAATTTGTTGCTTAAATTGATGATTGTGATCAAAACCACAGAAAAATACAACTAAAATATGCATATCTTCATATAACATATTGCATGTTAATATTATATGTACAAGTTCATTTTGTCAAAGCTGTGAATTTGTTGTTTTTTTTATTATTATTTTGAAGCAACTTTCCATTCTAGTAATACAATTTTTCTTTCTGAAGCATTTGACTCTGCAATTTCAAGTATGCTGTAAAATAGCTAATCTTTCATATATCCTGGTCTCCAATGTGTTTCAATCCTTGGAGAAAAATCAGACTTGAAATGCAATCTATGATTCATTTCACAAAACTCAAGTTTCCCATAATCTTAATAAAATATCCTCAAGCTTAGCATCCAAAAATGGCTGTTCAATAATCGAGTAGTGCTGGCTTTGTTTCCTGGGAGGAAAGGCTAAATGGAATATTTTAAGCAAAATTGTGGATGCAAGTCTGATGCATTGCCTCGGAGCTTCTGTCTTATTCCAGGAACACTGGTTCACTGAGCTGCACCAGGATCCAGCCTAAGATGAATGAACCGTGCATTCTTAGAGTTGATCTGTGTGGCAGCAATTCAACACAAGATACTTCTATCCAGTGAGATTAAAATTCCTCCCCCTTTTACCCGTTTTTATAAGGAAAAAAAGAAATGAATAAGCCAAGCATTGCAATTCCTTTTTTTATTGATCAGACTTTTGCCATTAAAAATGTCTGCTCTTTATCCTTTGCTTTTCAGAAATCATCCAGTGTCTCAGATGTGCAGGACACAAATATTTTCCCCAGAAGATACCACGAGCAATGCTTCTTTTTATTACTGGCAATGTAAAAAATTGGACATGCTTTAAGCTTTCTACAATTACTTTTTAAAGACACAAGATATGATTGATTACCAGATGGAGCAGTAAAAATGAAAACCAGGAGATAAAGATAGAATACAAATATTTAATCATAAATGGGAAAACAATGAAAATCCGAGGATTACTATGTTCTGCTTGCAGATAATAACCTTTCATCTGAGAAAGTGTCATTTATAGAGTCTACCTTAGGAATATAAATCCAGTTGCATTACATACATACAGATCCTGTAACTGAAAGCATTTTACCTATTTTAATTTGGAAAGGTCTAATAATTTCGGATTTTTACAGAATACTCATTAAAAGCTATCATATCTCTTAACAAAAAAGTCATTTTTTAAGAGTTCATCTATAATGAAGAGGAATTTATTTAAATTCATTTAGTGAATGATATACTACATTCTCATGTAATTGAGATATTTTGAATTATTTACACATTCATATAACATGTTATACAAAACGTTATCAAAAGTCAAAATTTTAAAGCATAAGATGTTATTATATAATACACACAATGATAAATATGTCATGTGGTTAAATTTCTAACATTTGTACAGTATAATTAAAATAGTAAAGAATAAATTGTATAATAATTTCCCACACTCAGAGCAAGCACTAAAATTTAGAGTCCACAAAGACTATGACAAAACAACTAAAACATTTAAATTAAATGTAGTTAAGCCATTTCATGACAAACAGTTGTTTTCACCATGCACACCGCCTTAGTTCTCAGTAGCTAATTAGTTTCTGCCCACTCTAGCCTCCATTCACCCTCCCCTTCCTTCAGTTTTAAAGGCCTAACCTCTTGCAAATTTATCATTGGCATCTGTCTGAATACCCTGGAAGAGGTTAGTATATCCACTATGAGATAAGGGGACTTATATAAGCTATTTCATATGTGCTTTGAGTTTCTAGATTACCTAGAATTAGGTTTGACTTAAAATTTATTTTTATTCTCCAAGACTAAAGTTTATGAGTTTACATCACTCTCCATGATTCACTGGCAATGAAGAGGTTGGGAGAATAGGACAGGGGCTTATATGATACCCAGTATGGAAGTAACATGTGTTCTTTCATAAGGATGTTTGCTGGATTGACCCTTAAGAATAGTCATCTTAAGCTTATGGTCAGTGTACCTGCATGCAAGGAAACACATTAATGAAAGCTCAGAGGACAAAAGACAAACCAATTCCCTATTTTCAGTATATTAAAAAGTTGAGTCATGCTATGTAAGACATTAATACCTGTGTAGTATCCAATAAATAGAATTTTCTAGTAAACATAACATTTCTTAAAGTTATCTGCCAGTGAACACCCTTGGAGCCTTTATTCATTTAATTTTCAGTTGTACAATGCCAGCTTTCTTACATCCACAAAATTTAGCAGCTCTAAAGAAATTTTAAATACCTTGAAAACACCATAGTAATTCCACTGATTTTATAACTTCTTTCCTTTCAAAGGAAATAAAAGCCAAATTTATGTGCATTGTTAACACTAAAGACTCAAGGCTTTCTCATTGTTTATTTTGTTTATGTCTCATCTGCTAACTAATGATTTAATATTAGTCTGCCAGTATGCTACTTTTTTTTTGTTTGTTTGTTTTTTTTGTTTTTGTTTTTTTTTTTTTTTTGAGCATCCAAATAGTAGCTCACTATTAGAATTCAGACTATTCAGTAGGTCTGTAGTGATTCAGTCTGAAATGCAGTTCATTCAGCTATGGCTAGCAGATTACAAAGTAATCCATGGCAATCTTCACTTGGTGTTCTTGCCAGCCACTTCAGGGTAAGATCAATATGAGTGCTACTTTCATAACACGAAACCATTTGCTTTATTAAAGACCAGATGCTTATATTTGTAACCCTCCATAATTACTTGCCAAGTGACTACTACCTTTCTAAGATTAAAAAAAAAAAAAAGAAAAGGTAAAGGAAAAAATTGTGTGCTGTCCTCCATCTGACCCCTACATCATGATTCAGCAGGAGTCCAAGAACTAGTCTAATCCTTGCTATTTTCCTGAAGTCACTAAAGCATGAGATGCATTGTAATTATTTTAATATAAAAAGAAGCCACTTAGTTAGGAAAAAAAAACATGTCATATAAATAAAACATCTACTAATAACAGACCTGAAATAACTTACTAATTTATCTGATTTTCTGGGTGGTTCTTGAGCTATTAAAAATACTATAACAAAGTGGGTTGTGGTGGAGGTGGGGCTTAACTGTCATGTAGACTCTAATTACAAAATGCATAGTTGTCACAAATAAAATCAAGAATATTAAATGGAACACATGCCAAATGTCCAAGTCAATGTGGCCCATATGAACATATTCAACAAATGTTCATTTACATTATTGTTATCAGTGTACATAAGATTGTCCATAATGCAATTAAGGGTGAAATCAATGAATGGTACTCAAATTGCAAAGATAGCTTTTGGGTCTATAGAAAATAAAAACTGAAGATATTCATTGCCAATCCTTAATGACAACATAATACAAATGTTACCTGTCGCTGCCTTTTCCTTCTAAAGCTAGCAAGCAAAGGACACCTGTAACTGGCATCTATACCCCGGTCAAAACCCTCTGGAAAAATTATCTAGGAAAACAAAACAAACGACAGCAAACAAATACACAAATAAAGTTCATTAAAAATGTGTACATGCATACATATATACATACATACATACATACATACATACATACATACATACATACATACGTAATACATACACACATACACACATACATACATACATAAAACAAACAGGTAAAGAAATAAAAAAGAAATCCTGGGATTGAGCCATCCTTTGCCTCAGCCCCACATGCTCAGAAGTACAGGAAGTTTAACAGATATTTAAAGGCTGCTTTCATTAAAAAGCACTGATCCTTTGGCCCTGCAAGGTAACTGAGCAGTGCTATGCCTTTCCTGCCTTCAGTTTCCCATCCGTTGCCCTCACCTGGGTTACTTGCTTACCAAGGGACATAGAAATGCTAATCACTCAAGGACTGTCTGAAAAGAACACACCTAAACAAGCCATTGCCCTTTATGGATGCAGGCACAAAGATTAGAATAACTAATGGCCCTCTTGAGGCAGCCACTGAGACCCTAATGGAGTAGGCCCCTTGTACAGCAATCTCAGTTAAAACAACTAAGCTAAACTAACCTAAACTAAAGAAACAAACAAAACCTGAGCAACATCATCATCAAATCAGGCACTTCTCATAATCCAGCAGGAACCAACTAGAGAAACTGAGGTCAACTATAGTTCCCTACTGAAAGGGTCTTCTTCACCCTCTCCATGCATGAGCTTCTGGTTTCTTTTTACCACTACAGGTATTTTTCTACCATGAGATAAACATGAGTGACCTGGAATGGGGAGCAACTTCCCATCACTCAAGAATGCAATAATTTCAATACCCTTATTCACTTGTTATTTATACTTCTTCCTGTTATAGAGCCACGGGGTCAGTCAGACACAAGACAGGGCATCTTGGAGAATACTTGGCATAAACATTCTTGGGTCTTGCAAAGAATGCCATTCCATACAGACAGCATGACAATAAATAATACATCAATATTGTGCACATTATAATTCTAAAAAGTTTTAATTTAATACTGCTTCAATATCTTTGCTCATATGAAACATCATGTAGATGATTGTATCTTTTGAAGAAAATTCCAGAAATAAAATCACTACATCAAAGAGCATATAAATTTATAATTAAATTTTCCTATCGTTAGTAAGGCTTGGATCTGTTCACTTACGTACCACTGTCAAATGGAAAATTCAAAGTTTTAGTACAACCATCTTGGAAATCAATCTGATGCTTTCTCAGATAATTAAGAATAGTGCTACCTCAAGATCCATCTATACCACTCCTGGGCATACATCCAAAATATGTTCAACTATACAACAAGGACCATTTCTTAACCATTTTCATAGCAGAACTATTCATAATAGCCAGAAGCTGGAAACAACCCAGATGTCTCTCAACTGAGGAATGGATACAGAAATTGTGATACATTTGCACAATGGAATACTATTTAGTTATTAAAAACAAGGAATCATGAAATTTGCGGGCAAATGGTGGGAACTAGAAAAGATCATCTTGAGTAAGGTATCCCAGAAGCAGAAAGACACACAGAGCATATACTCACTCATATGTGGATATAATATAGGATAAACATATTAAAATCTATAATCCTAAAGAAGCTAAACAACAAGGAAGATCCTAGGGAAGATGTTCAATCCTCATTCAGAAAGCCAAATGTGATAGACATTGGAAGTAGGAGAAGACAGGGAACAGAACAGGAGCCTACCCTGGTCGGCCTCTGAAAGACTACTGATGGAGGTTTCAGAGCAGAAGCTGAAACTCATAGCCAAACTTTGGGCATGATGCAGGTAATCTATTTCCTACTTTTTAATCCATATTTACTCTTGCAAGATTTGGCTGATTCCACTTATAAGGAGCCCCGTTTTTCTGAAAAAATAAAAAAGTATATGTTTGCATTAGGATCCTATTTAGTATTCATTTATCTGACAACCTTCTTCACCCATCATTGCTTTTCCTGCTCATATTTCTAGTAGTCGCCCATCAGTGCTATCAAGAATTTGTAATTCAGCTGAGCTACAATTTTGTGTGTACCATTATTTATCACAATTTAATTTTTTTCAAAGTGATTTTTATTGTTTTATAATTGTAATTTACTAAGATAAAGTCCAATTTACACCATACTGGCCTCCACTCATAAATAGCTGGAGATGCCTATATATTTGATCTACCAGGATCTACCTTTTGAAGAAAAAGATATTACACGCATAGGTTATCACACTGGGTTTAGATGTGCTGGGAATTGAACAAAGGACCTTGCATATGATAGAGAATCTTTCTAAAAACATAATTATGACACTAGCTAAAAATATTCTTAAATAATTTTTCTTTACACACCATAGCGAAGCAACTGATAACATATGTCTGACATCTTTTTGTTAACTTCTCAGTGTCCTTCATTTCCTCTAAGTGTGACTGTTCGGTAATTCACAATAACCTCAGACAATGATATCATAAATAGTAAATTAAATACCTGACTGATTTCTATTAAGAACACAGCTTTTTTTTTTCTTGCAGTGGTAAGACAACACCCACATCCCTGCCTTTTTTGTCTTCTCTTCAGCCTTTAATGTCTGACAGAAGTTTCCCTCTCCACCTCTACTGCCAAGAATTTATAGGTTCCTCAGAATGAACCTGCAGTAAGAAATGGATTTGTCCAGACATGGCAGCTCACTCTGTGGTCTCCGGTAACGCTGGCCAACAAAGAGACCAGATGGCAAGAAACGCATCGTGTGTGTTCTCTAATGTAGGCCTGCATTCCCACTGTCAGGTGTTGCTAAGGATAAAAATATCTCTTTTAAGAGGCACTGAAAATCTAAATTGAGTACATCTGGCACCCCTTTTTTATTTACTCTTTGTTAAGCATCATAAAGTATCCTTTCAAGGAAGAGAAGGAACGATTTACATTTGCAAAGCCCTTACTGATTTACTCCAAACTAATTTTGCTCACCCAGATGATTTGTGTTCCACCTTCCAAGATCTTTTAAACTAGTTTTCCAGGTGCAGAGGTGAGAGTTGCCAGGGTATAATTTTTGGATTACCCTGAACTCCTTTATGCAAGATGTTCAACACTTTGGCTGTACTCCAATCTCCAACTATAGTCTCTGCCTGAAAGGATAAATTACATATTTTTGTAATTATATAGATATGAAAACACATTTTGCCACTGAAGTTGCCATATTTGCCAGCTTTCTTAAAGCATCTTTATTTTCTTGCACTCAAATCTAAAAATAAACTCTGTTTTAAATTAGATCCATTTTCAGGGTATTACCAGCTTACAGTCACTCATAAAAATGAGTGCCCTAAATTTAAATTTTATAGAGTTTGATAGTAAAATTAACAATAACTCAAGAAAGGATAGGTCGTAATTGTTTTACAAACCTGATATATAGTAATTTTTTTTTACATACATGTATGTTTCACATACATATCGGGCCTATCCCCACATGAGGCCAAGATTCTGTAAAGAAATTCTGTCATCTTTAATCTTCAGCTTACCAAGACTCTTAAATAAGACTTGCACCTATGATTCTCTGCTTTCCCAACTATCAACTACAAGTTTCCCAAAAGATATTGCCGGTGATATTAATTCAATGCAAATGTTAAACATGCTGATTTGTTGTCTAAAATGCAAAATGCTCAAATGTAAAGTAAATATCACAACTGTTAACTGAAGTTTCCAGTATGATGACTTTCCATGATCAAGGTTCTACAAAGTTGATTGACTGCCCAGAAGTCCATGATTGGAGTGATGTAGAATACTGAAGATCCGGCAAATCATGACAATCTTCAGTTCTTTTAAAAACACCATGACATCTCTGTCTGACCTATTATTTATGGTTATTTAGGGAAGGCGTTTGTAATGTGTAAAGTTAGCAATAGCTCCTACCAACCCAGAGACCAAGAATATCAGATGAACCTTCTGAAATTTAAACAAGAGATGGTCCTGTTAGGTTGTAAAATATACCTAGTGTTTCTAACAGTATATTAAAATGCTTTGATGAATGTTTTAATTTTGTTCAGCAACTCAAAAATTTTCATATAACTGTTTCCATGTCAGAAAATATTGTTTAAGGCAACCTACATTTGTACTACTAGGTCATCCTTACTTAAAAACAAATTCTATTCTATTTCCTTTGACATGAAAACTGTGTCCTACATCAATACTCCATTATTGAGAAGGTGAAACCTTTGGAGATCATGTCTACAAATTTCAGATGTGCAGTCTCTCTACACAAGTCTCCTGGGTAGCAAATGTTTTGTAATGCAACATCAATATCTTCTTATAAGTGATCAATGAAATAACAGCACAATCTCAGAAGTTTTAGGGAGAATTGAGTCACATGTTCACAATGCATCTCCAGCAACTATTTTGCACTAAGAATCTAATATTTCCTCAACTTTATTCATGAAAACACTGTTATCCTTTATCCCATGTAAGTGCTAACCAAACACAAGTAAGCTTAGCTTCCAGGATAAGATCATGCAAGGATGATATGGATGTAAACAGATGTTATCATCCCTACTTTCTTTAGAAAGCAATGTGTAAGGAAACTATTACTAAAATTAAATTAAACCAGCATATTTAAATGTTTAAAGTTTTAATAAATGCTAATAAAGGTAACAAACAAAAGGCTAAACAGAATAACATAAGAGAGGAAAGTTAATGTTAGGATTCGTTAACTTTCATTGAACAATGCATACATATATACTGAAATCTAATGCATTTGAGAAGTGCATTAACCTCTCTCAGACTAATATCCCAAATCCATGACCTTGCATTTTAAGTGGCTTATTACAACTGATTGAGAAGGATGATTTGAATTGAATATAACTGTATGGATGTACTCAGATGAACCCTACCATGACTATCTATGCCCTCTAACTTTTTATATTGCAGGAAATTCTTTTGATTTTTGTGAAATTAATACTTTTAATATCACCAAATACTTAAAAAATATGTAACATTAACATTGTCTCCTTATCCATCATCCCTGGATCTCCTACCCAGAAAGAAATTGTTTCTAAATTTTTGCATTTATCAGATGACTACCCACAAAACAGAAAAATGTAAAACAAAATTTAACTTTATGGCATTATATTTTTAAATGTCCTATCATTATCTAATTCAAAAATATGAAAGTTTCAACTCACTGTCCAAATATCTAAACTGCTTGTTTCCCATTAATTTTTCCTCCGTTTTCAGTTTCTCTCTCTCTTGTTTCTAAGGGCAAACTCAAGTATTTATATCCTAGTAATCTCAATAATTACATTTTATAAGATGCAAACATTGCTTTTCCCCTCCCTCCAACTCACCTCTATTTTCTTCCTTTACTGAGGACAAATTATTATTTTCATGGATTAGCTATAAATTAATTACAGAGGTATAGTATAAATATGTATCACTGTTTTAGATAGTGATGTGTTTAATACTTGCTAGATTATATGAGAGTGAATATATGGAACATTTTGGGGTTAGAGAGATGGCTTAGCTGACTGATTACCCAGATGGCTAGCTGTCTCTGTCTTCAGTTCCAAGGAATCCAACACCCTCTTATGGCTTCCACAGGCAATGCATGTACTTATTTATAAATAGATTTAATTATCTGTTTTCATTAAAGTTTGTTGATTTCACCTCTGTTCTGTTTTGGCAATTTCTTATTGCCCATTGCCAAGAAATCTTATTATTTTTTTGTTGTTGTTTTTTACAATTTACTCAGTCTATATCCAGATTGAAGCCCCCTCCCTCAACTCCTCCTGTCCTACTCTCCCTCCCTTTTCCCTTTATACCCTTCCCCTAGTCCACTGAAAGGGGGAGTTCCCCTCCCCTGCTATGTGCTCCTATTTATCAAGTCTCATCAGAACTGTGTGTATCCTCTTCCTTTGTGGCATGGCAAGGCTGCATGGCCAGGAGGAGGTGTTCAAAGAGTAAGCAACCAATTCATAACAGAGGCAGTTCCTGCTCCCTTTACTCGGTGACCCACATGGAGACTGAGCTACCCATGGGCTACATCCAAGCAGGGGGTGTAGGTCTTCTCCATACATGGCCCTGGGTTGGTACATCAGTCTATGCAGGAACCCCTCTGCTCAGAATTCCTAGCTTTCTTGGTCTCCTTGTGGGGCTCCTGTCCCTTCCATGTCCTTTTATCTCCCGCCTTTCTTCCATAAAACTCCCTGTACTCTGCCCCAAGTTTGATTGTGAGTCTCGACATCTGTTTCGATCCCCTGTTCTCCACCCGTTGGGTGGAGCCTTTCAGAGGACCCTGTATAGCAGGCTCCCATCCTGTTCCCTCTCTTCCACAGCTTCCGGTGTTCATCCTTTTTGCCATTGTAAATGAGATTTAAGCATCCAACCTAGAGTCTGCCTTGTTGATTAGCTTCTTCAGGTCTGTAGATTTTAGTATGTTTATCCTATATTATATATATCTAATATCTGCTCATAAGTGAGTGTATACCATCCATGTCTTTCTACTTCTAGGTTACCTCACTCAGGATGATCTTTTCAGAGTTCCATCCATTTACCTGCATATTTCATGATTTCCTTGTTTACAACAGGTGAGTAGTAAACTATTTAATTCTGTAATTTCCTGTTTATTATTTTCAGCCATGGGTATTTTAAGTATACTTTTAAATTTATCTGAATAGTCTCATAAAACATTTAAATATTATTTGAGTTTCCTAAATTAATCCTATCTTAACACTATTAACTTCTGTTTAGAATATCTTCCTTTTTATCTTGTATCTTGCAATAGTCTCTTGCACTGAGACATCATGGTAGAAAAACTGTATTTAGTAATTGAGACTAGGAGAAGACAAGCAGCTTTGCACTTAGAAGGAACTGTTGATAGTGAGAAATCATGAAGTGACCTGTGGACAGGGACACATTCATCACATCACAAGGAAGGTTTTGCACCCACATTCCACAACTTACAGTGAACACTTTATTTTACAACAACTTTGAAGAACTTGGAACAACATTTTCAGGTATTCGATGTTACACATCAGGAGCTTGTAAGAAGATATATGAGTTTAGGATATAAGGAATTTATTATTCCTTACAAATGTCTCACTTACCATCTTGTTCTTGAACCCATTTATTTTTTGTGTCCTCCAAAAATATGCCATTTCTTAGTCTATTACCCCTTTAGGGATTTGACCTGGGAAGTATAGTTTTCAGCAGTTAAACTCCTTTTTCACATATTCTAGATTTTTTTCTCTTTATGGCCTGTGATTAATTACTCAGCTTTCATCCACTTTGATCTTCCAGAAGTTCATTAAAAATCTGTCTTCACTGATGACTTTTCTTGGTTGTACACCTTTCTTGGTTGTAAATCCATTTATTTTTCATTGAACATGCAGAGCATGTTGAAGCCTGAAACATAAGAAGCATAGTAGTCTCTATTTAGCTAAACTTTTCTTTTTTCATGTCTTCAGTTAATCACTGTAAACTATGATTCCAACGACTAAAATTTCCAGAAATTAACAACTTACATAGCTGCCATCTTGTATTTTTCTGAGTGGTATCATGAACACAAACACCACGCTGCTATATCCTAGTACGCACACTGGATCTTACCTTTGACCACCCCTTACCAAGAAGCTTACTCAGCTATTAGATTTACCGATGCTGTTTGTGAATGGTGAAGGTGATAGGCCAAAATAAGCCTAGAGTTCTTTTCATTTTGTTATGAAATTATAAAAAAACAGAACCAGAATCTTACTCTTTTGTTTCATTTCAAACAACAAGAGTTATTATTATGATATTTTATAAATGTTTAGTTATATGAAGAGTCAGTAAATTTGTGTGTAGAGCACATAATTAGAGAATATGTTCTGAATGACAGGAAGATGCTTTATTGGAAAACTGAGGGACTCATCCTTTGAAACAATTTACGAGTCTCTTGTCATCTCAAGAATAAGTACAGTAAAATTAGACATTTTTAGAGAAAATATTCATTAACATATTAACATATTTCATAATAGTTATGCCTGTTTGTAAACAAACATGTTTAAGTTTTGTAATATTTGTAGTTTCTGGCATCAGCTTAGCATCTGGGATATCCTCTACATCAAGAATCATATGTGAAAATATGCTATCATCTTCTTCTGATCAATATTTTTCCTTTATATCATGATAAATATCCCAAAAGTCAGTTATTATTTTTTTATTTCTTTTCTTGTACTTATCAAAACAAATAATATGTTACATATTTTTAAAAAGAATGTGAAGAAATAATTCAGAGAGTGAATAAAAATAATCATCCCAGCAACAAATTATGACAAAAATACATTCTATCAGAACATCTAGGACACAGCCAAGGAGGTGTTAAGAGGAAAATTTATACCAATAAATGCTCTTATCTATCAATCTGAGAGATATCAAATGAGCAAGATAATGACAGGCAGCAAAGCTGTTGAAAGAGAAGTAGGCAATCACAAATTCAAAAGATAACTATAATTATGAAAATTAGAGAAGAAATCAGCAAAATAGAAATTAAAAGAACAATACACAAATTCATCAAGCTGATTCTATGTAAAAAGAAAATAGCTTGACAAACCCTTAGTATGTCTGAGAGGAAAAGGGAAGAAAAAAAAAAACCCAATAAACTTAGAAAGCAAAAGGTTCTCATCAAAACTGACTCCAAGGAAACACGAGTAAATCACAAGAAATGATTCTGAGAACTGATACTCTGAAAAGCTGGATTACCCAGAAGATCTGGAAGAAATTTCTAAGTGTATATAATCTACCAAAATTTAGCCCACATGACATAAATAGAGCCATTACAAAAATGGGATTATAACTATGTCTTCCTAATTTGTCCTACAAAGTAAAAAATGATGGAAGACTACCATGATCAATTTATGAAGTTAGTAATACATTAATTCTAAAACCAGGTAAAAGTTTCCACAAAAGGAAACTATATACTAATTTCATGGATGAACATACAGGTAAAAATTCTCAACAAAATGCTTGCTTTCACATTGGTTATTTATAGTTTTTGTTTGTAGCTTCTGAGACAAATTCTCACCACAAATTCATGGTTATGTCCAGTTTGTACTTAACAGTCAGTTTGTGAGACTTCATGGATGTAGCTTCTGACATTTTTAGAAGTCCAGTCCTCACCGCAAACTCACTGACCTTCTGGATCTTACGAATTTTCCATTTTTCTTTTGTAATGATTCCTGAGCCAATTAATAGGCAGTTTAAGACATGGTGCTTGAAAAAACTGGAATTCGACCTATGGAAGAATGAAATTAGATCCTTAAATTTCATCTTATACATAAATCCTTTAAAATGTATCAAAAAACAATTTCTGATAAGCTGAAATTTCTGGAAGAAAACATAGGAGTTATACTTCAACATACTAAGTAAGGCAAGAACTTTGTGAATAGAACACCAGTGGCGCAGGAACCACCCCCGTATCAACAGATGATGCTGGATACGTGTAAAAACTTTCTGTACAGAAAAAGAAACAATCAGGAAAAGAAACAGTCTCCTGAATGGGAGAAAATCTTTGTTAGCTACACTTCAGACAATGGCCTAATATCTAAAACTTACAAAGAACTGCAAAACATGAATAGCAAGAAACTAAAAATGCCTATCAACAAATAAGCAAATGAACTGAATGAACCCTAGTCAGAATGGCTATTATCAACAAATCTGAAGGCATGTGCTAAAGAGGATGCCGGGATAAAGGAACCCTCATACACTGTTGGTGGGAATACAAATTCATATGGCCTATGGAGACCAGATTGGAGATTTCTTAAGAAACTAAAAGTAAGCTAATATGGGACCCTCTTTTACTGCTGGACATATCTCCAGACAACTCCACAACCTACCATAGAAATATTTACACCCGTATGTTTGTTTCTTTTTTCCATTATACACAGAATTGGAATCAACCTAACTGCCAATCAAGAAATAAATAGACAATGAGGTGTGTGTGTGTGTGTGTGTGTGTGTGTGTGTGTGTGTGTTTGTCTGTGTCTGTGTCTGTGTCTGTGTGAATGATACTCTTTGTCTCTAAAGAACAAGGAAATCTGTGTTGTTTCCAGGTTCTGGCTATTATGAATAAAGCCACTACGAACATGATAAAGCAAATGTCCTTGTTGTATACTTGAGCATCTTTTGGATATATGCCTAGGAGTAGTATAGCTGGATATTGAGGTAGAGCTATTCCTAATTGTCTGAGAAAGCACCAGATTGATTTCCAAAGTGGTTGTACAAGTTTACATTCCCACCAGCAATGGAGGAGGGTTCCCCTTTCTCCACAATCTCTCCAGCATGTGTTGTCACTTGAGTTTTTTTATCTTAGCCATTCTGATGGGTGTAAGGTGAAATCTCAGGGTCGTTTTTATTTTCATTTCCCTGATGACTAACAACATTGAGCATTTCTTTGTCGTTCCATATTCCTCTATTGAGAACAGAACCAAAACATCTGGGCCCAGGGGTCTTTTCTGAGACTGATACTCCAATCAAGACCATTCATGGAGATAACCTAGAACCCCAACACAGATGTATTCCATATCAGCTCAGCTTCCAAGTAAGTTTCCTAGTAAGGGGAGCAGGGACTGTCTCTGACATGAACTCAGTGGCAGGCTCTTTGGTCACCTCCCCTGGGGGGAGTGTAACTCTACCAGGCCACAGAGGAAGGCAATGCAGGCAGTCCTGATGAGACATGATTGGCTAGGGTCAGATGGAAGGCAAGCAGAACATCCCCTATCAGTGTGCTAGGGGGCAGGAATGGGAAGAAAAGAAAGAGGGAGGGCTGGTTAGGAGGGGACAAGGAAGAAGGCCACAGCTAGGACACCCAGTGAATAAATTGTAATAATCAAAAAAAAAAAAAAAAAGGAAAAGAAAAAGAACAAGTAAATCACAATATTTTTGGGAAAATGGGTAACTTTGAACATCGTATATTACATAAGGTTGTAGAATCTCAGAAAGAAAAGTGCCCCATGTTCTCTTTTATTGTGTCTGTGAATGTAAACAGTCACATACAATTATACTTGTCATCAATGCAGGCTGTGGATGGCTCAGTAGCTTTTTCTGCATCATTACTTCAGAAGTTATGTTTAAATATCACCCACACCTTCATAGATCTTGAAGGGTTTTTCCTGAATAATATCATTACATTTTCTAGAGTGATTATGAAGAACATACAATCTAGTTTAACATCACTGTGAATTGCTGTCTTTTTAAATGACAAAGTAAACAGAAAATAGTGTGTTCTCTTTCTAAAACTCAGCGAACATTTCTTCCAAATGCCATTTCATGTCTCATTTACACAAAAGAGAAAAGATAAATTCCTCTTTAGAAGTCAGCTGACACCCCAATACTGAATAATCACCACTGTGTTATACTAGTTTTTTAGAAAATTCTTTGGACAGGCAAATACACAGTCAATATCACAAAATTATTTTCAGTGTTCGAAATCCAGTCAATGCAACTTTATTTGGATATGCTCTTTTTTTATATTATGAAGCTTGTGACAGGACACAGACTCATACGGAAAAAAAAATGAGGAACCAGGAAATAGTTTGAAAAACTTTTGGTTTAGTTTGAACTATACTTTAAAACAGAGGGATTTTGGTCCCCAAGAACCTCAGCAGCATCATTTTTCACAAACAACTTTCACACTAAAAGCCAAGAATGGAAGCAACTCAAAAGAACCTGTACTGTGGGGATAGAAATAGGGAACATTGTTTGGTGTCTCATTCAGTATTACTGAAAGGACTAAATGTGTCACCCCCTGTCAGGACTGTTGTCATTTCAACAGAGACCTGTCAATGCAGAGTTTTCCACACAGCACTTTTACTGAGCCATCCGAGATGGCGTGCAGCACCCTGGGTCAGCAGATGAAAGAGTGGAAATAGAAAGAATGTTGTCATTGATTCATCTACTCAGGAGTGCTGGCTTAAGAAATACTTACATGTGAAAGATGGGGCTAGCAGATGGTTTCAATCAGTGGTGTCTTGGTTCCTGGATAACAGAATTACATGACAAAATTATGAGCTCATAGTTGGGGGTGGATTTTACTTTATGGTTCCAGGGAAAATTTATGTTTACCAGGCCCTGGAGGACCTGTTCAAGATAGCTTTCAGCTAAATATAGACAGGGAAGGGAGGGAGAAAATTGTAATAAATGTCAAGCAGTAAAAAAGCAAATGAAGGAAGTACAAAGAAAAGCAGAAAGAAAGGTTGAGGTGATGTCACACATCATCACAAAGTGTGTTCTGAGATTATCTGGTGCCCTCTGGCCACTTGCCCAGAAATACAATCTCATAACTGTGCATTCATTTCAGCCTGGGTAAAAAAATAAATAAAATAAAATCACTGAAAACTCTAAAATGATTAATAAATGACTGCCACTCACTGGTTTCAATATGTAGTATTGGTAGGCAGACTGTTCTTTTAACACGGGGACTACTCAGTGTGAAAAACATTTCTTGAGATTTGCTACGAAGAGGAATATCTGCACTAAAGACAAACACACACATTTTTTCCTAAGTATTTGCCTTTGGGAATACATGATCAGCAGATTCAGTGCAGAGTGGAGATGAGAGGGCTCATTAGGGGTGAACCACCTTCCCAACAGTTTCTTTTCTGAGATACTCATGGATCCTACAGAAGCTAGGACATTGCCACCAGTCTTGTTTTACAGAGAATCTAACCTCTGGGTAACTCTGATGTGTGGTAAACATTTTGAGCCTTATCCTCTGATCTTCTTACCTGTTACATCTGTGAGGAGTTATGTTTAATTGTAATATTTTGATAGTCATGTATATTAATATGACTCTCCATTTCCTGGGCTTTGAAACATGTTTTATACTTGGTACTAAACTGAAAAAAAAATAGATTTCAAAGGAAGAAAAACACATACAGGTATACACTCACACATGCACTCTCTCTTCTCTCACACACACATACACAAACACACTTACACATTCACACACACACAGCTATGTAAAGAAAATTTAATTTTTAAGAGGCAGGAAGCAGTGGGAGAAGGTACCATTGTCTGGATGAAAAAAAGGACTCGCTCATTCCAGAGATTCACAATTGTTGACTGAATGATAAAATGATACCTTTCTTTTCTTGCCTAAATAAATAAATAAATAGATAGATAGATAGATAGATAGATAGATAGATAGATAGATAAATAAATGAGTAAATAAATAAATGATTATTTATTTATTTATTTTTGGATGTTTTTTATACCCTGCACTTAAGAAATGCAAACAAGAAAATAAATTGATAAGGGAATATCAGATATAAAAGGATATTACTGAGATGTCATTTAACAGGATTGGGAACAAGGATTAGATGGAGTAGTATTATTACCCGAAATTTGATGGTCATGTCTACTTTGAAGAAGTTAGTGGGGACACACTTTTACAACATACATGATGTGTGTTAATTTTATATGTCTGTTGGCTAAAACATTGTTTCCAATATTTTATTGAACATTACTGTTTGTGTGTATGTGTGTGTGTGAGAGAGAGAGAGTTTACCTGTCTGTGTGTCTGTGAGAAATACAGACATGTTTGTGTGTATGTATATGAGTATGTGTATATGTGTGTATATGTCTGCCCTTGTGTATGTGAGTGTAAGGTATATGGGTGTATGTGTGTGCTGGTCTTCAAATACCTGTATTCCTGCATGTGTGGTACTGAGTACTCTTAACCACTTCAGCCACTGGATGCGTTTGCAAGCAAGATCAACAGTCGACTTAATAGAATTTTTTCTAATCAGGTTAGACCTTTAGAAAATAAATAATAAAGAAATAAATGGTCACCTAAGAAAGTAGAAATTCCATTCCCAGATTTATTTTAGGCTGAAATGCCAATTCTACTTCAGTCTCCAGTGGACCAGCCCTTCCATTTGTTTCTGTTCAGCCTCTCTTGCCCTGCCTCTCTCTTTGTCTTAACACAGTTGGTTTTATCTTTCTGTGGATTGTTCAACTCAGGCACCTGTCTGAATTACATTCCAGTGTTGTCATACATTTAGTGAATGGACTATAAAATTGTGAAAACGATATTTCAGCAGTTTTAGACAATAATTTTTCAGGCTCCTTGTGGAGAAAAAAGAGAAAAAAATGATACATATGTTTGTGATTCACTTTTATCACTAACATTTATTTCTGAAATGGTTAAAAAATTCAATTACATTCCTTCTCTGTTTCTTCCATATAATGTCTTTACAGTAAAAAGGTCTGGGAAAAGCAACACTGGAACCTTGTTTGCTGTGTTCCTGGTATCAGTCCAGAAATTTCCTAGAGCATCCGGGTGTCTGACTTACTGACTTTGCCTGTATCCTAATAGCACACAAAGTACCACATACTGTAAATGAAGAACGGAATGGGAGCTGTTGCAGATGCTTGAGAAACTCATACTTTATCTAGCTGGTCTGACCTTTTATGTTGAGTCGGTGTCTACATATGAGCTTGATAGATGTGTGTTGGCCTCTTCAGACCCATACATTACAAACGTCAGCTCTTACAGTGTTATTAATGCAGTTAACATTTCAATTCTCCTTATTGCAAGCACCCAGGGTGCCATAAATAATGAAAGAGCAAGGGTGGCTGCTTCCATTCCAACCTATTACAATTATTTTTTATCATAAGGATGATCAAAATATATCTGTTATTGCTAGTGATATCTCAGGAATATTTTTAAAGGGACAGTGCAGTATGTAGAAAGTGCCTATGTCATCTTAAAATTTCAAAATGACTTTTCATAAGGACAGTAATTAAAGGCAAGGTGCCAGTTGTTTTGGCTCCAGATCAGTACAACTTTAAATAATGAATATGTACTGATGGATTACACATTTCAAAACAGAATGTTAAATCCAGAATACTTTTGACTGGTAAATAATAATATTTTTCTGGTCATTGTTTGATGGGAGTTAGAATGCTTTGAAAAAATATTAAGCCACCAGAAAGAAACCTATAGCTATACATTTATATTTAAAATAGACCTTTAAGAAAATATAGATATTGATGATTTTCTAAAATACAATTTTAGACAATTTAGACAAAGGGACATGGGAGTACAGAAGTCAGCAGGGTAAGATCCACAGAAAAGTTGGATAGAAAGGAAGGTATCTTTTCCATTTGCTTAAGGGAAATAATATTAAATCATTCAGGAAAGAAATATTGTAATACAAGCTATTTTTTTCTGGGAAACTCACTATTCTCAAGGTTTGTGATGTTAGTTACTTAAATGAAGCAGAAGAATCAGGAACTTTCAGCCTACCAATGACACAAGGAGTTCATGACAATCTGAACAACACAGTGAGACTTCATTTGAATGGAAAAAGTTTCAAGGGCTATGGGCTGTAGTTCAGTTTTAAGGTTCTTGCCTAGAACACAAATCCACAAGTTCTATCCCTAGTATGAGAAAAAGAAGGGGAACAAATGACTGAAAGAAGAAAAAAAATCCAGATCCTACTTGACTGAGACAAAAGTATGTGTTTCTGAGATTTTAGTGATCTCAGAAATAACCAGTCCTCACAAGAACAGATAATTTGAAGATACTGCTGTCATTGTGATTTAGTAATATATTTACAAAGAGAGACACATTTTAGTTAATCACTTCACAGTAGAAATTGCTGATAGAGATGTTCTTGTGATGTGAACTTTGCAGCTGAGTCATTAACTGGGGGTGATTATTAAAAAGAAGCCTAAAAATAAGGAAGAAAAAGTAATCATAAAGGCAAAAAGAGGTATCCCCACTTCTATTACCAAGAAGGATGGTGAAATTGACATTGCTCAACTATAAAATACTTCATTCAGCTCTAAAACATAGTCTAAGCAGAAAAAAAAAAAAAACTTATTCTAGAACACTTGTAATACCATAAACCAAGCTAATTATCCATGGCTCGTGAGATCAAGGACCTCAGAGGATAACCTACTTTGTCACTCTCCTGAACCAATCTGATTTCTAACTACATGTTAAATATTCTTATGCCCACAGATAAGAGTAGCTCTTGCCCCTCATCAAAGACAAATCTTTTTGCAGCAGACAGACACCATTAAAGACATCCACACTGGTCAACATGCAAAGAGCAGCTGGCCACTGGGTGTGCATCCTCAAATGACACTTCAACACACACCTACACTTAAAGCGCAGGGGACATCACGCCAAAAAGGAAGAGGCAAACATACTGTGAAAATCAGGGGGCCGAGGGTGTGTTCTATTGAGTAGACTTTTTAGATTTAGACTTACAGAGTCCTTCCCAGTTAAGGGAAACATAAGTTGGTTTATTAAAAGATTTTTAAAAATATGTTTTACACCCAGAAACCAAGCAGCCACAAAAAGAAAAAAAATGTGCAACTACAGGACAGGAGTGTCTTAGCAGAAATCATAAGCCCAGTTTCGTGCCACAGCTATGGGACGAAAGACAACTGAGATGACGTCTTGGGCACATCTCTAAAGAAGCTTTTCCTTTCTGTTTTATTCTTGGCCTTATCTACTTGGAACCCCCCAGGCACTTGTCAATAACAACAACAACAACAACAACAACACACCCAAGAAATATCTCTTAAAGGTGCTATCCCTTCTAAATATAGCTGTCCTGGGGACAAAGGTTTTACCCCATGATCCTTTGGGAGACATAGCAGAAAATTCACGCCATAGAGTATAAAATAAAATACAGAACTATTGGATTATAGTACTACTATTTCTGATCTTCCGACATGTAAAACATTGAAGTGTGATTTTACTAATGTTTTTAAAACAATTCTCTAACACCCTCTCAGCATCTGAGGATTATGCCTCCCTGACCCATCTTCATGGGTACTGTGGAAAAATACTTTGAACTGTCTCACTGTCTCTCAGACTTTCTGTTAATACTGCGAATGTGTGCCTTGTTCCCTTCTGGCTTTCTTTGCCCTCTGGCTTGTGATATGGTGAACCGTTTTGTTCAGCATATCTCAAATAATTATCGTTGATCACAGCAGTCAGCCAGAACTGAAGTCAGCAGATTATGAAAAGAATTATCAAAACTATAATCCAAACTGTTTATGTCATATTTTGGACAGATGAGTAATGGAATGTCCTTTCATATTTATTTAATATTTTCTTTTAAACTATTTGTTCTAAGAATATGGTATAAGGAAACTAAAACAATATATCAGTATTATATCTCCCTATAAAATACTATTTTTCAGGTAATTAAAAGAGCTTCTATATCCTGAGATCAATGAATCACTTAATCAAATACATTTTTTCTTATTTTTCACATTAGAAATGCAAATATTTCCATGCTAACCAACATGTATTCAATTATTTCCCACTTAATTTAATGCATCCTTATTTGATGTGAAAAGATCTAATAAAAACAAGTTAAGATAGAAATAATGTATTTTATCTCATAATTCTATGATTTCAATCCATCAGAGTGGTGACAATATGGCAGTGAGAAGCCTTCATTATGACGGCCAGGAAGCAAAAAGACTGAGAATGGATATAGTCCACATTTATCCTATGGCCTCCCCTGACAGATATTTCATGTTGTGAGCATCTTGAAGTATATTGGATCTCTGCCATATCTTTGGCTTCACCCTCATTCCATCTCAAGTCACAGTGTCAGAGGCTGCCTGCATGGATCCTGATTTATATCACATTTGCCTGGTCTCTCCATCCCTCCTATTGGCATCTAGGTGGACAGGTCTGTGACTTTCTACCTCTCATGTTTTCTATAACTGAAAGGTCATTATATATAAATAATATAGGACCCATCTGCTAATTTAAATAGGTGCAGCCTCCTTGACCCATTACTGCAGCAGTGTGGATGACTGAACACATGACCCATGCAATTAAACCTGGAACTCTTCTCCTTTCAAATTCTTTCAAATGGCTTTACTCCTTTAACTCCTTGAGGCTGTGGTAGAATACACAACTCAAGTTATTTAGAGGTCTCAGAGCACATTGTCTATTGTTTTAGTTCAAAGTTTTGGCTTCAAGTTGTTGGTAAAACTCTTTAGTGTCCACCTTCTTTAGTCACAGTTTAATGCGTGTATCTTTTCTTATAACATTCAAATAAGAGCCTGATTGCGGGTCAGAGAGACAGCTCAGAGGTTAAGAGAACTGGCTGCTCTTCCAGAGGTCTTGAGTTCAATTCCCAGCGACCACATGGTGGCTCACAACCATCTATACTGAGATCTGGTGCCCTCTGCTGGCATGCAGGCAGAATACTGTATATGTGGTCAAGAGCCTGACTGCTACACTACCTAAACTTTTCCTATACAAGATTAAAAATTCCATCATCTTTAAATTCAAACTCACAAAAAGTCATTTGTGTGGAGAAAAGGAAGACAGGTTTTAGGGTAATGGGTATTTTCACTTTTTTAATTAAATTATTTTTAATTACAATTTCATTTTGTGTCCCAGCTGTAGCCCCCTCTCTCTTCCCCTCCCAATCCTACCCTTCCTCCCTGCTTCCTGCCTTCCTCCATTGCCCCTCCCCCAGTCTGCTGATAGGGGACATCCTCCTCCCCTTCCATCTGACCCTAGCCTATCAGGTCTCATCAGGCCTGTCTTCCTGTGTGGCTTAGTACAGCTGCTCCCCCCTCAGGGGGAGATGATCAAAGAGCCAGTCACAGAGTTCATGTCAGAGACAGCCCCTGTTCCACATACTAGGGCGACCATTTAGAGACTGAGCTGCCATGGACTACATCAGTGTAGAGGTTCTAAGTTATCTCCATGCATGGTCTTTGGTTGGAATATCAATCTCAAAAAATACTCATATTGTTTGGTTCTATTTCTCTCCTTGTGGAGCTCCTGTCCGCTCCAGGGCTTTCTGTCTCTCCCTTCTTTCATAAGATTCCCTGCACTCTGACCAAAGTTTGGCTATGAGTATTATCATCTGGTTCGATACCCTGCTGGATAGAGTCTTTCAGAGGCCCTCAGTGGTAGGCTTCTGTTCTGATCCCTGCTTTCTCCCTCTTCCTATGTCCATCCCATTTGCCTTTCTATGTGAGGATTGATCATCTTACCCACGGTCCTCTTTCTTGCTTAGCTTCTTTAGGTGTACAGATTTTAGTATCCTATATTACATGTCTAATATCCACTTATAAGTGAGTATATAACATGTGTGTCTTTCTGCTTCTGGGATGCCTCACTATGGATGATCTTTTCTATTTCCCAACATTTGCCTACAAATTTCATGATTATTGTGTTTTTAATTGCTGAGTAGTATTCCATTATTTCAATGTACCACATTTTCTTCATCCATTCCGAGGGACATCTTGGTTGTTTCCAGATTCAAGCTATTACACATAAAGCTGCTAAGAACATGGTTGAGTTAATGTCCTTGTTTTATAGTTGAGCATGTTTCTGATATATGCCTAGGAGTGGTATAGCTGGGTTTTTAGGTAGCACTATTTCTAATTGCCTGAGAAAGAGCCAGATTGTTTTCCAAAGTGGTTGTACAAGTTTACATTCCCACAAGCAATGGAGGAGGGTTCCCTTCTTCCACATCCAGCATGTGTTGTCACTTGAGGTTTTGATGTTAGTAATTCTGTTGGTGTAAGGCATAATCTCAGGGTCATTTTGATTTGTATTTCCCTGATGACTAAGGATATTAAACATTTCTTTAAGTGTTTCTCTCTCATTCACTATATCTCTATTGGGAATTCTCTGTTTAGTTCTGTACCCCATTTTTTAATTGGATTACTCAATTTGTTGGTGTTTAACTTCTTGAATTCTTTATATATTCTGGATGTTAGCCCTTTGTGAGATATAGGATTGGTGAGAGCAACAGTAATAAAAACTGCATGGTGCTGGCATAGAAACAGAATGCTGGATCAATGAAATCAAATAGAAGGCCCAGAAATAAACCAACATTCTTACAGATTCTTGATTTTTGACAAAGAAGCCAAAACCACACAATGGACAAAAAACAGCAACTTCAACAAATGGTGCTGGTCTAACTAGAGGTCTACATGTAGATAAATGCTAACAGACCCATATTTATCATCCTGCACAAAACAATTCTTTGCTGCTAATTTTACTTGTCTCAACACAAGACTTGAGAAAAACTATCTTTAAAAGGAGGGTTTATTTTGCTTCCATCAAGGTCCGGAGACTAGATTGGTGTGTGGCAGCTCTCATCATGGAGGAAATCTCTCTCTCTCTCTCTCTCTCTCACACACACACACACACACACAAGAGGGGACAGAGTAGAGGATAGAAAGAAGGTGGAAAGGAGAAAGGAAGATAGAGTTCCTCCTGTCCAGGTGGTTCCTCCTCTCCCTCCTGAGTGTTCAGCCTGTGTTATTTTTTCCTTTTCTTTTTTTTTAATTTTTTAATATTAGTTACAGTTTATTAACTTTGTATCACAGCTGTATCCCCCTCCCTCATTTTCTCCCAATCCCACCCTCCCTCCATCATCTATCCTTGCCCCATTCCAAGTCCACAGATTTGGGAGGACCTCCTCCCCTTTTATATGACCCTGTTTTTATCAGGTATCTTCAAGACTGGCTGCAACATCCTCTTCTGTGGCCTAGCAGGGCTGCTCCTCCCTCAGGGGGTGAGGAGGTCAAAGAGCCTGCCATTGAGTTCATGTCAGAAATAGTCCCTGTTCCCCTTACTAGGAAAAAAAAAACCCAATTGGTTACTGAACTACCACAGGCTACATCTGAGAGCAGAGGTTCTAGGTTAGATCCATACATGGTCCTTGGTGGAGTATCAGTCTCAGAAAAGACCCCTGTGCCCAGATGTATTTGGTCCTTGTGGAGCTCCTGTCCTCTACACTTCATAGTAACTCTCCCTTCTTTCATATGATTCCCTCTGACGAAGGTTTGGTTATGAGTCTCAGTGTCTGCTTTGGTACCCTGTTAGGTAGAGTCTTTCAGAGGCCTTGTTCCTTGTTTGCTCCTACATATAATGTCCATCCCATTTGTCTTTCTAAGTGAGGATTGATCATCTTACCCCAGGTCCTCTTTCTTGTTTATCTTCTTTAGGTATACAGATTTTAGTATGTTTATCATATCTTATAGGTCTATATGAGTGATCAGAATTGCTAAAATAAAAAACTCAAGTGATAACATATTCTGGAGAGGTTGTGGAGAAAGGCGAACCCTCCTCCATTGCTGGTGGGAATGTAAACTTGTACAACCACTTTGGAAATAAATCTGGTGCTTTCTCAGACTATTAAGAATAGCGCTTCCTCAAGATCCAGCTATACCACTCCTAGGCATATATCCAAAAGATGCTCAAGTACACAACAAGGACATTTGCTCAACCATGTTTGTAGCAGCTTTATTTGTAATATCCAGAACCTAGAAACAACCCAGATGTCCATCAACGGAGGAATGGATTGAGAAATTGTTGTACTTTTACACAATGGAATACTACTCAGCAATTAAAAATAAGGAAATAATGAAATTTGCAGGCAAATGGTGAGACCTAGAAAAGATCATCCTAAGTGAGGTATCCCAGAAGGAGAAAGACACACATGGTATATACTCAGACTGTGTCTTAATGGAACCCACATTCAGGCCAGGCCATCTATGCTTAATTAATCCTCTCTGGGCATTCCATCATTGACATCCCCAGAGATGTACCTTATCAGTCTTCTCAGTTCAACCAATTTGATATTCTAGATTAACCATTATGTATTTGCAACCAAATAATCACATTTTCAAACTCATACATAGTTTGTTGGTGGTGGAGGCTTTGTAATTGTTGATGTTTCAGGAATGGTACACATTTGGGCTAAATATTCTGTGAAGTGTAGGTCATCGACTTAACACTGAATTGCACTGGTAAATATTTGCAACAAAGTACTATGGATTCATAAGGACTTACAATAACATTTAAAAGACTTGTCCCTGAAAGTCTCAGCTGGGGATGTCCCTATTTTTCCAATTCTCATTTTTATATGTCGCACAGCCCTCATTGGTGCTCACATAAGTCAAACATCCTCAGGGTCATTTAACTAGCACTGAGACCACCATATGCCAAGTAATCTGCCTTATACCCTCAATCTACTGTCATCACTGGTGAAACTTAGGTTGAAATGTGGCTTCTGATATTGATGAGGTAGATGGAAATGTCTCTCCTAAAATGAGGCATAAATACACAACTGAGAAATGGAACAAATCATAATTCTTTTTTTAAAACCTATACTCTGAAATAGTGGCCTTTAATTACTTAAGAAAATAATTTAAAAAAGGACACATATTCTGTTTTCATTGTTGGGTAGGACACCATTATATAGACACATTATGGTTTTTCTATATTTTATATATACGTTGGTTGTTTTAATCATGAATTTTCTCCCATTATTTTTCATTTTTTAACTTTTATTAATTACACTTTATTCACTTTGTATCCCCCCATAAACCCTTCCCTTCTCCCCTCCTAATCCCACCTTCCTTCCCCCTTCTTCATGCATGCCCCTCCCCAAGTCCACTGATAGGGGAGGTCCTTCTCTCCTTCCTTCTGATCTTAGTCTATCAGATCACATCAGGAGTGGCTGCATTGTCATCTTCTGTGGCCTTGAAAGGCAAATCATAATTCTTATTCCAAAATTGTAATTATCTTGAATCTTAGCTCCTCACTTATTTTTTTCTCCCTGTGTTCTCTGCTCTACCATGCTTTCATATTTGTGAAGAGTCATGTTTGAGTGTTTATTATAAAAACAATGTAAGATTGTGATTCTTAAATTTGTGGCGTACTAAATTCCAACTTTGATAATTGATTTGGCCTTTAATAATATTCTTTATCCTTGAACTGAATCCACAATCAAGTTCATTATAAAGAGTTTCCTCCTTTTGGAGAAATATACCCTGAGCATGTTTTGTAATAATTAAGTTATGGTTTGAGAAGCCTCACAGGATATTGTGCCTCATAGTGTACTGGAATGTAAAACATTTTCTTTGCATCAAGAACTCTGGAAGCTGTTGCTTAGCACCTAATCAGAGAATCCCACAGGCAAATATATGTTTCTTCCTTTGTTATGCATTATTAGCTCACATTCTTCAGACTTAAAAAAATTGAGTCTTGCTAGGTTAAACACTGAGTATTTCCTTAGGTACCTAAATGAGGAAACTTGAATGGTTTTACTTACCTGTGAACATACTGAAAGAGTGGGTAATGGGAAAGACCAGAAAATACAGGCCAGCTGTGAGGCTTCGAAGAGACTTCCTCTGTAGCCAGTGCTGGGCTAAGTTTAAGCCAGGCAAAGTGCCTAAACAGATACTGAATAGGTTGATACAAATTACACTGTCCTGCTGCTTTGAAAGTACACATTTCTGGAGTCATTAACCATAATCATCCCCAATTACAAACACTATAAGCATGCACACAGCCATCCAGTAAATGAAGCCTTTGTTTGCCTGTGGTATCCATAATCCACAAAGACATTTCCTCCCCTTACCAGATAGGAAGCTCTGTCCTCTTCATCACCTTTTTTACACCTGGCTTTGTGTTCCTCATTTCTGAACCTTTATCTGTGCAATAATAGAAGCATTTTAACTTCAATGGCAACTTGATATGCTAAAGAGCCTGTTCTCCCTGATTCCAGGTTACATAGTCTACAAAAATTTTATAAAATCAGATTAGCTGTAGCCTGTCCTATTATTGTAGCCCTTGTGAGCAAACAAGCACAATGATCTGGGCTGGAGAGTTGACGCAGCAATTAAGAGTGCAGCCAGCTCCTCTAGAGAACTAAAATTTGATTCTCAGCACTCACATGAACCATCATACAATAAACTGTAATTCCAGTTCCAGAGGATTGAATAGCCTCTTCTGGTCTATGCAGGCACCTGCATGTAGATGGCATATATTCATGGAGAAGCACATGAATAGAAATGAAAATAATTTTATCCAAAATGTAGTTACCTAACTGTAGTGCAGTGGGTTTCTGAAAATTCACAATACTGAGGGACATTGAAAGAATAACACACTGGACCCCGTCTGAGGAGAAGGTCCCAGGAGCGGGGTGGTCTGGTGGCTCCGGCTTTGGATCTCTGGGACTGTGCACCCACGCCACGTCCCTAGACCCGCAGCTGCTGTGACAGCACGGCCAGCCATTCCTTGGGTGTGGCTTTTCTGTGTTTCCAGTACCTGTGTGTGCTGTGGCTTACAGTAGTTATTTTTAAGCTTTTTATCATTATTAATAATAAATTTTAAAAGATACCACCCCTTAAATGTACTGCAAATTAAGATAGAAAAAGAGTTTGGGAACATATAAAAAAATTCTTGAAATGTTAACATTATTCTCGTGCTGACAAGTTCATTATAACTTTACATCTGTTACCACACTTGTAGATTCTATGCTTTTCGCTTTTTGGCAAATTAGGATTTTGAGGAGATAGACTACTGTAAGACATTCTACCAAAGAACTCCTACATCTGATAAACACCTTCAGCAAAGGGGCTGCATACAAAACTAACTTAAAAAAAAATCATAGCCCTCCTGTATATAAAAGACAAAAGGACTGAGAAAGAAATTAGGATGACACATGCTGGATTGATTTGGAGAAAGGGGAACCCTCCTCCATAGCTAGTCAGAATACAAACTTGTACCACTTTGGAAATCAATATGGTGCTTTCTCAGACAATTAGGAATAGTGCTTCCTCAATATCCAGCTATACCACTCCTAGGCATATATCCAAAATATGTTCAACTATACAAAAAGGACATTAGCTCAACCATGTTTGTAGCAGCTTTATTTGTAATAGCCAGAATCTTGATACAACCTAGATGTCTCTCTACTGAGGAATGGACAGAGAAATTGTGGTACATTTACGCAAAGGAGTGCTACTCAGCAATTAAAAACAGGGAAATCTTGAAATTTGCAGGAAAATGGTGGGAACTAGAAAAGATCATCTTGAGAGAGGTAACCCAGAAACAAAAAGTGGTAAATACTCACTCATAAGTGGATATTAGATATATAATACAATATAAACATACTAAAATCTATACTCCTAAAGAAGCTAAACAAGAAGGAGGATCCTAGGGAAGATGTTCAATCCTCATTCAGAAAGGCAAACTGGAAGGACATTTTCTTTTCTAAATTCTTAAAATCATGTGCATGTGCATCAGTGTGTCAGTATGTACTCATTAAGACTGGAGCTGTTGAATTTCCCTAAAGCTAGAGTTCCAGAACAATATGGACTGCCAATATGGATGAAAGTCTGCTTGGATTCTCTGGAAGACTAGTGTGTACTCATATCCTAAGAGTCATCTCTCCATCCCAGGATCACTAATTTTTACCCCTCTGTGTCTTCAAGAAGTTGTCATGGTTACAATGGACCATCTCCAAAAACTATCTCGTTATTTTCAGCCTTCCAATATTTTCAATTATAATGAAATTTCTTTTGTCATGGCATTTTAAAGCCCGTTTACCTTGTACTAAATATATCCTGTTTTTTTCCACATCATCTTTCCCAGGCTGACCTTACTCACGGCAAGTATCTGACAGAGTATGAGCTTCTTGTGGAATTGAATTGAGTAGGGCTTATTTTATCTCTTTTTCTGTTTCATATGTGTATAATATATAATGGAAAATTTCTTTGTTTTTCTGATCTTAGTTTTGTATAATTTTGCATTTAGGTTTGATGAAGATGCAAATGCGTTTATGAACTGTCATTTCCTCTAGCTATGAAACCACAGAATGATAACGGAATTTCAACTCTATTTTTTTTTGTTTTATATATCATATTTAGAGATATCACAATTCAATAAATCTGTGAAAACTGGAGCTAGAGCGTTAACTGAGTGGTTAAGAGCACTTGTTGCAGAAGACCTGGGTTCATTTTTCATCCTGGTTATTTTTTTTTCTATTGCTTTAAGAAACTCATGACCATCACTAAGCCAGGACAAAGGAAACCATTCGATTTGGCACTCACTGTTACAGATAGAGATGGTAAGTCCATAATCACAATGGTGAGGATCATGGCATCAGGCATAAAGGCACGGGCTGGAGTGGTAGCTAAAAATTTTACATACAGATCCATAACCATGAGGGAGAGAGAGAGACAGAGATAGAGAGAGAACAAGACAGACAGAGAGAGAGAGAGAGAGAGAGAGAGAGAGAGAGAGAATGCCTTTAAAATTTCAAAGTGCACCCCTGGTGTCAGACCTTCAACAAGACCACATCTTTAACTCTTCCTAACGAGTGCCACCATCTAGGGACCACACGCCCAAACATATGTGCCTATCAGGCCATTCCCTGTCGTTACACCACAGTTTTCCAAGTGCACATGGAGTATCATGACCATCTATTATTCCAGTTTCAAGGGAGCTGGTAACCTCATCTGATATACATAGGTGCTAAATGCATATGATGCACACATATGATCTTAGATGTGCACATAAAATATTCTATGAAATAAAAAAATGTGAGAGAGACTTAGATCCTTGTTCTTTGGAGAAAGTAGATCTCATCATGATTTATAAGCAAAGACAGATATAATATATTGTAGAAAACCCCACTAAGGTCATGAGTATGACATATGTTAGGGTGAGTACATGTGAGGGGGTGACATGGAGGCCAAAAGAGGAAGATGTCAGATTACCCTGGAGCTGGAGTTTGAGCAGTGGTCAAAGTCTCTTGGGAGGGAGGGGTCAAACAACCCTTTCACAGAGGTCACATAATGCTATCTTGCATAGCAGATATTTAACTTATGGTTAATAACATTTATAAAATAACAACAAAAATAATTTTATGGTAGGGGTCACCACAACCAGAGGAACTGTATAAAAATGGTTGCACCATAGGGAACATTGAGACCACTGAGTGAGAGGTTTCTGTGGGTTGTCTAACGTGGATGCTGGAAACCAAACATAGGTCTGCCAGAAGAGCAGTAAAGACTTTTAATTACAGAACAGAAAATATAGATATAAATTTTATTTGTCAATTAAGGTATATAACAACAGATAAACATAAGTAGCCATGTGGAATCATGTAAGTAAAAATAATAAATAAAGCAATAAGAAAAATGTCAACAATTACTTGGTTTCAAGAGTAAATATTTTGCTGGTTTGTTTATTTTCTATTATTCTTTAACTTTTTGATGGTGTTGGTGATTGAAGACAGGTGCTTTGTACATGCTAGGAGAACATTCAGTCAACTGAGCAACAACCATAGTACATGAGTTGTTATTTAGAATAAATTTTAATCTGCTTTTCAGACAGCTAGCCCCATATAAGAATAGTCTTCCAGAAAAAAAGGATAGAAACCTTGTTTGTTATAATTTTGAAGTGAAATATTTCCCCAATCTCCATATGTAAGCTGCCTGGGAGTACTAGAAAGTGATACTTTGGGGAGGAAATGGATGTTTTCATAGATGGATTTTGGAGGTGGCTTCAGATCACTAGGTCCATCACATGAGATTATGGGTCCCTAGATCCTCTATCTATCTATCTATCTATCTATCTATCTATCTATCTATCTATCT
>NW_026596069.1:17540402-17560252 GCF_907164565.1 Psammomys obesus
TCTATCTATCTATCTATCTATCTATCTATCTATCTATCTATCTATCTATCATCATCATTATCATTATCTCTACCTGACCATAAGGAAGTGAATGACTATTCATTTTTAATTTTTTTATTTATTAAAATTTATTCACTTTGTATCCCAGCTGTAGCCCCCTCCCTCCCTCCTCTCGTCCCAATCCCGCACTTCCTTCCTCTTCTCTTCCCATGTCCCTTCTCTAGTCCACTGATAGAGAAAGTCCTCCTTCCCTTACATCTGACCCTAGCCTACCAGGTATCGTCAGGACTGTCTACATTTTCTTCCTCTTTGGCCTGGTAAGGCTGCCCCTACCTTAGGAGAAGGTGATCAAAGAACCAGCCACTGAGTTCATGTCAGAAACAGTCCTTCTTCCCCTTACTAGGGAACTTACTTGGACACTGAGCTGCCGTGGGTTACATCTGTGCAGGGGTTCTAGGTTATCACTATGCATAGTACTTGGTTATAGTATCAGTCTCAGAAAAGACCCCTGTGCCCAGACTTTTTGGTTCTGTTGCTCTTCTTGTGAAGCTCCTGTCCCCTTCAGGTCTTTTTATCTCCAGCTTCTTTCATATGATTCCCTGCACTCTGCCTAAAGTTTGGCTATGAGTCTCAGCATCAGCTTTGATACACTACACTGCTGGGTAGAGCCTTTCAGAGGTCCTCTGTAGATAAGCCCCTGTCTTCTTCCTTGTTTTCACCCTCTTCTGATATCTATCCCATTAGCCTTTCTGAATGAAGATTGATGATCTTGCCCTGCATCCTCTTTTTTATTTAGCTTCTTTAGGTGTACAGATATTAAAACGTTTATTTTATATTCTATGTCTAATATCCACTTATAAGTGAGTACGTACAATGTGTCTTTCTGCTTCTGGGATACCTCACTCAGGATGATCTTTTCTAGATCCTACCATTTGCCGGTAAATTTCATAATTATATTGTTTTTAATTGCTTAGTAGTATTCCATTCTGTAAATGTACCACAATTTTTGTATCCGTTCCTCAATTGAGGAATGACTATTCTTCATTGCTTATTTTTTCAGTGATACTTCCTCTGCAAAGAGCAAAGAGCAATCAGGCCAAATAAACAATTTACTGAAACCTACAGAAATGCAAATCAAAGTATTTTTTAATGAGTATATCAGATGTTTTGATAAATTAACTGAAAACTTACCAACACACTAAGAATTTTTTACACTCTCTGATGTAGAGAAAATATTTTAAATTGCCCTTCAAACTATTGGCATCCATTTTATTGTACAATTAAATTATAATAGGTAATCTTATATAATGATTACCAAAGGCTTATTTTGTGTCATTTGTTGTAAATTAAGTTATTATTACTAACACTTTTTCATTTTAAATATAAAAAAATTGTAGAAGGGGTCTTCATTTAGCTTGTCTAAAGTTACACCTAAAACCAAGATATCAAGCATATGTCATTGGTGTATTGAATTATCTGTAAGTTTAAATTTTCAGCATTTGTTAATTGAGTTTTAAAATGGATGTTTTGGAGACTGAAATGTACATATATGCACACACAGCCAGATATACATTAAATAACATTTTGTACATATGGCCTTTGCTTTTATTTATGAGTCCATTCAGAAAACAGTCCTATATTGTTATCTGAAAGGTTTAATCAGATCATTCTCCTTCCTTGACTTAATGTCTACTGCTCTGAAGACTATGATGAAATCTATTGAACTCCTGTAAAATATTAGGCAGCAAACCCCTTCACACATACTTAAGCTTCTATACTTGATATTTTAAAACTGGGTAAATGTATGATGCCCTACAGTACCATGACAAGTTTCACAATATATATATATATCTGTGTGTGTGTGTGTGTGTGTGTGTGTGTGTGTGTGTGTGTGTGTGTACCAAATACCATGTAGGGATTGCTTACTATGTTGGATATTCCAATGGGGACAGTTAAATAGATACACCTTTAAATAGACAGTTATAATGCTCTAGGGAAGAAAAGGAGCACTATAAACAAACCTTACCACTTGCAACCTTAGAGCACAGGTTAACAATGAGTGATTAGGGAAAGTAAAAAAGAAAAATAGACAAACTAAAAAATAATCACAAATAATTAGGATGAGTCTGAAAGTTTGAAGTGGCCTTATAGAGATGTTTTTCTTTTTTCCAACATTTTCTTTTTTCTTTATGAAGTAGAAAACTGTTTGGAGACTTTGCAATGTTTAGATAAATGTAGCTTCCAGTGTTTCCTCATCAAATAGCCTGAAGCACTTATTAGAAACCCTGACTCATATCATCCAGTAAGACCAAGTAGACTTCATCCCAGGCATGCAGGGGTGGTTCAATATATGGAAATCCATCAATGTAATCCACCATATAAACAAACTGAAGAAGAAAAAGTACATGATCATCTCCTTAGATGCTGAAAAGGCATTTGACTAAATCCAACATCCATTCATGTTTAAAGTCTTGGAGACATCAGGGATACATGGCACATACGTAAACATAGTAAAGGCAATATACAGCAAGCCTATAGCCAATATCAAACTCAATGGAGAGAAACTTAAATTATTCCCACTGAAATCAGGGACAAGGCAAGGCTGCCCACTCTCTCCATATTTCTTCAACATTGTTCTTGAAGTCCTTGCTACAGCAATAAGACAATTGAAGGAGATCAAGGGGATACAAATTGGAAAGGAAGAAGTCAAAGTATCACTATTTGCAGATGATATGATAGTATACCTGAATGACGCCAAAAATTCTACCAGGGAACTCCTACAGCTGATTAACACCTTCAACAAAGTGGCAGGATACAAAATTAACTAAAAAAAAAATCAGTAGCCCTCCTGTATACAAAAGACAAAAGGGCTGAGAAAAAAATTACGGAAACAATACCCTTCACAATAGCCACAAAGGACATGAAGTACCTAGGTGTGAACCTAACCAAGCAAGTCAAAGACTTGTATGAAAAAAAATTTCCATTATCTAAAGAAAGAATTAGAAGAAGATATCAGAGATAGAAAGATCTCCCATTCTCATGGCTTGGCAGGATTAATATAATAAAAATGGCCATATTACCAAAAGCAATCAGATTCAATGCAATTCCCATCAAATTACCAACACAGTTCTTTACAGACCTGGAAAGAAAAATTCTCACCTTCATATGGAACAACAAGAAACCCAGAATTGCTAAAATGATTCTCTACAGTAAAAGATCTTCAGGAGGTATCTCCATCCCTGATCTCAAACTGTACTATAGAGCAACAATACTAAAAACTGCATGGTACTGGTATATAAACAGACTGATGAATCAATGGCATAGAATAGAAGACAGAGAAATAAATCCACACCCTTATGGACACCTGATTTTTTACAAAGATGCCAAAACCATTCAATGGAAAAAAGACAGCATCTTCAACAAATGGTGCAGGTCTAACTGGATGTCTATATGTAGAAAAATGCAAATAGATCCATACTTATCACCCTGCACAAATCTAAAGTTCAAGTGGATCAAAGACCTCAACATAAAACCAGACACACTAAACTGCTTAGAAGAAAGAGTGGGGAAGAGTCTTGAACTCATTGGCACAGGAGACAACTTCCTGAACAGAACACCAACAACACAGGCTCTAAGAGCGACAATCAATAAATGGGACCTCATGAAACTGAAAAGCTTTTGTAAAGCAAAGGACACTGTTGTCAGAACAAAACGACAACCTACAGACTGGGAAAGGATCTTCACCAACCCTATATCTGACAGAGGGCTAATATCCAGTATATATAAAGAACTCAAGAAGTTAAACAGCAACAAATCAAGTAATCCAATTAAAAAATGGAGTACAGAGCTAAACAGAGAATTCTCAGTAGAGGAATATCAAATAGCAGAGAAAAACTTAAAGTAATGCTCAACCTCATTAGCCATCAGGGAAATGCAAATCAAAACGACCCTAACATTTCACCTTACACCAATCAGAGTGGCTAAAATAAAAAACTCAAAGGACAACACATGCTGGATTGGTTGTGGAAAAAGGGGAACCCTCCTCCACTGCTGGTGGGAATGTAAACTTGTACAACCACTCTGGAAAACAATTTGGAGATTTCTCAGACAACTAGGAATAGGGCTTCTTCAAGATCCAGCTATACCACTCCTAGGAATATAACCAAAAGAGTCTCAAGAACACAATAAGGACATTTGCTCAACCATGTTTGTAGTAGTCTTATTTGTAATATCCAGAAGCTGGAAACAGCCCAGATGCCCCTCAGTGGAGGAATGGATGCACAAATTGTGGTATATCTACACAATGGAATATTACTGAGCAATCAAAAACAAGGAAATCATGAAATTTGCAGGGAAATGGTGGGATCTGGAAAAGATCATCCTGAGTGAGCTATCCCAGAAGCAAAAACATGCACAAGGTATATACTCACTAATATAAACATATAATATAGGATAAACCTACTAAAATCTGTACACCTAAAGAAACTAATCAAGAGTGAGGACTTTTGCTAAAATGCTCAATTCCTATCCAGAAAGTCAAAGAGGATGGACATCAGAAGAAAGAGAAAAGAGGGAACAAGTCAGGAGCCTGACACAGAGGACCTCTGAAAGGCTCTGCCCTGCAGACTATCAATGCAGATGCTGACACTTATGGCAACCTTTGGGCAGAGTGCAGAAAATCTTATGAAAGAAGTTGGAAACAGTAAGATCTGGAAAGGACAGGAACTCCATAGGGAGAACAACAGAACCAAAGGTTCTGAGCACAGGGGTCTTTCATGAGACTGATACTTCAACCAAGGACTATGCATGGAGATAACCTAAAACCCCTGCACAGTTGTAGCCTATGGCAGTTCAGTATCCAAGTGGGTTCCATTGTAATAGGAACAGGGACTGTCTCTGACATGAACTGATTGGCCTGCTCTTTAATTACCTCCTCCTGAGGGGAAGCAGCATTACCAGGCAACAGAAGAAGACAGTGCAGCCACTCCTGATGAGATCTAATTGACTAGGATCAGAAGGAAAGAAAAGAAGACCTCCCCTATCAGTGGACTTGGGGAGGGGCATGCATGCAGAGGATGGAGGAAGGGAGGGATTGGGATGATAGGAGGGAGGGAACCACAGGGAGGATACAAAGTGAATAAAGTGTAATTGATAAGGAATTAAAAAAAATAAAAGTAATCCTGGCTCCTGAGTCTGTATCCCAGACTTACATAAATAGAATAGCATATGAGTTGGTGTAAATGCATGCCAATTTACAGGTAGATTTTATGCATATAGAGTTTAAGAAGCATTGAAATAGAAAGCATGTTAAACTCATCAATATAAGAATTACTTGGTTTTTATTCTCAATTTAGGATGTGTTAGAAACTTAAGCAAAATCCTAACAGTTAAAAGAACATTTTCAAAAGCAGGTATGGTATAAAGTTCAAACATTTTTAGTGCTCCATATTAATATATGCATATATTTTTCTCCCACCTTCTTTAAATTACACTTAAAATATGCTTAATGAGAAAGAAGAGAATGAAGCAAAAATGAAATAAAATAATATATAACTTTGGAAATCAATCTGGCGCTTTCTCAGACAATTAGGAATAGCGCTTCCTCAAGACCTAGCTATAACACTCCTAGGCATATATCCAAAAGATACTCAAGTACACAACAAAGACATTTGCTCAACCATGTGTGTAGCAGCTTTATTCCTAATAGCCAGAACCTGGAAACCACACAGATGTCCCTCAGTTGAGAAATGGATACAGAAATTGTGGTACTTTTACACAATGGAATACTACTCAGCAATTAAAAACGAGGAAATCATGAAATTTGCAGGCAAATGGTGGGACTTAGAAACGATAATCCCAAAAGCAGAAAGACACACATGGTATATACTCATTTATATAGACCTATAAGATAGGATAAATATACTGAAATCTATCCACCTAAAGAAGATAAACAAGAAAGAGGACCCAGGATACAATGATCAATCCTCACTTAGAAAGACAAATGGGATGGACATTGGATATAGGAGCAAACAAGTAACAGGACGGGAGCCTACCACAGAGGGCCTCTGAAAGAATCTGCCTAGCAATGCATCAAAGCATATATTAAGACTCATAACCAAACCTTTGACAGAATGCAGGGAATCAAAAAAAAAGGGGGGGGGGAGTTAACATGACCTGGAGAGGACAGGAGTTCCATAAGGACCAAATATATCTGGGCACAGGGATCTTTTATGAGACTGTTTTTCCAAACAAGGACCATGTATGGATGCAACTTAGAGCCTCTGCTCAGATGTAGCCCTTGGTAACTCAGTATCCAAGTCGGTACCCTAATAAGGGGAACAGAGACTGTTTTTGACATGAACTCAATGGCAGGCTCTTTGACACTCCCCCCCCCCCAGGGAGTAGCTGCCTTGCTAGGCCACAGAGGAGGACTTTGCAGCCAGTCCTGAAGACACCTGATAAACCGTTATCCGATGGAAGGGGAGGAGGTTCTCCCCTATCAGTGGACTTGGAAAGGGGCAGGGAGGAGGTATGGGTGGGAGGGTGGGATTGGGAGGGAGAGAGGGAGCAGGATACAGCAGGGATACAAAGTTAATAAACTGTAATTAATATTAAAAATAAAAATTATATATATAAAAAGATACTATATATAATATAAAATTTTAGAATTATAAGAGTAAATTATATAGTCATAACAGTAATGTAGAAAATGTATTTTACTCTTAGCTTGAAAAAGAATAAATGAAAAAATTCATGATTTTATGAAATATCCAAACACTCTAGCATATGAATTTAGCTTGTGAAACCCTATCAACTCTGACATTAACACACAGTACCCAACACCCAATAACTCTCCCAGAGTGCCAGCTACAAGTATGGCATATAACTCTCTACATCTCACTACTGAAGCAAATGCTAGCAAGAATAAAAATATCTAAATACTATCAAGTTTACCCGAGCATTTGGAACTCATGTGATTGGTCCTCCCTTATCTTTTCATGGCCAATATCAGACCATTAATATTTCACCGCTTTGGTATTCTTGGGGTTCCTGGAATCATTTTACTTAATTTTAGACAAAACCTCAATAACTCAACTCCAGGCCTTTGATGCCTCATCATGCAAGAGACCTTAAAGGTTACATCAGCCACTGGATGAAGTCAGGAAAGGAATGCAATATATTCTTTCAAAGTCAAAAAAATTAAAGATTTGGTTTTCAGAGCTTTATAAGGACCCTAGAAACAAATCGACATCACAGTGTTGTTTATGATTTAACCACTATTTTATGGAAGATATTTTACATAATAACAGTGTTTATTTTTAATGTGTTCAGTAATTTTGTAAATACTTTGACATAGGTTTATTTATTTGTTCCAAAATATAATCAAGTGTGGCAAGCAAGATATATATTATCAACACTTTACTAATAAGAAAAACAAGAAAGATATTTTAGTTTACATAAACAGCACCTTTAAAATGTATTCCACATCTAGAAGGTGTTCTTCAAATATAAATATAAATTCCAACTATTTTAACAAGAACATGGTAGTTAATAATGAAAATTATACTGGGTAACACCTTACTTATTCTTTGTTAGGTGTTCTTATTTGGCTACACTATTCATTTCTACATCTCTTCATCAAAATAAATATGATTTTAGAAAGAAGTCAATAAGTTGATCCATGTCTATCTAAACACTTTTTAAATTAGATAACCTAATATCATACATAATTAAAAAGCAATTACATTTATAAATCACAGTAGAAACAAACACTGAAAACCAAGATCTTGAGAAACATACTACATTTATTCTTTCTGATACCATATGGCATTGAGTGGATTCTTCATTTACTGACAGAGAAAAGACATGTAAAAATATTTCCAAATATATTGTTTCAGTTTGGGGTATAAATTTGAGAATAACTACATGAGACAAAGCTTTTTCACCTTTCAGAATTTGGACACATGAGATCTCTTAGGTGGACATTACATTTTATATGATGTGACTTATGTATACGAAGCCAAAACTATGCTGAGCTATAGCCAACACTGAATGCTTTGAAGCTTTGAAGACATTATAATTTCTGTATTTATATATGCCATCACCAGAGGTATGTCACATTTGTATGTCACAAATGACATTTGCATGTCACAAGTGTATGAAATCATCCAAAGACAGACTTCAAATCACAAAAAGGCAGAGAAGACTGGTCAAAATGAAAGGTTGTTTTCAAAAAAGAGCTCAGTTAAGGAAAAAATTTAGGAATTACAAAGTTGAGCTCTAATTCAACCACAGTAGGAAGCTGAGATTTGCATAACATTGCATACATACAAATCATCCTTTATATTTCAACTCAGCTCCGAAACAGAACATAGAATCATAAATTGTAAAAATCAGATCAGCTTCAATACCCTGATGGGTAGAGTCTTTCAGAGATCCCCATGTGGAAGGCTCCTGGCCTGTTCCCTTTATTCTCCTATATCTATCCTGTTTGCATTTCTGAATGAGAATTATGCATCTTCCCTAAGGTCCTCTTTGTTACTTAGCTTCTTTAAGACTATAGATTTTAGTGTGCTTATCTTATATTATATGGTTAACACCCACTATAATTGAGTATAAACCACGTGTGTCTTTCTGTTTCTGGGTTACCTCACTCAGGATTATCTTTTCTAGTTCTATCCACCTGCTTGCAAATTTTATGACTTCCTTGTTTTTGACTTTCGAGTAGTATTCCATTGTGTAAATGTACCACACTTTCTGTATCCAGTCCTTGGTTGAGGGACATCTAGGTTGTTTCCAGATTCTGGCTATAATGAACAAAAATGCTGAGACTCATAGCCAAACTTTGCCCGAAGTTTGAGTATAGAGAATCTTATGGAAGAAAGGGAAGATAGCCAGACCTGGAGGGGACAGGAGCTCTACAAGGGGAACAAAAGAGTCAAAAATCCTGTGCCCAAGCCACCCTGTAAAGACCAATACTCCAACCAAGGACAATGCATTGAGTGTATCTAGACCCCTTGCTCAGAGAAAGTCCATAGGCTGCTCAGTTTCCAATTAGATTCCCTAGTAAGAGGAGCAGGGGCTGTCTGTGGTATGAACTCAGTGGCCAGCTGAGATCTCTGATCACCTATCCCTGCTGGGTGCAGCCTTGCCAGGCCAAAGAGGAAGATGATGCAGACAGTCTTGATAAGACCTGATAGGCTAGGGTCAGATAGAAAGGTAGGAGGTTCTCTCCTATCAGTGGACTAGGGAAAGGTCATAGAGGGAGAAGAGGGAGGTGGGTGGGATTGGGAGGAGACAGGGGTAGAGTGGAGCTACAGACAGGGTACAAAGTGAATAAATTATAATAAATAATACTTTTTAAAATAAATAAATAAAGATGCTTTGAACATGGTTGAACAAATGTTCTTGTTGTATACTTGAGCATCTTTTGGATATATGCCTAGGAGCAGTAAAATTGGATCTTGAGGTAGTACTATTCTTAATTTTCTGAGAAAGTGCCAGATTTATTTCCAAAGTTGCTGTATAAGTTTACATTCCCACCAGCAATGGAGCAGGGTTCTCCTTTCTCCACATCCTCTCCAGCATGTGTTGTCATTTGAGTTTTTTATCTAAGCCATTCTGATGGGTGTCAGGTGAAATCTCAGGGTTGTTTTTATTTGCATTTCCCCTAAAGACTAAAGACATTGATCATTTCTTTAAGTGATTCTCTGCCATTCCATATTCCTCTATTGAGAATTCTCTGTTTAGCCCTGTAACCCATTTTTAATTGGATTACTTGATTTGTTGGTGTTTAAATTTTTTGAGTTCTTTATATGTTATAGATATTAGCCCTCTGTCAGATGTAGGATTGATGAAGAATCTTTCCCAGTCTGTAGGCTGTCATTTCAGCCTCCAAGTGGGTTCGCTAGAAAGGAGAGGAAGGGCTGTCTCTAACATGAACTTAGTGACTAGCTCTTTGAAAACCTTTCCCTCGGAGTAGTGCAGCTGTACCAACCACAGAGGATGACAATGCTTCCAGTCCTGATGAGACCTGGAAATCTAGGTCAGATAGAAAGGGAGGAGAACCACCCCTATCAGTGGACTGACAGAGGGGCATGGGAGAAGAGTAAGAGAGGGTTGGATTGGGAGTGGAATAGGGAGAGAGCTACAGCTGGGGTACAGAGTGAATAAATTATAATAATCAGAAATAAAAAATTAAAAAAGTTTAGGGATACAGGATACATCTATGTAACTGTTATAACAAGATTCTTGATCAACAGGGTGACTAGCAATACCAGTTTGCCTAAGAATGCTGTTCATGTTTTAGAACTTAAAGTTTATATCTTTGACACATATCCTTATGTGTCATGCAAACTGAAAACATTAAGGAAACATTCATTTAGAATAAAAAAAAAAAAAAAAAAAAAAAAAAACAGGCTTTCGAGGAGATCAGTAAATGGTCACAACAGGCTGAGTTAATGCTGATCCAGAATAAAGTCACTGATCCAGAATAAAGTCACCCAGAAGAGGATGGAAAAGTGCTCGAAGGTCATCAGGATCTGACTTTTCCTGCTCTGTCCCTTCCCTCATTGAATTTTAATGTTCTCCCAGTTGATTACAGCTGATTTCATGACATGCTTAGGAGGTGGGGAGTAAGCTTCCTGTAACTGCGTTTGGTAGACAGCTATATGCCCAATACTGTGGTGAGATTGCATGCCAAGCTGCTCCCTAGGATTTTAGGGACAGGTTTTTGTTCATTCTGATAGTCTGGAAGGGACTCCATGAATTCATACATTGAACCTCAATGAATAATATGATAGAATTAAAAGGTGGGGCATTTAGAAGATCAGTATATAATAAAGGCATGCCCTTTGTAAGAGAAAGTTGGGGTCGATATAAGAGTTGGAGAAACATGTGAGGTCTGATTTGCCCCTTCTACCTCTTATGCTATGTGAAGACACAGAATCAAGGCACCATCTTGGAAGAAAACAATGGGCCCATGCCAGGTACAGAACACAGTGAAAGTTTAATCTTGGACTTCATCACCTCTAAGAAGATGCAAAATAAATTCTTGTTTTTTTATAAAATTGAAAAATAAATAAATAGATAGAAAGATAAATAAATAAATAAATAGATAGATAGATAAATAAATAAATAAATAAGAAATTGCCTCCCCTCCAAGAAAGAAAACCAGATCAGAGGGTCTTTGAAATGGCACAGATTCAACAACACTTTACTGCTAACTCACCAAACCACCAAGATTTGGCTTTTTGTTATTTTTTGTTTGTGTGACTTTGTTTTAGAATTGCATTTCATTAACAGGAAACAGCACCTCTGAAATATTTTAAACTATAGTCTATTTCAAGATTTCTCGAAGTTTAAATAACTGAAAGTCACTCTTTGAAAATTAACCAATCTGAATAAGCCTTACTTTATAGAGTTATTTACTTCCCAAAGAAATCAGAGCCCTGGAAAGATTCAGAAGTTAATCTGTTTTAAAGAAAAATAAAATAATTTTACCTACAGTTTGTGGCTACATTCACTGTCAAAACCAGGATATGATTCAGGTCGAATTTCATCCACAATATAATTTAAATGGAAGATTGCTCAGCTATGTGGAAGCTAACATGTATCATCTGTAAATATTGAAATGACAGGTCTGTGGATTTGAAAGCTCATTCTAGACACAGAAATACTTTACAAAGCATGTAAACATTTCCACAGAGAAAAGCCAGTGCTGTCCCACTTAAAATTTTACCATGAAAGTCCAAATGATCCACTCTGTACTGTATGTGACATTTATGACAGAGTTTTGGATAAAGCCTAGCGGGAACTGAACTGGTACTTGGCAAGTGGCATTTCATAGTAGGAAATTAAATTACAAAGAGGTACCAAAGAAACAAAGGGTTGGCAAAAGCTAATGCTCCAAAGTCATTTCCACTCTATTCTCTGAAGGATAATTTCACAGTATATGCAGAAAAGCCAGCATTTCCATGGTGATTAACAGAAGTTAATCCAGATGACTGTCTATGCAGGAGAATTCACAGACTCATAGAGTGCCAGTTAACTGTCTCGAATGAAGAAAAGAAGAATATCATAAATGCAGATTGATCACAGTGACAAGAGGCAGAGAATGATCTGCTCTGCCCTCATCACCCACAATGCAATTCCACTCAGTAAATGTCACTCAGGAAACAGTTTCTATATACCCAGTGCAGAATGTCTGTAATCAGAGCTACTTCAAATGCTAAAAGAAAAATGAGCTTATCTAATTTTTCTCTTGTCTCCATCCCATTTATCAGAAAACAGATGCATTGTAAATGAGCCCTGTATAATGCAATCTACGTATGCGGTGCTGTTTCCTAAGTTAAGAACAAGCAGACGTTGGGCTATTAAAAATAAAGAACACCCAGAAAGTGAGTGAATATTAAGAGTTGCATTTAAGTCTATGATAAGCAATAACAGTTTTAACAACCCTCTTGGAAAAAGAAAAATAATTTCCAAAGGAAACTATCTGTCTATTGTGTTTTCAACTCCTACACTCTCAAGTTACCAACAATAAAATCTCAACTTTAGTTTGTGTTTTAGTTAATACTTATAATTGTTGTTTACAGTATATCACTTTGCGATAGGTCAGCTGTGTAAACTTGGACAAATCAAATGACTTTCCTGGAACTTTGGTTCTCGTGGCTATGAAGCAAGTGCACATGTGTGGGTACACAAGGATGTGAAGGCTATTTCTACACTTAATGGCTTGTAAACAGCTGATAATATCAACAACCGTACACACCTTTTAAGAAGTAATAATGTACCAAATCATATTTTTAACATTACTCACGTTCAAAATTCATAAAGTAATTAGTTTTATGTTTTGCACAATTGTGTCAGTATAATTCTCAAACACCAAGATGTTTATCATGATGCATGTTCTCTAATACCATAAAAATTTCACAAAATTTGAAGTGGCAGAAAGACAGGTTATCAATTCTGGAAGCATGCATAGAGCAATGACACACTCTGTCTCTGACTCCTTTTTTTGGGGGGGTTGACATTTTTATTCATATATTCAATAAATATTTATGATTAATATAGTAGGCACATGACTATCCAATAATGACTAGTATCTAGGTGTATAATGATAAAATATGAAAGAAATGATGAACTGATTGCATTAACAATGCTTCATAGAAACTCAGGTGTGAATTGTCTTTATTCACAAAGTGTTCAATCTGAATCTCAATGAAACTTGTTATTGAAAAACAAATTTTAATTGGATTACTTGATTTGTTACTGTTTAACTTCATGAGTTCTTTATATATTCTGGATATTAGCCCTCTGTCAGATATAGGGTTGGTGAAGATCCTTTCCCAGTCTGTAGGCTGTAGTTTTGTTTTGATGACAGTGTCCTTTGCTTTACAAAAGCTTTTCAGTTTCATGAGGTCCCATTTATTGATTGTTGATCTTAGAGCCTATGCAGTTGGTGTTCTGTTCAGAAAGTTGTCTCCTGTGCCAATGAGTTTAAGGCTCTTCCCTACTTTTTCTTCTAACAGGTTTAGTATGTCTGGTTTACACTGAAGTCTTTGTTTCACTTGGACTTTAGTTTTGTGCAGGGTGATAAGTATGGATCTATTTTCATTCTTCTACATGTAGACATCCAGTTAGACCAGCAGCATTTGTTGAAGATGCTCTCTTTTTTCCATTGTATGCTTTTGGCATCTTTGTCATAAATCAATTATCCATAAGTGTGTGGGTTTTTTTTTTCTGGGTCTTCTATTCAATTCCATTGATCCACCATTCTGTTTCTATGCCAGTACAATGCATTTTTATTACTGTTGCTTTATAGTACAGCTTGAGAGCAGGGATGGATATACCTCCAGAAAATATTTTATTGTAGATGTCTCTGACTCTTTTATTCTGCTATTGAAATCACCTATTCATGCCTCCAAATATATATATATATATATATATATATATATATATATATATTTCATGTACACAAATATATGAATATATATTACTTAATATATATTTTAATTATATAAATTATATAAAATATATAATAAATATATAAATATATTTATTATATATTACTTAATATATATTTAATGTACCCTAAATTTCTCTGATTCAGCATGTCCTGTACAAGTATTAGAAATCCCTGTCATTTATACCTCCTAAGATGACGAGCTCCCATTTTCTCATATTATTCTCATTCATCAATTTATTAGCACTTCCTGATTTAATATAGTAGTTCAACTTGAATTGCCTCCTAATTTATTTTTACCTATTGCTCTTCACCAATTTCAAAAGTAAGTTGGCCTTCAAATCTCCAAATCCGGGATATCTGATCTGAACGTGCATTTTATTTGGTTCTGCTGCTAAGTATAAGTAAATGTCTACTCTGGTCTCATTTAGTGTGGTTTTCAATCTTCCAGGTAACTTAAAAAACTCGAGTACTTGTAGCATTCCAAAGTTTCATAATCCACACTAGATAAGAAAGAAACATGAATGTTTGAATCAGCTGTGTAGACATCTCTAGATGTAGACATCAATATACAGACTTTTCATTGTACTCTCATGCACAGATGAATTTGTTCACTGCTGATACTCAAGTTCTGTTTTCAGAACAATTCAGGCATCATATCCACAGGAAATCTCCCAAGTCCAAATGGATCAGACCTCAACATAAAATCAAATACACTAAATCTAATAGAAGAGAAAGTGGGGGACAGCCATGAATGCATTGGTACAAAGGACAACTTCCTTAACATGACATCAACAACTCAAGTGCAAAGATCAACAATTAATAAATGAAACTGAAAAACTTCTGTAAGACAAAGGACACTGTCAATAAGACAAAAGAGCAGCCTACATCTTCACCAATCCTTCATCAATATAGGGCTAATATCCAAAATATATAAAGAACTCAAGAAATTAAAAACCTCCAAACCAAATAACCCAATTTAAAAAATGAAGTACAGATTCTGGCTATTACAAATAAAGCTGCTACAAACATGGTTGAGAAAATGTCCTTGTTGCATAGTTGAGCATCTTTTGGATATATGCCTAGGAGTGGTATATCTGGAATTTGAGGAAGCACTATTCTAATTGTCAGAAAAGGTGCCAGATTGATTTCCAAAGTGGTTGTACAAGTTGACATTCCCACCAGCAATGGAGGAGGGTTCTCCTTTCTCCACACCCTCTCCAGCATGTGTTGTCACTTGAGTTTTTTTTTTTTTTTTTTTTTTTTTTTAGCTATTCTGATGGGTGTAAGGTGAAATCTCAGGTCATTTTATTGGTGTTTCCCTGATGACTAAGGATGTTGAACATTTCTTTAAGTGTTTCTCTGCCATTTAATACTCCTCTATTGAGAATTCTCTGTTTAGCTCTGTACCCCATTTTTTCAGATCAACAATAATTTTATTTGTATATACAATAAACAGATACAAATAAGGGTTAATGAAGAAGAGATAGAAACTGATTCTGGTGAATTTATCTACTATGTTAAAGGTGATATATTTTATTACCATCATTCTATCCTTCCCACTTGTTGAAAAAATTATGACATATAACTAATTAGCGTGTTATAAAAGTTAGTTTAGTTTATTGAATCAGTACCTTTTCTTTTGGAAAACATTTTATGTAGACTTAGAATTCAGGCTGTACCCCATTTTTTAATTGGATTAATTGATTTGTTGCTGTTTAACTCCTTGAGCTCTCTATATATTCTGGATATTAGCCCTCCGTCACCCAGATGTCCCTCAGTTGAGGAATGGTACATCTACACAATGGAATATTACTCAACAATAAAAAAAAACACAAGGAAATTGTGAAATTTGCAGGCAAATGGTGGGAACTGAAAAAGCTCATCTTGAGTGAGGTATCCCAGTAGAAGAAATCATACAGGGTATATACTCACTTATAAGTGGAAATTAGATAGATAATATAGGATAAACATACTAAAATCTGTACATCTTAAGAAACTAATCAAGACAGAGGACTCTGGCTAAGATGCTCAATCCTCATTCAGAAAAGCAAAGAGGATGAACATCAGAAGAGGGAAAAAACAGGGAATAGGAAAGAAGCCTACCACAGAGGGCCTCTGAAAGGTTCTACCCTGTAGGGTATCAGAGCAGATGCTGAGACTTATAGCCAAACTTTGGGCAGAGTGCAGGGAATCTTAAGAAAGAAGTGGGAAATAGTAAGACCTGGAGAGGATAGGAGCGCCACAAGGAGAGCAACATAACCAAAAAATCAGGGCACAATTGTCTTTTCTGAGACTGATAGTCCAACCAAGTACCATTCATGGAGATAACCTAGAATCCCTGCACGGATGTAGCCCATGGCATTTCAGTGTCCAAGTGGGTTCCATACTAATGGGAACAGGGGCTGCCTCTGATATGAACTGATTGGCCTGCTCTTTGATCACCTCCCCCTGATTGGGGGACAGCCTTACCAGGCCACAGAGGAAGACAATGCATCCACTACTGATGAGGCCTGTTAGACTAGGATCAGAAGGAAGGGGAGGATGACCTTCCCCATCAGTGGACTTGGAGATTGACATGGGTGGGGAAGAGGGACGGTGGGGTTGGGAAGTGAGGACAGAAGGAGCTACAGGGGATACAAAGTGAATAAACTGTAATTAATAAAAGTAAAAAAATAAAAAAGAGCATAATAAAAAAAATGAAGTACAGAGCTAAACACAGAATTCTCAACAAAGGAATCTCTAATGACTGAGGAGCACTTAAAGAAATGCTCCATGTCCTTAGTCATTAGGAAAATGCAATTCAAAATGACTCTGATATTCCATGTTAGACCAGTTATAATGGCTACTTTCAAAAAGTCAAGCAAAAGCTCATTCTGGCAAGGATGTGAAACAAGGGGAACACTTCTGCATTGCTGGTGGAGATGCAAACTTGAAAAATTACTCTGGAAGTCAATCTGGCACTTTCTCAGAAAACTGTGAATAATTCTACCTCAAAACCCATTTATACTGCTTATGGAAATATATTCAAAAGCTGTTTCACCATACTACAAAGATATCTGCTTAATTCTGTTTGTAGCAGCTTTATTTCTAATAACCAGAAACTGGAAACAACCCAGTTGAAAATTTTATTAAAACAAAAAAACATGTGGTACTATTCAGCTATTAAAAAGAAGGACATCATGGAATTTTCAGTCAAAGGGATGGAAATAGAAAATATCAGGCTGGGTGCAGTAACCCAGGCCCAGCAGGACACACATAGTATGTACACACTCATAAGTGAATATTAGCCATATAGCACAGGATAGCCATGCTAAAACTCACAGTCCCAAAGAAGCTAAGTAACAATAATGGTTCAAGGGAAGGTGCTTGAATCCCACCAAGAAAGGGATATAAAATAAATATTGAAAGTGGAGGCAGGATTCTGGTTGCCACCATCTGGACAATTCTGGCATTAAGTAGAAATTAACAGTGAAGTAAAAAGAAGAGAAAAGGTTGTTGAAACCATAGACATGTGTCTAATAGTCTCAAGGACTAGTTTTTCTTTGAGGAGCATTAAAGTCTTCCTTAAAAGATGTCTCAGTTAATCATAAAGGAGATATCAGAATATAAATCAAAGACAGAGTATTTATACACTAGGAGAAATGACTCAGTATGCAACTCCAGAATGTAAAAGCTGTCTCATGGCATCTTAATTCAGCTCACTCTCATAGCAGATTTTAGGAAACCTCCAATCAACTTATAATGACTTCAGGAGTCAAGCAAGTAAATATCCCCTGACAAAGCACAAACTTCAGTATCAGTCTTTCAAGTGTGCACAGAAAGGCAAGTCAAAGGAACTTAGTACCGAGACAAATTCTTATTACCCATGTTAAACTGTGGGAACTCATGTGAGCAAAGTAAAATGATAGCTGTCTTGTTCAGCACAGTCTACGAGGACAAACTACCATAACCTAGAAGACTTAAATAACAAACACATTTTCTTAAAGCCTTAAATACTTGAAAGTCCAAAAATAATATATCAACCAATTCAAAATTTGATTAGTGCATCTCTTATGGCTTACAACAATCATCTTCTAACTGTGTCTTCACATGAGACAAATAGAATGGGAAAAATAGTGAAGGAAGAATAGGTGACATATGGAGAAAGAACATTTTTTTTATAATTCTTATAAGCACAGTAACTAGGTTAGCATCTGACTGCATTGCCTCATTGAACAAGGGTTTTTTGAGTGAAAGTTGCCTTAATTCAATCATATTAAGCTTTCAGACTGAGGTGTGGGGACTCAGGCCCCATAGTTTGCCATGTTGAGGAAGCCTTTGGGGCAGCAGAGCAGCTCTAAGCTCAGAAATCTTTCAGCCTGTGCTCCAGGTTCCTGACATATCTGGGTCACAAACTGTAAGCCAGCAGAGACAGTGAATCCAGGCAAGGTGAGCTGGGAGGGAGACCAAAGCTCATTGTCTTCCATCTCGAGGAGACCTGTGGTACAGTGGAGCAGCTGCCTGGTCCACCTGCATCGGAAACAGCAAGCCCATCACAGACAGTGAACCCAGTGGAGTTGGTAAAGAACTTGAGTCCCATTGTCTGCACTCTAGAGAAACCTGTGGGACACCAAACAGCTCTATGCTCGGAGATCTTTCTACATGTGCCCCAGCTACCTGACCTACCTGAGTCACAGAGAGCCAGCAGAGACAGTGAACTCAGGAGAGTGATCACCCTTCTTTAGCTGTATCCAAATCTCCAGCACCCCTTCTTGAGCCACTGGATGTCTCTCATCTTCCCGTGGACTACTCCAGACTCCAGAGACAAGTGGACCCAGTCTTCAGTTCAAGTTCCAGGAACAAAAATAAAGGTTATGGACAATCAGATGGCTAGAGGCCAATGTAACAATATAATCAACAAAAAACAAGACATCATGCATTGACCAGAATCCCCCAAAATCAAACGATATTCTAATCCAATTGAAACACAGGAAATTTATCTTTAATCTATGATTATGAAGTTATTCGAGAAACATAAAAAGGAAATTAACAAACAACTAGAGGCTATCATGGACAGACAGGAAGCCACAATCAAACAAGTGAAGGAAATGAATAAAATCACTCAAGACATGAAAATGGAATTAGAATAAGTAAAGAAAACACAAACTGAGAAAACCTTGGAGTTAGAGAATTTAGAGAAAAGATCAAGATCCACAGAGGTAAGCATGAACAACAAATACAAGAGATGGAGAAAATAATCTCAAGAGCTGAAGACACAATTGCAGAAATCCATAAACCCCTCAAAGAAATCATAAAAACCAGAAAAGTTCCTGACATTAAATATCCAAGAAATCAAGGACACCTTGGAAAAAAGAAACCTAATAATTATAGAAACAGAAAAAAAAAGAAGATTCCATGTTCCAAGGTCCAGAAAATAAGTTTGAAGAAAATCATACTAAAAAATTTCTCCAACCTTAAGAGAGATTCTCTTAAACATACAAGAGACCTACAGAATAGCAAATAGACTACACCAGACAAGAAATACCTCCTGCCACATAATAATAAAAAGTCTAAATCTACAGAACAAAGAAAAAAATTAAAAGTTGCAAGGGAAAAAGGCCAAATAACAAATAAATCCATTCCTATCAGAATCACACCAGACTTCTCAACAGAGACTATGAAAGCAAAAAGGGCATGGGCAGATATAATGCAGACACTGAGAGACCACAGATGCCAACCCAGACTACTATATTGACAAAACCTTTCATTGACACAGATGGAGAAAACAAAATATTTCATGACAATCACTAAATTTAAATAATATATACATAGCACCCCATCCCGATAGAAGATACAAGAAGAAGAAGAAGAAGAAGAAGAAGAAGAAGAAGAAGAAGAAGAA
>NW_026596069.1:17560262-17639102 GCF_907164565.1 Psammomys obesus
AAGAAGAAGAAGAAGAAGAAGAAGAAGAAGAAGAAGAAGAAGAAGAAAAACAACCCCAGGAGATGCAAATACACCCAAGAAAACACGGGGTAAAGATACTGTCACAAGACAAAAGCAAAAGAGAACAAGCTAACAAACATATAATCACCACCAACTCCACAATAAAAGGAACTAACAGCCATTGGTCACTAATATCTATCAACATCAATGGACTCAACTCTCCAATATAAAGACACAGACTATCAGAATGGTTGTAGAAACAGGATCCAACAATCTGCTGCATTCAAGAAATACAACTTTGCAACAAAGATGGACACTATCTCAGAGTACAGGCTAGAAAAGGGTTTTCCAAGCAAACGGACACAAGAAGCATGTTGGAGTAGCCATCATAATATCTAATAAAATAGACTCTCAACCAAAATTAATCAAAAGAGCTGGGGAGAGACACTTCATTCTTATCAAAGGAAAGATACAACAGGAGGATATCACAATCCTGAACATCTATGCCCTACACACACAAAAAAATAGGCTCTTGCATTTGTAAAAGAAACATTAGTAAAGGTAAAATCACACATAGATTCCAACTCCTTAATAGTGGGAGACTTAAACACCCCATTCCAACAAATGACAGATCATCTAGACAGAAACGAAATAGAGTCAGTTGGACCTAATACATATCTACAAAACTTTTCTCCCAAACACAAGAGTATAACTTCTTCTCAACACCTCACAGAACCTTCTCCAAAACTGACCACATAATCAGGCACAAAGGAAGCCTCAGCAAATACAATAAGACTGAAATAATCCATTGAATTATGTCAAAACACTATGGCCTAAAACTAGACCTCAATAACAACAGAAATTGCAAAAAGCCTGCACACACATGGAAACTCAACAACTCTCTCTTCAATGACAGCTGGGTCAGGGAAGAAATAAAGAAAGATTAAAGACTTCCTGAGATTTAATGAAAATGAAGACTCAACTTACCCAAACTTATGCGACACAATGAAAGCATTGTTAAGAGGAATGTACATAGCACTAAGTGCCTACATATACAAATTCAAAACATTTCATGCAAGCAATTAAAGGCACACTTGAAAGCACAAAAAAAAGGAGACACAACCCAAAAACAGTAGACAGGTAGAAATAATCAAGCTCAGAGTTGAAATAATTGAATTAGAAACACACGGAACAATTCAGAATATCAACAAAATGAAGAGCTAGTTCTTTGAGAAAATCAACAAGATACAAAACAACCCTTGGCCAAACTAACCAAAAGACAGAGAGATACTATCCAAATCAATAATGAAAAGGGAGACATAATGACAGACAATGAGGAAATCATTTAGTCTTACTTCAAAAATATATACACAACAAAATTTGAAAATCTAAATAAAATGGACAATTTCCTGGATAGACACCATTTGCCAATGTGGAATCAAAATCAGGTAAATGACTTAAATAATCCTATATCCCCTAAGAAAATAGAAGCAATCATCAAAATAGCCCATACAATAAAAGCCCGGGGCCTGATGATTTCAGCACAGATTTCTACCAGACCTTCAAAGAAGAAATAACTCCAATACTCTTCAAACTATTTCACAAAGTAGAAACAGAAGGAATATTACAAAACTCGTTTTATGAGACCAAAGTCACCTTGATACCTAAACCACACGCAAACCCAACAAAAAAGACAATTTCAGACCTATCTTTTTTAAGAAAATTGATGCAAAAATATTTAATGAAAGATTTGCAAACCAAATCCAAGAACACATCAAAGATATCATTAACCATGACCAAGTAAGCTACATCCAATTCGTGCAGGGGTGGTTCAATATACACAAATCCATCCATGTAATCCACCATGTAAACAAACTGAAAGAAAACCTGAAGATACCTGATAAAACAGGGTCAAATGAAAGGGGAGGAGGTCCTTCCCTATCAGTGGACTTGGAAAGGGGCAGGGAGGAGACCAGGGAGGGAGTGTGGGGTTGGGGAGGGAATGAGGGAGCGGGATACAGCTGGGACACAGAGTTAACAAAATGTAACTAAAAAGAAAAATAAAATTAAAAGAAAACATACACACACACACAAAAAAAAAAAAAAGAAAGAAAAACAACAACATGATCATCTCCTTAGATGCTAAATAAAAATACATTTGACAAAATCCAACACCCATTCATGTTTAAAGTTTTGGAGAGATCAGGCATACAAGGCACATACGTAAACATAGTAAAGTCAATATAAAGCAAACCTACAACCAACATCAAACTCAATGGAGAGAAATTTAAATCAACCCCACTGAAATCAGGGACAAGGCAAGGCTGCCCACTCTCTCTATATCTCTTCAACATAGTACTTGAATTCTTTGCTAGAGCAATAAGACAACTAAAGGAGAACAAGGGGATACAAATCGGAAAGGAAGAAGTCAAAGCATTACTATTTGTAGATGATATCATAGTATATATGAATGACCTCAAAAACTCAACCAGAGAACCCTTTCGCTGAAAAAAAAAAAACAAAAAAAAAACCCTCAGCAAAATGGCTGGATACAAAAGTAACAAAAAAAAAAAAAAAAAAGAATCAGTAGCCCTCCTGTATACCAAAAACAAAAGGGCCTAGAAAGAAATTAGAAAAACAACACCTTTCACAATAGCCACAAATAACATAAAGTACCTTGGTGTAACTCTAACCAAGCAAGTAAAAATCTTCAATAAATAAATAAATAAATAGATAAATAAATAAATAAAATAAAAACTTCAAGTCTCTGAAGAAAGAAATTGAACAAGATACCAGAAGATGGAAAGATCTCCCATGCTCATGGATTGGAAGGATTAACATAGAAAAAATGTCCATCCAAATAAAAGTAATCTACAAATTTAATGCAATTTCCATCAAAATACCACCACAATTCTATACAGACGTTGAAAGAACAATTCTCAATTACATATGGAAAAAACACCCATTTATGTTTAAAGCCTTGGAGAGATCAGGGATACAAGGGATATACGTAAACATAGTAAAGGCAATATACAGCAAGCCTATAGCCAACATCAAACTCAATGGAGAGAAACTTAAATCAATCCCACTGAAATCAGGGAAAAGGCAAGGCTGCCCACTGTCACTATATCTCTTCAATTTAGTACTTGAAGTCCTAGCTAGAGCAATAAGACAACTAAAGGAGATCAAGGGGATACAAATCAGAACAGAAGAAGTCAAAGTTTCACTATTCACAGATGATATGATATTATATATGAGTCACCCCCAAAATTCAACCAGAGAACTCCTCCAGCCAATAAACACCTTCACCAAAGTGGCTGGATACAAAATGAAGTAAAAAAAAATCAGAATCCCTCCTGTATACCAAAGACAAAAGGGCCTAGAAAGAAATTAGGGAAACAAAACCCTTCACAATTGCCACTAACAACAAAAAGTACCTTGGTGTGACCCTAGCTAAGCAAGTGAAAGACCTGTTAGAAAAAAAAATCAAGTCTTTGAAGAAAGAAATTGAAGAAGATATCAGAAGATGGAAAGATCTCCCATGGTCATGGTTCTGTAGAATTAACATAGTGAAAACAACTATTCTGCCAAAAGCAATCTACAGATTCAATGCATTTCCCATCAAAATACCAAGAAAATTCTTTATAGATCTTCAGAGAAAAATTATCAACTTCATATGAAGAAACAGAAAACCCAGAATTTCCAAAATGATCCTGTACAACAACAGATTGTTTGGAGGCATCACCATCCCTGATCTCAAGCTGTACTACAGAGAAATAGTAATAAAAACTGCTTTGTATTGGCATAGAAACAAAATGGTGGATCGAAGGAATCTAATAGAAGACCCAGAAATAAACCCACACACTTATGAATACATGATTTTTTACAAAGAAGCCAAAATAATTCAATGGGAAAAAAAGACAGCATCTTCAACAAATGGTGCTGGTCCAACTGAATGTCTACATGCAGAAAAATGAAAATAGATCCATATTTATCACCCTGCACAAAACTAAAGTCCAAGTGGATCAAAGACCTCAACATAAAACCAGATACACTAAATTGATTAGAAGAAAAAGTGGGAAAGAGCCTAGAACTCATTGGCACAGGAGACAACTTCCTGAACAGAACACCAACAGCACAGACTCTAAGAGCAACAATCAAAAAATGGGACCTCATGAAACTGAAAACCTTCTGTAAAGCAAAGGACACCTTCATCAAAACAAAACGAATGCATACAAATTGGGAAAGAATCTTCACCAACCCTTTATCTGACAGAAGGCTAATATCCAGTATATATAAAGAACTAAAGAAGCTGAAAAGCAACAAACCAAGTAATCCAATTAAAAAATGGGGAACAGAGATAAACAGAGAATTCTCAATAGAGGAATATCGAATGGCAGAGAAACACTTAAAGAAATGCTCAACATCCTTAGCCATCAGAGAGATGCAAATCAAAACAATCCTGAGATTTCACCTGACACCTATCAGAATGGCTGAGATCAAAAACTCAAGTGACAACACATGCTGCAGAGGTTGTGGAGAAAGGAGAACCCTCCTACACTGCTGGTGGGAATGTAAACTTGTACAACCACTTTGGAAATCAATTTGACACTTTCTCAGACAATTAGGAATAGTGCTTCTTCAAGATACAACTATATCATTCTTAAGCATATATCCAAAAGTTACTCAAGTACACAAAAAGGACATTTGTTCAACCATATTTGTAGCAGCTTTATTTGTAATATCCAGAACCTAGAAACAACCCAAATGTCCATCAACAGAGGAATGGATTGAGAAATTGTGGTACTTTTACATAATGGAATACTACTCATCAATTAAAAACAAGGAAATCGTGAAATTTGCAGGCAAATGGTGGGACCTAGCAAAGATCATCCTGAGTGAGGTATCCCATAAGCAGAAAGATACACATGGTATATATTCACTTATAAGTGTGTACTAGACCTATAAGATAGGATAAACATACTAAAATCTGTATACCTAGATAAGATAAACAAGAAAGAGGAGCCTGGGTAAGATGATAAATCCTCACTTAGAAAGACAAATGGGATGGACGTTGGAAATAGGAGAAAACAAGTAACAGGTCAGGAGCCTATCACAAAGCGCCCATGAAAGACTCTATCTAGCAGTGTATCAAAACAGCTGGTGTGACTCATAACCAAATCTTGGTCAGAGTGCAGGGATTCAGATGAAAGAAGGGGAAGCTAGTATGACCTGGAGAGGACAGGAGCTCCATAAAGACCAAATACATCTGAACACAGGGATCTTTTCTGAGACTGTTTCTCCAACCAAGGACCATGAATGGATATAACCTAGAACCCTTGTTCATATATAGCCCATCGCAGCTCAGTATCCAAGTGGGTTCCCTAGTTAGGGGAACAGGAACTGTCTCTGACATGAACTCAATGGCTGGCTCTTGGACATCCCAACCCCCTCCCCCCATCGAGGGAGGAGCAGCCTTGCTAGGCCACAGAGGAAGACATTGCAGCCAGCCCTGAAGAGACCTGATAAGCTAGGATCAGATGGAAGGGGAGGAGGACCCCCTCCATCAGTGGACTTAGAGAGAGGCAGGAAGGAGATGAGGGAGAGAGGGTGGGATTGGGAAGGAAAGAGGGAGGTGGCTACTGCTGGGATACAAAGTAAATAAACTATAACTAATATAAAATAAAATACAAGTGAGGGCCAAGATGGCGGCGCCAGGAGAACACCCTGTCTGAGAATCGGGACAACACACTCAGTGCAGCGACCAGGAGACTGAACTCTGGGCCCTAAAACAACAGCTATCGTGTTTCCCAGGTGAGGGGAGGCTCCCATGGTGTGGAAATCGGTCGGGTCCACTCTCGGCTGCCCAGCCGGAACCCAGAAGAGAACCCAGCTAACATGGGCTTTGAGTCTCCTGGCTGGTGCCGCAAGCCTGCATGTCCCGATCACTTTCCCAAGCTGATCGGTGGGCACAAGGGTGCCTGAGACTGTGAGTCCCAGTCGGGAAAAAACCCCACGGGGAAGGAAAGTTGCAAGAATAATCACGGGTCACCCAGTCTTTCCCTGGAAGGTCTCTCCGACCACGGGTACCTGCCGCCATCCATCACAACTGAGCTCCCGCCACGCACAGAGAGCAGCTATTCAAAAGCCCTACTCCCCCTTGGGAGGAGGCAAACGGCGGCCAGCAGAATCTGCCACAGACCACATTGTCTGTACCCCAACCTGAAATCGGGGCTGAGAAACCGAATCCTTTCGGGCACTCCCCCAAATGACGCCATAACCCTGCCTCGGCGGAGCAGAAGGATAAAGAGGCACACAGTGGCTTCACAGTGCCGGAACTCCAGTGCTGCCAGCCGCTCCTAGCAAACAAACTACAGCTCCGGATCTGGGACTGTGATCATTCTACATGTCCTGAGATTCTCCTGGGTCCAGCAGCAAGTTCTATCACCGGTGCCGCCCCCCCCCAACCCCTGGCAGAGAAACGCCGGCTCAGGATCCAACTCAGAAGCCCCAACCCATGCTGGCACTCCCCTGAGAGCATCTCCATAAGCTTGCCCCTAGCAGAGGGGAAGGTCAGAGGGGAAGGACAGAGAGGCAGCCTGCCAAGGACACAGCACACTCTCTCCAGCTCACCCAGCAGCCCCTAGCAGAGAAACCCAAGCTCTGGATCTGAGGACACTCTACCCTACCTGGTACTCTCTTGGGATCAGCAAACATAGATTCTAGCGCCAGGCTGCTTCTGGCAGAGAGATCTGGGCCTGGGATCTGGGATTGAGAACACTCAACCTAACTCTTTCCCGCGCCACCCAGGGACCAGTCAACATAACTCCTCCTGGCAGAGGGAAAGGACAAAGAGGCAGCACACAGGAAAAGTGGACAACGAGTCCTGTGGCCACAGAGTCACAGAGCTGTTAGCCTACCCGAGTACTGCCGCAGTAGGACCAAAACAGAGAGTAGTGAGCAAGGGGAACCCCTGTGCAATCCAACTGGTCCTGCAAGAGAGTGAGTGAGCCTTCTAGGGAGAGTTTGCCCCAGACCCAGGGCCTCTCCACAGAAGCAACCAGACGAGATCCCTGCCACCCACACCCCTAGTGTGAGCATCATAGGGATTCTTGGGATAGCGACCCCAACATTGAAGCCTCTGCCTTACGGATCCACCAGTGTAATCCAGGCAAACAATACCTGGATCTCAGTCAGAACTGTGTAATAGTGGCTTGCAGGCCACTGCAATAGACAGAGAATCCGCACATGCAAACTGCACCCACTAAAAGCACATGCGAATAACACCAGCATCACATTCCTTACTTAGGCAAAACTGAAACCACAGTGCACACTCCCAAACCAGTGAACCTCTCTCATCTTCCTGAAAAAACAGTCCAGAAAACAAAAAGAGAAGATCATAGCCTGAACTACAATCTCAAGGAACAAACAGGGAGGATTATGAATAACCAGATGGCTAGAGGCAGATGTAAGAACACTCCCAACAAAAATCAGGACATAATGTCCTCACCAGCAACCCCACAAAACAATGGACACTTCAATTCACTAGATATACAAGAAAACGACCTCAAAACTATGTTTCTCCAGCTATTAGAGGCCCATAAAGATGAAATGAACAAAGCCCTCAGAAAAATAGCCAAAGAAATCGAGACTAACCAAGAGGAAACAAATCATGCTCTCAGAGAAATGACCACAAAAATTGAGGCAAACGAAGAAGAAATGCACAAAGCTCTCAAAGAAATGTCCACACAAATGAAGGCAAATAAAAAAGAAATAAGCAAAGCTCTCATAGAAATACAGGCAATTATAGCCAAAGAAGTAGAGGCACAATTAGTGATACATAGAGAGGAAACAGACAAAAAAAAATAGAAGCTATCATTGAAAAGCAGGAGTCCACATTCAAACAGATGAAGGAAATGGTGCAAGACATAAAAACAGAATTAGAATCAATAAAGAAAACACAAATAGAGAAAAACCAGGAGCTGGAGAACATAGAGAAAAGATCAGGAACTACAAAGGTAAGCATTACCAACAAAATACAAGAGATGGAAGAAAGAATCTCAGAAGCCGAAGATACACTTGCAGAAATTGACACGTCTCTCAAAGAAAAAATAAAATCAGAAAAGTTCCAAACACAAAACATCCAAGAAATCAAGGACAACATGAAAAGACAAAACCTAAAAATAATAGGAGTAGAAGAAAAAGAAGACATCAGGCTCAAAGGTCTGGAAAATATTTTCAAGAAAATTATAGAAGAAAACTTTCCCAACTTAAAGAAGGAGATGGCCATAAACATACAAGAGGCCTACAGAACACCAAGTAGACTAGACCAGAAAAGAAATTCTTCATGTCACATCATAGTCAAAACACTGAACCTACAGAACAAAGAAAAAATTCTAAAAGCAGCAAGGGAAAAAGGCCAAGTAACATATGAAGGTAAACCTATCAGAATCACACCAGATTTTTCAACAGAAACTATGAAAGCCAGAAGGGCCTGGACAGAAATCATACAGCCATTAAGGGACCACAGATTTCAACCCAGACTACTATACCCAGCAAAACTTTCAATCAACATAGACGGAGAATTCAAAATATTCCAAGACAAAACTAAATTTAAACAATATCTACATAGTAACCCAGCTCTACAGAGGTTACTAGAAGGGAAACTCCAAACCAAAGAAAACAACTACATCAAAGGAAAAGGAGGAAATACATACCTACACACACACACAAAAAAAAAATCTCAGTGATACCACTAACCCCACATCTAAAGTAAGTAACAATTGTTGGTCACTAGTTTCTATCAACATCAATGGACTCAACTCCCCAATACAAAGACACACACTAACAGATTGGTTGTGGAAACAGGATCCATCATTCTGTTGCATCCAAGAAACACACCTATGTAACAAAGATAAACACTACCTCAGAGTAAAGGGCTGGAAAAATGTTTTTCAAGCAAATGGTTTCAGAAAACAAATGGGAGTAGCCATCCTACTATCTAATAAAATAGACTTTCAACCCAAGTTAATCAAAAAAGATAAGGACGGCCACTATATTCTTATCAAAGGAAAAATCCACCAAGAGGACATCAAAATTTCGAATATTTATGCCCCAAATACAAGAGCACCTACATTTGTAAATGAAACAATATTAAAGCTTAAATCACACATTGATCCTAATACCTTAATAGTGGGAGACTTCAACACTCCACTCTCACCAAGGGACAGATCAACTAGTCAGAAAACAAATAGGGAAATAAAAACACTTACAGAGACCCTAAATCAAATGGACCTAATAGATGTCTACGGATCTTTTCATCCAAACTCAAAAGAGTATACCTTATTTCAGCACAGCATGGAACCTTCTCCAAAATAGACCATATAGTTGGTCATAAAGCAAGACTCAACAGATACAAAAAGATTGAAATAATCCCTTGTATTCTATCTAACCACCATGGACTAAAGCTGGACCTCAACAACAACAGAAATAACAAACAGCCTACACGCACATGGAAACTGAACAACTTGTTACTCAATGACAGCTGGGTTAAGGAAGAAATAAAGAAAGAAATTAAAGACTTCCTAAAATTCAATGAAAATGAAGGCACAACATACCCAAATTTATGAGACACATTGAAAGCAGTGCTCAGGGGAAAATTTATAGCACTAAGTGCCTGCAAGAAGAAATTTGTAACATCACATACAAACAACTTAATGGCCCAACTGAAAACCCTAGAAAAAAAAAGAAGCAGATACACCCAAGAGGAGCAGAAGGCTGGAAATAATCAAACTCAGGGATGAAATCAATCAATTAGAAACAAATAAAACTATTCAAAGAATCAATGAAACAAAAAGCTGGTTCTTTGAGAAATTCAACAAGATAGACAAACCCTTAGCCAAACTAACTAAAAGCAGAGAGAATTTATCCAAATCAACAAAATCAGAGATGAAAAGGGTGACATAACTACAGACACTGAGGAAATTCAAACAATCATTAGGTCATACTACAAAAGCCTATATGACACAAAATTTGAAAACCTAAATGAAATGGACAATTTTCTTGATAGATTCCATCTTCCAACATTAAGTCAAGATCACGTAGAAAGACTGAACAGCCCTGTATCCCTCAAGAAAATTGAAGCAGTCATTCACTGTCTCCCCTCCAAAAAAAGCCCTGGGCCAGATGGTGTCAGTGCCTAATTCTACCAGACCTTCAAAGAAGTGCTCACACCAATTCTCCTCAAACTATTCCACAAAATAGAAACAGAAGGTACATTACCAAACTCATTCTATGAAGCAACAGTCACCCTGATACCTAAACCACACAAAGACCCAACAAAAAAAGAGAACTTCAGACCTCTCTTATGAACGTTGATGCAAAAATACTCAATAAAATACTTGCAAACCGAATACAAGAACACATCAAAGATATCATCCACCACGACCAAGTAAGCTGCATCCTAGGCATGCAAGGGTGGTTCAACATACAGAAATCCATCAATGTAATCCACCACATAAACAATCAGAAGGAGAAACACCACATGATCATCTCCTTAGATGCTGAAAAGCATTTGACAAAGTCCAACACCCATTCATGTTTAAAGTCTTGGAGAGATCAGGGATACAAGGCACATATCTAAACATAGTAAAGGCAATATACAGCAAGCCTATAGCCAACATCAAACTCAATGGAGAGAAACTTAAATCAATCCCACTGAAATCAGGGACAAGACAAGGCTGCCCACTCCCGCCATACCTCTTCAACATAGTACTTGAAGTCCTAGCCAGAGCAATAAGACAACTAAAGGAGATCAAGGGGATATAAATCGGAAAGGAAGAGGTCAAAGTGTCACTATTCACAGATGATATGATAGTATATATGAGCGACCCAAAAAGTCAACCAGAGAACTCTTCCAGCTGCTGAACACCTTCAGCAAAGTGGCAGAATACAAAATCAACTCAAAAAAATCAGAAGCCCTCCTGTATACCAAAGACAAAAGGCCGGAGAAAGAAATTAAGGAAACAACACCTTTCACAATATCCACTAATAACATAAAGTACCTTGGGTTGACATTAACCAAGCAAGTGAAAGACCTGTTTGAGAAAAACTTCAAGTCTCTGAAGAAAGAAATTGAAGAAGATCTCAGAAGATGGAAAGATCTCCCGTGCTCATGGATTGGTAGGATTAACATTGTGAAAATGGCCATCCTGCCAAAAGCAATCTACAGATTCAATGCAATTCCCATCAAAATACCAACTCAATTCTTTACAGACCTTGAAAAAAAGATTCTCAGCTTCATATGGAGAAACAAAAAACCCAGAATCTCCAAAACAATCCTGTACAACAACATATCATCTGGAGGTATTTCCATCCCAGATCTCAAGTTGTACTACAGAGCAATAGTAATAAAAACTGCATGGTATTGGCATAAAAACAGAAAGGAGGATCAATGGAACCGCATAGAAGACCCAGAAATAAACCCACACACCTATGAATACTCGATTTTTGACAAAGAATCTAAAACCATTCAATGGAAAAAAAGACAGCATCTTCAACAAATGGTGCTGGTCCAACTGGATGTCCACATGCAGAAAAATGAAAATTGATCTATATTTATCACCCTGCACAAAACTAAAGTCAAAGTGGATCAAAGACCTCAGCATAAAACCAGATACTCTAAATCTGTTAGAAGAAAAAGTGGGGAACAGCCTAGAACTCATTGGCACAGGAGACAACTTCCTGAACAGAACACCAACAGCACAGGCTCTAAGAGCAACAATCAATAAATGGGACCTCATGAAACTGAAAAGCTTCTGTAAAGCAAAGGACACTGTCATCAAAACAAAACGACTGCCTACAGTTTCGGAAAGAATCTTCACCAACCCTTTATCAGACAGAGGACTAATATCGAGTATATACAAAGAACTAAAGAAACTGAAAAGCAGCAAATCAAGTAATCCAATTAAAAAATGGAGAACAGAGCTAAATAGAGAATTCTTGACAGAGGAATATCGAATGGCATCGAAACACTTAAAGAAATGCTCATCCTCATTAGCCATCAGGGAAATGCAAATCAAAACGACCCTGAGATATCACCTTACACCCATCAGAATGGCCAAGATGAAAAACTCAAGGGACAACACATGCTGGAGAGGTTGTGGAGAAAGGGGAACCCTCCTCCACTGCTGGTGGGAATGTAAACTGGTACAACCACTCTGGAAATCTATCTGGTGCTTTCTAAGACAATTAGGAATAGTGCTTCCTCAAGACCCAGCCAGACCACTGCTAGGCATATACCCAGAGTTTGCTCAAGTACACAAAAGGGATATTTGCTCAACCATGTTTATAGCAGCTTTATTTGTAATAGCCAGAACCTGGAAACAACCCAGATGTCCATCAACAGAGGAATGGGTACAGAAATTGTGGTATTTTTACACAATGGAATACTACTCAGCAATCAAAAAGGAGGAAATCATGAAATTTGCAGGCAAATGGTGGGATCTAGAAAAGATCATCTTGAGTGAAATATCCCAGAAGGAGAAAGACAAACATGGTATATACTCATTTATATAGACCTATAAGATATGATAAACATAATGAAATCTGTAAACCTAAAAAGATAATAAAGAGAGCAGACATGGGGTAAGATTATCAATCCTCGTTTAGAAAGACAGATGGGATGTGCATTGAATGTATGACAGGAGTCTACTGAGCACATTTGAAAGACTCTCACTAGCAGTGTTTTCAAAGCAAAGACTCATTACCAAACCTTTGGCAGAGTACAGAGAATCTTAAGAAAGAAGGGGAGTTAGTCTGATGAGGAAAGGATAGGAGCTCCACAAGGACCAAATATATCTGGGCGCAGGGTCTTTTCTGAGACTGACATTCAACGAAGGACCATGTATGGATATAACCTAGAACCTCTGCTCAGATGTAGCCTGTGGTAGCTCAGTAACCAATTGGTTTCCCATAGTGAGGGGAACAAGGATTATTTCTAACAGGAACTCAATGACTGGCTCTTTGGCCTCCCCACCCCCCCAAGGGAGGAACAGTCCTGTTAGGCCACAGAGGAGAGCTTTGCAGCCAGTCCTGAAGATACCTGATAAAACAGGATCTGATGATTCGGAGGAGGTTCCCCCTATCAGTGGACTTGGAAAGTGGCACGGTGGAGATGAGGGAGGGAGGGAGGGAATGAGGGATCGGGACACGGCTTGGATACAGAGTTAATAAAATGTAACTGATAAGAAAAAAATAAAATTCAGAAAATAAAAAATAAAAAATAAAATAAAATACAAAAAAGAAAAAATAAAAAACAAACAAACAACAACAACAAAACATCAAAATAACTAAAACCATCCTGTACAACAAAAGAACTTCTGGAGATATCTCCATCCCTGATACTAACTTGTGCTATACAGCAACAGCAATAAAATATGGGGTGTTCCTGGCATAGAAACAGACAGGAGGATCAATTGAATTGAATTGAAGTTGCAGAAATGAACCCACACATCCAAGAACACCTGATTTTTTTTACAAAGAATCCAAAACCATACAATGGAAAAAAGACAGCATGTTCAACAAAACATGCTGGTCTAACTAGATGTCTACATGTAGAAAAATGTGAATGGACCAATCCTTATCTTCCTGCAAAAAACTCAAGTCCAAGTGGATCAAAAACCTCAACATAAAACCAGACTCTAAGATCAAACATCAATTAAGGGACCTCATGAAACTGAAAAGCTTCTGTAAAACAAAAGTCCTGGTTATGTAAAACAAGGAAATGGCAGCCTACAGACTGACTGGGAAATGATCTTCACCAACCCTTCATCTAAAAGAGGGCTAATATCCATAATATATAAAGAACTCAAGAAACTAAACACCAACAAACCAAGTAATTTAATTAAAAATAGGATCAGAGTTAAACAGAGAAGTCTCATCAAAGAATTTCAAATTGAAGAGAAACACTTAAAGAAATATTCAATGTCTTTAGCCATGATTGACATACAAATCAAAATGACAGATTCTTTCTCCCACCCAGCAGAATGCAGAAGAGCAAAAACTCAAGTGACAACACATGTTGGAGAGAATTGCAGAAATGGGAACCTTCTTCCATTGCTGTTGGAAATGTAAGCTTGTACAACCACTTTGGAAATCAGTCTAGCACTTACTCAGAAAACTTGGTAGTGCTATCTCAAGACTCAGCTATACCACTCCTGAGCATATCTGAAAGATACTCCATCATAAAACAAGGACATTTGCTCAAGTATGTTCATAGCAGCTTTATTCATGATAGCTAAAATATGGAAACAACTATGATGCTCCTCAGTGGAAGAACCAATTTAGAAATTGTGGTATTTATACAACAGAATACTCAGCAATTAAAAACAAAGAAATCATGAAATTTTTAGGCAAATGGGTGGAACTAGAAAAGATCATCATGAGTGAGATAACCCAGAAGCAGAAAGACAACCATGGTATCTATTTATAAGTGGATATTAGTTGTAAAATATAGGACATGCATACTAAAATTGACAGACCTAAAGAAGCTAAACAAGGAAGGCCTGAGGGATGATGCTTAATTCTCATTCAGAAGGTGCAACAAGATAGCCCCCAGAAGTGGTAGGAGAGAGGGAACATGATGGTAGCCTACCACAAATGTCCTCTAAATAACTCCACCCAGCATGGATTGAGTCAGAGGCAGAGACTCATATCTAAATTTTTGACAGAACATAGGGAGTATTATGGCAAAAGAGGGATACAGAAAGATCCGGAGCAGAGAGGAACCCCACAAGGAGACCAACAAAGCCAATATATATATATCTGGGCCTAGGGGAGATTGCAGAGACAGATGTAGCAACCGAAGACCATGCACAGAGAAGACCTAGATTTCCTGCACAGATGCAACCCACAGACAGCTCAGTCTCCATGTGAGTGCCCTAGTAAGGGGAGAAGACACAGTCTCAGACATGAACTTGGTTTCCTGCTTCTTGATCACTTCTCCCAGTTGGGGTAACCTAGCCAGCCCACAGAGAAGAGAATCCAGGCAATCCTGGTGGGACCTGGTAGGCTAGGGTCAGACAGTAGGGAATGAGGACTTCCCCTATCAGTGCACTAGGGAAGAGGAATTGGGGAGGAAGAGGGATGGAGTGTGGGACCTGGGGGAGATGAAGGTGGAGGCTATAACTATGATAGAAAGTGCATAAATTGTAAATAGCAATAATAATACACAGCAAAAAAGCTTTGAAACTGTCACATGAATTTGAAGGAACACAAAACTTCCTATAACCGGGACTTAGTTAATAGATTGTGAGAAAATCTTTAGGTTTGTCCATTATTTCCTAAAAACCTATGATGAGCTATATGGCAGTGACAATAGAAGAAAACACAAAAATCAGTTATTATGTCGTAACTGTAGAGTAAGATTATTTATGTGTTTGTGTCTGTGTATGTGCGTGTGTGTGTGTCAGTGTGTGTTGGACCCTGACTTCTTGTATGACTCTCAGTAACACTTGCCTCTGAGTGTTTGCACACATAAATTGCACTTTGAGTTTAGTCTGGACCTAGCTGTCCTGCCTGTAATTGACAGAATATGACAAGAATGATTTGATGCCACTTCCGACATTTGAGTAAAACACATTTGGCTTTTATTCTTGGATCTGTTCTCACTGATTCTGCTGAAGCCAGCTGCTCTGCTCTGAAACATCCTGTGCAGGGGCCCAAATGGCAAGGAACTGAAAGCAACATCCATCAACAGCCACCGAAGAATTAAAGCCTTTATTCTACCATTGAGACATTAATCTGATCAACTACCCCAGAGAGTTTGGAAGTGAATTTTTGTCCCCATCTTCTGGATATCACAGTGAAAGATCAAATCTTGATTAGAGCCTTGTGGGGAATCTTTAACTAGAAGGATTGACCTGCAACAGGTCTCCTGATTACAAACTCTGTGAAATAACGCACTGCTAAATTCTGGAGGTTTCTATAATGTAGTTTGTGATTGATAAGATAATAATATGGATGATGTTTTATTTTTGGAAAATATTATACATTCTGTGATATTACAATATTATCTGTTTTGCTGTTCCATGGCCTATGTAATTGAATAAACAAGAGCAAAAACACTTTATTTTTTAATTTTAATTTTAACTTTTTTTACAATTTATTCATTATATGTCCAGATTGAAGACTCCTCCCTCAACTCGTCCCAGTTTCACCTTCCCTCTCTCTTTCTCCCTATCCCTTGCTCCTATTCCACTGAAAGTGGGAATTCTCCTCTGCCATCTGCCCATAGCTTGTCAAGTCACATCAGGATGGCCCGGATTCTCTTCCACTCTCCCTTTTTGATGCAGCCTTACCAGACCACAGAGGAAGAGGATCCAGGCAAAACAAACAAACAACAAACAAAACTTTAAAAAAATCGTAACACATATAATCTGAAAGAAGATATACTCAGTCATCATAGGGTGAGCAATCAAGCCTTGTATTCCAGTTTAATTCATTGCCAATTTCTGCATTTGAACCATGTGGACTGGGGTGTAGGTCAGTGACAGAATGTCTGTCTAACGTGAATAAGGCCATAGCTTTATACTCAGCACCAGAAAATCAAATGGAGTAAAAGGGTGTAGTTAAGACTGAAATTGTTAAATGCCCAGTGGAAAATTAAGAGTCTCTTAGATTTTCCCCACAGATATTTATTTTGGATTTACCTATTTTTAAGTTTTGCTTAAGAGCGATTTCCAGTCTTTCTGAAGGAGAATGTTTAGAATGTCAGAATAAAAATAAAAGTGTGAAATGCACATCCAGAGTCTCGCATTTTCAACTTTAAAACACATGCTTTAAACAGTGATGCAAACACAAGCCAACAAAAGGGGTGCGAGCTAGTGGGATGATGAGCAAATAGACGGACCTTTTCCCTTCTATGTTTCAAGATTACTGGTATGAGAAACACTGACTCTCCCAACTGTGACGGCTTCTCAAACATGTGTTCACCAGTCTTCCTCTATAGAGTACTCATAAAAAAGTAGCTTTGTTAGGCTATTGCATTAGAACTGATTTTAAATTCTATGCTGCTGCTCTTCTGAACGGAAAATATACCTGTAAAAGATCACTTTTTTTGCAAGCCTTTGTAAATGATCTAGTACATAATGAGTTCTTATGATTTTTTGTTTTATGTTATAATTTAATTAAATTACTTCCCTCTTCTGCTTTTCCTTTCAACACCCCTCATGGGTTTCCTGATTTTTTTTTCAAATTTATATCTTCTTTTTTTCAACATTGTTAAATACATACACACATATTTATATACATATGTGTGTTATATATGTATGTATGTATATCCACCCACCAGACAAAGACCATTACAGGAAAACATAACCAACCAAAGCATAGAATTGTGGAGTGGAGTCCCAATAGATGCATGTACAAAATACTTCTGCACATGCCCTGCCAGGGGGAAATTTTTCCAAAATCACTCAATAGAGTACATGTTAGAAACAGCCCCCACCCCTCCATTCTCCAGACAATTCATATTAAGACCAAGGAGCCCATTGTCTACATATGTGCAGGGGGCCCAGATCCACATCATGCGTGCTCCTTAGATGATGTCTTAATCTCTTAAAGGCCCCATGGGAATGGGTTAGTTGTCTCTGTTGGTCTTCTTGTGAGCTTCTTGCTCCCTCCAGGCCCTTTCATCTTTCCCCCAACACCTCCACAGGACCCCGGGAGCTCTACCCTATGCTTGGGTGCAAGTGCCAGCATCTCCATGGATCTCATGCTGGCTGGAGCCTCCCAAACTACGTTAAGTTAGTCTGTCAGAAAGTATAGCAGAGCTACCCCAGTCCGAATGGCTAAGATCAAAAACTCAAGCCACAACACATGCTGGTAAGGATATAGAGAAAGGGAAACACTCCTCCATTGCTGGTGGGAACACAAACTTATTCAACCTCCGTGGAAAACAATGTGTTTCTTTCTCAGAAAAGTGGGAATAGCTCTACCTCAAGACCCAGCTATACACTCTTGCACATATACTCAAAAGATGTTCTTCCATACAACAAGGACATTTACTCAACTATGTTTGTAGTTGCTTTATTCATAATAGCCAGAAACTGGAAGCAACTGAGATGTCCCTCATTAGAAAAATAGATACAGAAATTATGGTACATTTACACAGTGGAATAGTACTTAGCTATTAAAAACAAAGAAATCATAAAACCTGCAGGCAAATCGATGGAACTAGAAAAGATCATCCTGAGTGAGGCAACTCAGACCCAAAATTACACACATGGTATGTACTTATTTATAAGCAGATATCAGACCTGTAGTACAGGATAACCATTCTACAGTCCACAGACCCAAAGAATTATTGTAGTACATTCTTCCAGTGGAGGCAAAAACAGCCAAAAAAAAAAAAAAAAGCAGCTACCTTAAGATAAGATTATAAGGAAGAACAAATGAGTGTGTATGTGTATGTGTACATGTGGGTTACATCCTTTTTCATGTCTCTAGTTAAACACAATATCTCATCTTCCTTTTTGTTTCTCTCCAAATATAGAATATGAATCTCACATAGCAAGAATAATATTTATATTAAAGAGCTGAAGGAATTACATTGGATAAGAGCAATTACTACAGTGGTAAAGGCCACCATTCAGTTCCCAGCATGCTCATCTCATGTCTTCCAAGTGCCTGTAAGTCCAGTTTGAAGAATCTATTACCCTGTTCTGGCCTCAGAAGGCACTTGCATAGACAAGGGCATACTTGCCACTATACAGATAAATAAATCTTCCCAGAGACTTATACTCAAACCAAGGACTATCCGTGGAGATAATGTAGAACCCTGACAATGCAGCCACTTCTGATGAGAACTGATAGACTAAGATCAGAAAGAAGGAGAGCAGGACCTTCCCTATCAGTAGACTTGGGGAGGGGCATGCATGCAGAAAGTGGGGGAGGGTGGGACCGGGAGGGGAGGGGGGAGGGGCTTATGGGGGGATACAAAATGAATAAACTGTAATTAATAAAAGTTAAATTAAAAATGTTTTAAGATGTACATTCATTAAATAATAGAACATTTAAACAGTACCTGTGGACATCTTCAAGATGATGGGTGATGGCTTAGTTCCTTTACATCATTATACTCTAATTCTTAGTCATTAATTATTCTGAGTTCCATAATTTTACTACTTAAATTCAAATTACTCACTCAATGCTATTCTCACTATACAAATAATATTACATTTGTAATATGAATACTTACAAGATCCTGATAAAGTCACTTACGATAGTTCAACATAATATTTCATAATATTACAGGAATAAGTTGGTTTTAAAATTAAAGTTTTGGCATATTTTTAAAATTTTATAAAACATGATGACACTAGTTTTCCAAAATGTGCTGATCAAATGTACATATTTTAAGTCAAATCATTCCTTTCTATCTCCAAGTATATGTTCTTCAGTTAGATATTTGGCAAAAAGATTTTTTAGAAGATTTACATTGAAATCATAATAAAATGGATTTCACAGTGGAAAAAAAATCCTCAGTATGGCTTGTTAAGAATACTATATCTCTTCCATCTTGGATGTTGACACATCCTGGGTGTATCACACCTTGGATGTTGATACCTTCTATGTACTCCTGAAAATCAGCATGATTCCTCAAAAGGAATCTTAATGACATAGTGCTCTTTCAGGTATTACATCTGAGGTGCTTTCAAATGAAAAGGCACATACCATTTTGGTAGGAAGTAACTCAAATATGCTTAAGTATTTATCTTATGCTTTTTAGGAACATTGTAGATAAAAAGCTTTGAACTAACTTAGAAAAACTTCATGGCAGTCATAAAAGAATTGAAAATAGAGAAGTTTTGCACCAGCTCTACTTTCTCTGTTACCAAACTTTCTTCACCTATCTGCTAAATATTCTACTTTCTTTAATTTAGAGGTGGATTATTAATTTTGAGGACCTAAAGCTAAGTTATGGCATAGTCAGTATTAATAATATTCCCTTCCTTTGAAAAGAAGCAAGAATTTTTCCATAAATTTCCAAAGCTGGAAGGTGAAATGTCACTGTGTTTCAGAAATATTTAATATTCATCCAATTTCCTTTTCTTGTTACAGATTTTACAAGCTACTTGATTTCTCTTCTAACTATTGTACATATGTTAATTGCATCACTCTGGCTTCAGGTTTATATACATATTTCTTAAATGCATTTTTCACATTAGCATTGTATGAATGCTTTATATATTAAATAAGTTTTAGACTTAAACTTTTTGAATGAAACATTAGTTTGTCAAAAAATAAAAAATCCTGATCCATCAGAAATTGTTATTAAAATCATCAAGATGAGCTGAGTAAGAAAGACTACAAATAGCTTCAAAATGCAAGCGAATTGTAAAACAATAAAGCAAATTCATTGAAGGAGGAAATAAGGCTAAAGAATAAAAGAGAATACCATATGGGATGGTATTACAAGTATAAAATACAAATGATGTCAAGAATATCTTAGCTACAAAAATAAAGGAGAAATGACCAAGATTAATGACAGGCTTTGATAGGTGTTTTGTGAAGCACATAAATAATAACTCGTCAACTATAATAAGAAAAATGAAAACATATAATGACCATTATAAAACAGAATATAGACATTTTATAGGTAATATTCAACACTCAGACAAATCTTAAACATGTCTTTCAGTGAGAAGGAAACTGAATTCTTAAGGATAAATCTGAGATAGAATGAAGAAAACCATGAATACAATTGGTAAATAATCAGCTGAACAGACATAATACTAATGGAAAAACAACAAATATACATAAACTTAAATGCAAAAACAAAATAGATTTGAAATTATATGCAGCAATTAAATGTAGAAATAAACAGAAGGGCTGGAAAGATGGCTCCGAGGTTAAGAGCATTGACTGCTCCTCCAAAGGTCCTGAGTTCAATTCCCAGTAACCACATGGTGGGTCACAACCACCTATAATGAGATCTGGTGCCTTCTTCTGGCATGCAGGCATGATAGTGTATAAATTATAAATAAATAAATCTTAAAAAAAAGAAATAAACAGAAAACACCCTGTATAGATATTTCTTTGTAGGCTTTACTGATCAACTGAGTATCTTTTACTTTTTAGTAATATCCCTAAGTCTAAGATTAAATGTAATGTTTCTGTGATTCTGAGGTAAAGAGAAGAGAAAATGAAGTGAATAACTTTATTCAAATAAAGATAAACATGTGTGACCTGGACAATTTTATCTTATTTTGAACCAAGTATAAACATTGTAGTCTGACAACTTCTAATTTTCTTTTTCACTGTAAATGTAAAATCTATCCCACAAGGTAAACTTAAACAAACAGAAAAATGTTATTTTTTGAACACCTAATTGTCAAAGTAGTTAAAAACAGATAATATCCAAATTAAAAGTTGTGTGGAAAATAGGAGATAAACATCAGATAAAATATTTTTGCGTTACAAAAAAAGCTGCTATGGACATGGTTGAGCAAATGTCCTTAATGTGTACTTGAGCCTCTTTTGGATATATGCCTAGGAGTTGTATAGCTAGATCTTGAGGAAGCGCTATTCCTAGTTGTCTGAGAAATCGCCAGATTGATTTCCAGAGTGGTTTTACCAGTTTACATTCCCACCAGCAGTGGAGGAGGGATCCCCTTTCTTCACAACCTCTCTAGCATATGTTGTCACTTGAGGTTTTGATCTTGGCCATTCTGATGTGTGTAAGGTGAAATCTCACAGTCATTTTGATTTGCATTTCCCTGATGGCTAATGACATTGAGCATTTCTTTAAGTGTTTCTCTACCATTAATAGCCAGAAGCTGGAAACAACCCAGATGCCCCTCAACTGAAGAATGGATACAAAAATTGTGGTATATCTACACAATAGAATATTACTCAGCAATGAAAAACAAGGAAATGATGAAATTTGCAGGTAAATGGTGGGACCGGGAAAGTATCATCCTGAGTGAGCTGTCCCAGAAGCAGAAAGACACACACAGTATATACTCACTCATACAGACATATAATATAGGATAAACCTACTAAAATCTGTACACCTAAAGAAACTAATCAAGGGGAAGACTCTGGCTAAAATGCTCAATCCCCACTCTGAAAGGCAAAGAGGATGGACACCAGAAGAAGGAGAAAACAGGAAACAAGTCAGGAGCCTCCCACAGAGGGTCTCTGAAAGGCTCTGCCCTGCAGACTATCAAAGCAGATGTTGAGACTTGTGGCCAAACTTTGGGCAGAATGCAGGGAGCCTTTTTTTAATATTATTATTATTATTATTATTATTATTATTATTAATTACACTTTATTCATTTTTTACCCCCCTATAAGCCCCTCCATCCTCCCCTCCCAATACTGCCCTTCCTCCCCTTTCTGTATACATGCCCCTCCCCAAGTCCACTGATAGGGGAGGTCTTCCTCTCCTTCTTTCTGATCTTAGACTATCAGTTCTCATCAGAAGTGGCTGCATTGTCATCTTCTGTGGCCTGGTAAGGCTGCTCCCTCCTCAGGGGGAGGTGATCAAAGAGCAGGGCAATCAGCAGGGAATCTTTTGAAAGAAGTCGGAAATAGTAAGATCTGGAGAGGACAGGAGCTCCACAAGGAGAGCAACAGAACCAAAAAATTTGAGCACAGGGTTCTTTCCTGAGACTCATATTCCAACCAAATACCATGAATGGAGATAACCTAGAACCCCCGCACAGATGTAGCCCATGTCAGTTCAGTGTCCAAGTGCTTTCCATAGTAATAGGAACAGGGACTGCTTCTGACATGAACTGATTGGCCTGCTCTTTGATCACCTCCCCCTGAGGGGGGAGCGGCCTTACCATGCCATAGAGGAAGACAATGCATCCACTCCTGATGATACCTAGCAGACTAGGTTCAGAAGGAAGAAAAAGAAACCCTCCCCTACCAATGGACTTGGGGAGGGGCTTGCATGGAGAAGGGGGAGGAAGGTAGGAATTGGGAGGGGAGGAAGGAGGGAACTAGAGGGGGGATACAAAGTAAATAAAGTATAATTAAAAAATATTTAACAAAAAGACCAAAAAAAAAAAAAAACAAGGTAAAAAATATTTGTGTTTTCTTTTTTAATTTAAATCTTATTTTTTATATTAACTACAGTTTATTCACTTTGTATCTCAGCTGTAGCCCCTTCCCTCATTCTCTCCCAATTCCACTCCCCCTTCCTCATCTCCTCCTATGCCCCTCTCCAAGTCTACTGATAGAGAAGGTCCTCCTCCTCTTCCCTCTGGCCATACTCTATGAGGTCTCATCAGGATTGTCAGCGTTGTCTTTCTCTGTGGCCTGGTGATGCTGCTCATCAGAGGGAGGTGATCAAAGAGGCAGCCATTGAGTTCATGTCAGAGACAGTCCCTGTTCCCCTTACTAAGCTACCCACTTGGAGACTGAGCTGCTATGGACTACATCTATGCAGGGGTTCTAGGTTATCTCCATGAATGGTCCCTGGTTGGAGTATCAGTTTCAGAAAAGTCCCCTGTGCCTAGATTTTTTGCTTTTGTTGCTCTCCTTATGGAGCTCCAGTCCCCTTTAGGTATTTCTATCTCCCCCTTCTTTCACAAGATTTTCCTAACTCTGCCGAAAGTTTGGCTATGAGTCTCAGCATCTGCTTTGATACCCTTGGGTAGAGTCTTTCAGAAGCCCTCTGTGGTAGGCTCCTTTCCTGTCCCTGTTTTCTCCCTCTTCCAGTATCCATCCCATTTGCCTTTCTGAGTAAGGATTGTTCATCTTACCCAGGGTTCTTCTTGCTTAGCTTCTTTAGGTGTACAGATTTTAGTATGTTTATCCTTTGTTATATGTCTAATATCCACTTATAAGTGAATATATACCATGTGCAGTCTTTACAACTTCTGTTATTAATAGCAATGGGGTGATAAGTTATCAGTAATATGTAAAGAAGAAGAAAGCACTGCTGTTGTACAATGGTCTCAGGCGAACTGCAATTGGCTTGCTTGGTGAGATCACTTGTTTTCATTCTGGCTCAAGGTTTTCATTTCATTTTGCTTTGGTAACAAAATGTTTTAAAAAGTTGAAAAAGATATGGTAGGAAGGAAAGAGAGAAAAGGAGAATGAGGAAGAGAGAGAAAGATAAATCAATATAAGAAAATGAACAAACATAATAACAGGATTTTGAATGATAGAGAACTGTGATTTCTGAGTGAAAAATTCTTAATATCACTAGTAATAAGAGGACAGCAAATTACAGTCAGAAATAATTTTCCACCCAGAAACTGGCAGTATTTAAGTCTGACAGAAAATTGTTTTGACAAAGATATGGAGCAAATACATTTTTTATAACCCACTAGAGGGAATTTAAATGGATATATCCAATTTGAAGGGTAATTTGACAATGTCTAGAAATTTGACAATGTATGTACTCTAAGACCCAACAATTTCTCCCTAGAGGAGTAATCACATAGATGTACACAAGAGGCTATACGACAAAAATTGCTTGTTGTAGAAAAAAGAAAAGCTAGCAACAATATATATTTCTATAATGTGGAAAGAATGTGTGTTTGTGTACATATACTTACATGGAATAACCAAATTCCCAAACCTCTTACTCCTTGCTCTATTTACCAATATGAGAACAGCTGAATAAACTGAGAGTTTGGGAAGGTTCTTTGGATAACAACTTTCTAGTAATTTGAACTGGATTCCTCTCCCAGCTAGGGGAGTACAGCAATTGAGGTTGCCAGTCACCAAAGAATAAAATCTATGGCCGACTCTATTGACACCTTTAGGAAGATATCTGAGATAAGCAATGCAAGATGACTCTTTAATTTCAACCTCAGCTTTCTCTACTTCAACATTAAAAGCACTGATCCAATTTAAACTCAAGTATTTATGGCGAAACTATACATTTTAACATTTTAAAATTAAAATATGACTGCATCATTTCCCCCCTTCTTGTTTATCCTTCTCATGGGCAACTTGATCTCTTTTAAGTTCATGCCTCTTTTCCTTTAATTGTTGAGATGATAGATGGGTAGATGAGAGATAGATAGCTGATAGATACATGATAGATAAATAGATATGTAGATAAAAGATATAAATATAGGTGCATATGTGCGTGTGTGAATGTGTGTGTACTTGTACATGCATGCTTATGTGTTTGTGATTTCAGTGTTCACAACTTCGCGTGATAGTAGACCACTGGTCTCCTCCCTGTGGAAGACTATTTCTCCTGCTCTCAACATTCTTTAGTTTCCTATAATGTTTTATGTAAGGCTATGGCCCTGTGAGATTTCCCCTTTCTGTGCTGGCACGTCTAAAGAGATTGTCCTTGTTTATGTCTTGTTTCGGCACTCATTTTGTTGAGACTTCATAGTTAAAACTTCTCTGAGACCTAGACAACTACCCAGGGTTAATGAAGCCATAGACCTTGGAGTAGAACCTACAAAGGCTACTGTACTGTCAGTGTAATTCCTAACTGCTGTGGCTTTCAAAACTAATTTAATTGTTGAATTTTTGAGATTACTCTATAATTACCACTTCACTTTCGTACTTCCAAACCCTATTTCAAATACTGCTCCTTGCTTTTTTTCCTTTTTTCCAAATTTGTGCTAGCATGTGTACCCTGCAGGTAATCAACACCTCAAACATACCAAGTTCTAAAGAGATAATTTGTATCACCAATGTGTGTATCAGTAAATAATAAAGTGCAGATGTATGTGTTTACTGATTTTCTAAGAAAGTATAATGATACAAAATGGCCATAAGTTATAGTAATAATTAAAATATGAAAAAAGGGAAGTACAACCAACGAATAGAAAATAGACTCTAATAGAACAATGTAGAAAAATCCTGGGACATTATGACTTTTCAAGGGGGTTTTCTCACTGTGCTTGTACTTAAGGTTTTGGAATATTTCATGGTAGTTAGCCAAAACTTTAGGGATAAAGTAAAATGCTTATTCTAAATCTTTATTACTGTATGTGGTACAAACCCCAGATATTAATCAGTGATATCTTATGAATAAATTATCAATTGAAATAATAGGCAAATAAAACATCTTTAAAATTAGACCATAGGTAACCAACAATAAAGATTGTATTATTATATTACTACTTTAAAGCTTAAATGGGAAGCTCAGAAAAGGTGAATAAATTTTATTACAAATTTAATATTTATAACTGTACAAGAATTTTAAGCCAGCAACATGGCTGCTCTGGCAAGGGATTACATCTGAAGACCTTCTAGGTCAGTGTGATCCAGCTGGAATGCAGACAACATTCTGAATTAGAGTATGATATGACTGGAATTCAGACACACCTTTAGTACACACCTTTAATCCCTAACAATGAAGGCAGGGTTATTTTATAGAAAGAATGAGGCATATTTCAAAGAAAGTTTGGACAGAGTTAGAGATAGGATAGACCCAGCTCTCAGGAGAACAAGGCAGGAAAGTGAAGCTATGTAAGAGCAGTGTAGTGAGAAAAAGGATAGTAGTGGTAGTGGTAGGGTGTGGCCATTTTACTGGCACAGTTTTATCAAAGATATTTTACAGACAGAACAACCTAAAGAATGAGAGTAAGCCAGAAGATTAAAACATATTGCCAGAGTCAGTTTGAGGCCAAGAACAACAATCCAGTCAGAAGCTGAGAGAGGAGCCAGATTGAATCAATGATCCTGGAGAGGAGTTGTTGAAACAACCAGTGAGAGTTCAGCAAGAGGTAAAAAGGGTAAACTTAATCAGCAGTAAGTCCTGGAGGCTGAAACATTCTAGGTTTAAGTTAACAGACAAAGGCCGGGAGTTGAAGCTTTTAAGGTTTGGATTTACAATTATTAGATTGGAGAAAGGCCCAATACTTCCAGGCCTAAGGCTAAGATAGTTAGAACAAAGATAGAAATTATCTGGACTCAGCTCAACCACTGTATTTACACATACAAAATCAGTGGGTATGGCCCTCATCTCATCCCTTCATATGAGGCAATAAAAACACATATAACATGTTTTGAAACATAATGTCATCATATTATATAATATAAACTGATTCCATTAATATAGTGATTTCTGTTTAGAAATGGAGCTTAGTAACAGAAAAAATATTAAGAATTCTGTCACTATTTTCTTCTAACAATGAAGTTTTATAGATGGCATTCTAAACAACTTATAACTGAGCTTATGCACCATATGGATGCTGCCGTGTTAAATAAGGTTATTTTGATAACAACTAGAGCACAACACATGGCTTCCTCTAATTCAGACCACAGAAGAAAAAGAAAATATTATTGCATGTGCTCTAAGTGAGAGACCAAAAGATTAAAAATTAGCAGCTATTATTAATTAAGGCCTGAACAAGGTAGATAAAGAAGTACAGTAATGCCCTGAGGGGAAGGGCCTCCTCACTGCATTCTTTCCCCACCCACTAGAGAGACAGTTGCTAGGAAACTGGCCCATCCCTCTAGGGAAGGAAACCAGATCATTAATGGTCTGGGAACCTTCCTATAGTCAATCAATTCAAAATGTAGCATTTTGACCAATAGATGCTTGCCAGGCAGGAATCGCCCCTGCCTTTGGCATGCTGGGATGGACCAGAATCTTTAAATCACCCAACTAACCTTGGCAAGGCGCTCAGCTCCCAGGGCTTTGGTGGTGGGGGGTGTGGGCCCAAGCTGCAGCTTGTAATTTACAATAAAAAGAACTTCATGTATTTACAGAGGAGTCTGTTTATTCCTGGTCTTTTGGGGTTTGTGAACTGGGCAGAACATAAGAAAGCTGCAGACATGGATAGTAGCAGGAGACATACCTCCATATTACAATACATATATCCCCAACACATACATAAAGGTGCTGCTGAATGGTTAATTTTTGACTTTGAGCAAGAGCTAGATTTACAAGAGTAATGGCTCAGTGGCTTACAGGGTCCTGATTGCTTTTGATTGACAGACATCAGTTATTTTATTCAACTACTTAAAATTTTACCAAAAGAAAGTTGTTTTCTTTTAAGGTGTTATTTGTGAAGCTTCAATAATGTTTACATTGTGAAAATTCCCTGACAGGAACTTCCTCATTCCCAGTCTATTAAAACATGGCTGTTCATTAAAACATAGGCTGTTCTCGTGTCTCCATAACTGAACAGCGAGTATTATCTTCAGAAGAATTAGAGGTCTGGAATTCAGAATTTTCTGTTAGTTAAACATGGGTGACACGCAGATGCTTCTGCAATATATCCTCTGTTATTCAGAGAGCCATAATTAATTGTGATTTAATTAGAAGTTTTTCTCTGACTGGTCTAGGAGCCTTGATGAAACTGCTGATGGTTCAAATTGGAAGCCCTGTTAAAGCATACTGTAAATTTGGAGTTTCTGAGTCCTAGAAAAAGGAAAGTGGCCAGATAGGATGAAAAATCAGTATATATATATCTCCTATGTACATATATGGGAGCAACCATGATGACCAAGATTAGATAATGATTTTACCATCACAACACTCAAAACTCTTTTTATTGTTTGTTTTTGTTCTAAGAATGCTTGGCACATCTCATGGTAGTTTGGGATTTTGTTGCACATATCTTGATATGTTGATATTAAAACAACATTTTTTTAAAATCACCTTACAGGTTCAGTTTTTTACACTGAACAATACATTACATCCAGCCAGCTCTGAAAAAAAACTACTGTAAGCTGATTCTACTGTTTCTCTCTTGTTAAAAGCTCCTGGGTTGAAATTGTTACGTAAATTGTGCATTATGAGGATAACCTTTGGGAAATAATAGAGGTTCATAAGTTCCCACTAGGCATGTTCAGATAAGTGAGAAAAAAGTCAGGCAGTATTAGGAAGCACTATCAAGTTTTTGTTTTTTTTTTTTTTAAGTTTTAGCCAGAAACATATATAAAGTATATAGTCTATACAAAATGTGATTTGGCAAAAAAAAAGTATGGAAATTATATGTTCCTGTCTAGAGAAGAGGAGAAAGAAGAGAAAGGCAAAAATCCCTATCTTTATACATAACTGAGAATTTTAAAAGGTGATAAAGAAAAGATTAAAGTGCAGTTTCATAAACTGACCAGAAGGAAGGTGAATGTGGCTGTCCCCTGAAAGAGTCAAAACTTCTAATAAATGAAAAGAAGGTAAAAATGCTCTGAGATCAGATGAGCAGATTTTGATGGGCATCTTAGCTTAGATCTCCACAAAATATGTTTCAAGTTGGATCTATTTAATTGTCCAAATAATTCTGATTAAGCATTGAAGATTGCCATATTCCAGAGCATAGAACACATTAAAGGGTCTTATTAGATGAATAGGGAAGCTTCAACCATGGTCAAGCCCGTCTAAATGAAGATTTAAAAAGTTGGCCATAAGACATTAAAGCCTAGCAGCCCAGGATGCTTGGCATAACAAAACTGTGTTGCCCATTGCAAAGAAAACAGGGATGCAAAGCCTGCTGTGTCACTGGAGCATAGAATGGCAACCAAGGAAAGATCTTCTATGTTACCTTATTACTAAGTGTTAATATGTTATATATTGCCAGGAATGGTAGCATAATGCCAACAGTCAAGTCTGTACCCCACAGAGGCATATGCCAAATTTCCTTAAAATAAATATATTGCTATAAATTGCTTAAGAATGTATTTCATAGTAAATAGTTGGGAAACTAAAATTAAGATTATTAGCTTGCATTAATAAGTAATAATTTAAGTTTACAGATTACATGGCCATTATTGTAAGACAGAAATTTTTGGAAGTAAGAGATTCTGGGAAAGGAAGAAGGGCCCTTCTGGGCAATCTGGTTGCCTCTAGTCTTTAATCAGATCCTGCACTGAAGGCCAGTGAGGTTATGTTGTGGTATGGATATAACCTCCAGGTATAACATGACCATTGACCTCAGTAAGCAGAGATTCCCTTGGTGATCTTTCTAATACTTGGCCATCTTTTATAAACACAAAATAAATAAAACAATACACTGATATTTAAGCTTGTGGTAGTAAGAAAAGAACATATAGTGTGGAATAAGGTTATGAGACCCTTACCCAAGATTTCAGGTGACTCCTGTCTTAGGGTTTTATTGCTGTAAAGAGGCAGTATGAATATGACAATTCTTATAAAGAAAAACATTTAATAGGGATTGGGTTATATTATCTGAGACTTAGTCCATTATCATCATGGTGGGAAGCACAGCAATGTGCCGTACTTTTCTGAGAAGAAAGGGGAAGGAAGCATAGTGATGGACAAAAGAAGCAAGGCCAAAAATGAGCTGGGCAAACTCCAACCTCAGCATCTCTATATCTGATGTCAAAATGTTCTTCAGATCTCCAATTCCTTTCAGCTTTGCTGACTGCAACACACTTCTCTCTCTTGGGCTCGTTACACTAACTGTTTACAGCTTTTCTTGGCAGGTATCTCAGGACTCTGACATTTCTAGCCTCTTGGGGTCTCCATGGTAATGTTAACTCTAAAGCCAGTAGCATGTGGCTGAAGCTACCATGTTTTGCTGCTTGCTGGGACTGGAATGTGTTCCCCCCATTCAACCATATCTTCACCAGCTTTTTGTTTTTGATGGGTTTTTTCAATGCCTATGCTTGGCTGTCCTGAAACTTGCTCTGTAGACCAAGCTGGCCTTGAATTCAGATATTCTGTTGCGTTCTGCCTTCGGAGTGCTGGGATTCAAGGTGTGTACCACTATGTCTACACCTAAACTGTTCTTTAATTCCCTTTTATAAGCTGGAAACTTAGATGGTTGGGCTCTTGCCCTTGGGTCATCACTCCCTTTGTTCCATTTAACATCTGTTTTTCTGTTAATCTGTATACCTGCTTAAGCAAAAGATTCAGCACCATCCTTCCTAGTACTTCTTTTTATTATAGATCTTTATAAGTATGTTCATTAATGACCACAGGACAGAGTCCACACTAGGCTATTTTGAAATCTCTTCTGCAAATGTGATTAATCAAAAACTTCAGTTTAGCCTCAGGCAGATTTTTTTTAGACAAGGGAAAAAAGCCACATTCTTCATGCAGTTATTCTAAGTAGTAACACTAGGCAACATACTAAGCTTAGTCTCCTCTGAAACCACATTAGCCAGGCCCCTACAGTTCAATCATGCTCAGCACCACTATCTTCCATGCTTCAACTAGTATGGCCCATTAAGCAGTGCTTAAAGTATTGTATTCTACAGCTTTCCTAACTCAAATTCCCCAAATCCACATTCTTCCAAACAGAAGCAAGGTCAGGCCTATCATGTCACTATCCCAGTCCCTGGTACCAACTTCGTTCTACTTAGGGTTTTATTGTTTTGAAGAGATAACAATACCATGCCAATTCTTATAAAGAAAAACATTTAATTGGGTCTGGCTTACATTTCAGAGGTTTAGGACATTGTCATCATGGCTGGAAGCATGGTGACATATAGGGAGATGTGGTGCTGGAGAAGCTGAGTGTTCTATGTCTTGATCCACAGGCAACACAAAGAGACTCTGTTCTACACCGGTTGTAGCTTGAGCACAGAAGACTTCAGAGCCCACCTCTAAAATGACACATTTCCTCCAACAAGGCCACACCTCCAAATAGCACCACTCCTTATGGGACAAGCTTTTAAAAACATTAGTCTAAGGGAAATATACCTAGTCATACCACCACACCCCCTTTCCTGACCACACATCTCCATGTCCTCTTAGGATAATGCTAAACTGTGCAAAGGGGGGAAGGTTTGAGAGAACAAATTCATCTCTTCTGAATTGTCATTCATGTAGTCTTTTGACTCATCCTTTGTAATATTTGATCTTGATTGCCAAATTTTGGGATGAAGAATTGTTTTGGAAATGAAGCTCTGTGATGGGGTTGTATATATTAGCTTATTTGAGGTAGGAAAAACTCCTTACTTGCTAGCAGCACTGCTTCGTGGGCATGAGTCCCATGCTAAATAAAAAGGGGTACCAAAGCTGTCCAGCAGCTTCACTCCAGTCTACCTCTGCTTCTTGACTGCAGATACAATGAGACCAGGTGCCATGATGGTTAAGGGGAAAAGCACTTTCACACTGTGAGCAAAAACACACCATCTCTTCTTTATTGTTCCTACGAGTATATTGTCACAGCAATGAAAAGAGTATTTATTATATACCTATGCTCTCACATTAACCTCTCATCCCATCTATGCTATTGCTGAAAGAAATCCTAGTGGATTTACTGGGAAACCAAGAAAGGCTCAGAGGGATTTTTTTTCCTTTGGTCTCTCAATGCTTTATCTGGGCTATATAGATTTTCTTTATTTTTCCCAAAGATTGTCATCAAATAAGGTTGTGACAAATATCAGTTTTACCTACTTAAATTTCTAAGAATCATCTAAAAAATACATTGATGAGGATTTAGTCCATAATCACTAGCAGTATAAAATATGCTACATGGTATTCAATAAAGTTTCAATTAAGTTTTAAGGCCACATGGTCTCCTACAGCTCATGTGTCACATTACTGTGCATGATGATATCCTCAAGTCAAAATGCCTTATCAAGACTTTGTTTCATCACTGTTTTCAGCATCATTATCAGTATCACCACTTTGATAAGGCAATGAATTAATTTATTTGCCTCTTGTTTAGGAATATTGTTTGCACAGGTGCATTTTTGAGCATACTCTTGAAGAAGACACTCAGTTTGAGATCAATTTATTCTTGCTACAATAGGAATAACTTGCAGGAATTGCTTTCTGCCAGCGAACAGTGGTTTTTGTTTTGCTTTGTTTTGTTTTATTAAAGTTTAGCAGTATCATGGGGTGATTTGAAGAGAGTAGGTTACAGAGTTTCAGATTACAGATGAATTTCTGAATTGACTCATACAAAGTTTGATTCATACAAAGTTGACAGATAATGGAAAAGGAGATAGATATGAGAATTATGTACATGTACAACGATATTAAGAACTGTGGCCAGCCACTGAGTTCATGTCAAAGATAGTCCCTGTTCTCCTTACTAGGGTACCCACTTGGACACTGAGCTGCCCTGGGCTATATCTGAGCAGAGGTTCTAGGTTATCTTCATGCATGGTCCTTGGTTGGAATACCTGTCTCAGAAAAGACCTCTGGGCCCAGATTTCTTGGTTCTGTTGCTCTCCTTGTGGAGCTCTTGTCCCCTCAAGGTCTTTCTATCTCCCCCTTCTTTCCTATGATTCCCTGTGCTCTGCCCAAAGTTTGGCTATGAGCCTCTGTATATATTTGATACCTTGCTGGGTAGAGTCCCTTTGTGGTAGGCTCCTGTCTTGTTTTCTGTTTTCTCCCACTTCTAATTTCAGTCCTGTTTGCCTTTCTGAGTGAGGATTGTTCAAATTACCTAGGGTCCTCCTTGTTGCTCAGCTTCTCTTAAAATAGAACATCTAAAGAGATACTGGAAAAATATAAGTAACAGAAATCTGTAGGCTGTCCAAAGTCAAGAGGACTGTTACAGCAAAAATGTGATCTTCAATAATAATCAATCATCAGTAATGGACACTGATATGTGTAATATATCCAATTAAGGCACCATCACCTCATCCTAGAGAAGTAAGGGTTCAAGGAGGTAGTAACAGGCAACAGGCAAGTGCATGTACAGCTGTTTATCATCCATAGGCTCAAGTTCTCTGAAATACTCATTATTCTTAGAAAGTTTTGCATGTTGTATTGAAGGTATGCACAATTACATCTCACTTCATTTCCTACATAACTCTACCTAACCCTTTTCATGATTGTGCCTATCCTGAGTTTCTTTCTCAAAATTTTAAACACTGTGATGGTATACACAATTTTTATTTCAGTTTTCCAATAAAATATGTATCATGAATTTTAACTGATATTTATGAAATATTCCTCTATATATGTGCTTCAGTGATAATATTTGTTAAAGTCACTTTTATTTGCCTGATTTAATTGTTGTCTTGGAGGCTTATTGCCTCTATCTGCTAACCTAGGCCTAGTCCTAGAAGCTTCTAGCCTCCTTATAATCTAATCTAGGCCTAGAATGTTTTCAGCATCTGAGACTTACTGCTGAATACGTTCACCCTTTTTAAGTTGTTCTAAACTCTGGCTGGTTGGTTCAACTCAACTATTATTATAGAGCAAACTCCTCTCCTAGTTGACTGATTTGAATTGGCTTTTCTCAGCTTCTGACTGAGTTGCTCTGCTTGGCCTCACATTAACTTTAACAATATGTTCTAATCTTGCTCTTTCTCATTCTCTGGCTCATTCTGTCTTCACCTGTGTCTGACTTGTTCTCTCTTCAATCTGTCTCTGTAAAACTCTCCCAGTAAGACTGCCCTTGAGTTCCATGAACTGAACTGCCACAAATTCAACTTCATTGTACTGCCTCTCATCTCACTGAGTCAACCAAACTGACTGAGCAGCACTGACTAGAACTTAGAGATCTGCAGGCCATCTCCTGAGTGCTAAGATTAATGGCCTGTACCACCATACTTGGACATAAACTTTTCTTTTTATGTCTAGAACATGCTCTATACCAGGCTGGTCTTTAACTCAATGATCTACTTGCATCTATCTCCTGGTATTAAAGGTGTGTCTCTCATTCAGCCAGATCACATAGATCTTTGGATGTGATCTCTTGCCAAAGCAGGAATGTTCTGAATTAAAATTCCTCTACAAATATTTGAAGGCTTAATTCTTTCTCAGGAAATTTGTTATTAAAGAAAGAATATAGACAAACAATTAGTAATTCTAATCTGTTCACACATTTAGATATATTTATTCACTTAATTTAATTCAAACTATTTAATGTAAAGTCTCATTTATTGTAGGTTGTATTAATTGTTTTGGATTGTGTGACCAAATTGCTTAGACTGAGGAGACTCACAAGAACCAGAAATACATATCTTTCAACTGTCAACTGAGAAATTCAAGTTTAAGGCTGCAGTGGTACCAGTGAAATGTGCTTCTTTTTCAAACAGTCCCATCATGGGGGTCCTCTAAGACCTCAGAAAACATATTTCTGTTATAATTCATAACAGTGGCAAAATTAATTATGAAATAATAATGAAAATAATTTTATGTTTGGGAACACCAAAACACGAGTAACTGTGTTAAAAGGTAGCAGCATTAGGAAGGTTGGCAACCACTCAAGGCTGTGCTGCCACTGAATTTTACAGGGTGGGGTAAGCTGGCCAATTGTTCAAGCATTCTTTTTTAAACAACCTAACCCATTTCTGATGTCAGACACCTTACCACTTGTCAAAGACGCTCCTAGTACCATCATATTGGTGACTAGATTTTATTTTACAGACTTCATGAGGATATATTGAGATCACAGAATACATAAAAAGAAAGAAAATATTATGTTCATTTCAATTATTTTCCTCTATTTACACTGTATATACACTATGTATACAGTGTGCCCATTTCTTCTAAATATATACTTTTTATTATATTTAGTGATCTAGCTCTTAAATTTCACATCATATTATTGTAAATACTTTGTCAAACTCACACCATTATACACATACACACACACACACACGGTTATTTTTTTAAAATTAACTTTTATTTTATGCATGTGGATTTTCCTTCGTGTTTATCCATACAATATACAACATGTACAGACCTGATGCCAAGAGAACAGAAGAGGTTCTCAGTCAGATCACCTGAGGCTGGACTCAGAGACAAGGGAGCAGCCATGTATGCACTGGAATTGAACTTATGTCCTCTGGAAGAGCAACCAGTGCTCTTGATCACTGATTCATTCCTGCAGCTCAGTAACTAGCATTGTAATGTGGACTTGATAAGAGAAAAAGCACATAGAATCACTTATTTCCTTGCCATTTCTATGTATCCTGTCACGTAAGGATATTTTTTGTTGTCCATAATTCCAGAACTTCCATTCAAATGACAAAATCAAATACTATTCCCTCACAGATTATAACTGGACAAAATTCTTCACAAACTATGAATCACGTTTCATGGGGTTTTCCCTCTGAGTGTCTCAGTGTTTATTAGAGGTAGAGTATTTGACATGGAGAAAATAATGCAAAGTTACACATTCTCAATGTTTGATCTCTCTCTCTCTCTCGTTAGGCAGAGCCATATTCTCCTATTACACTCTCATAGCATTCACAGAGTATATATATATCCCTGAATTTACTTTATTAAAATATTTTTTAATTTTTAATTATACTTTATTTACTTCATATCCCCCCTCTAGTTCCCTAACTCCTCCAATCCCAATCCCTCCCTTCCTCCTGCTTCTCTACGCATGCCCCTCCACAAGTCCATTGGTAGGGGAGGGTTTCTTTTTCTACCTTCTGATCCTAGTGTGTTAGGTCTCATCAGGAGTGGCTGCATTGTCTTCCTCTGTGGCCTGCTAAGGCTGCTCCCCCCTCAGGGGGAGGTGATCAAAGAGCAGGCCAATCAGTTCATGTAGGAAGCAGTCCCTGTTCCCATTACTATGGAACACACTTGGACACTGAACTGCCATGGGTTACATCTGTGCAGGGGTTCTAGATTATCTCCATGCATGGTACTTGGTTGGAATATGAGTCTCAAGAAAGACCCCTGTGTTCAAATGTTTTGGTTCTATTGCTCTTCTTGTGGACTTCCTGTCCTCTCCAGATCTTACTATTTCCCACTTCTTTCATGAGACTCCCTGCATTCTGCCCAAAGTTTGGCCAAATGTCTCAACATCTACTTTGAAAGTCTGCAGGGCAGAGCCTTTCAGAGACACTCTGTGGGAGGCTCCTAACTTGTTCCCTGTTTTCTTCTTATAATGCCAATCCTCTTTGCCTTACGGGATGGGGATTGAGCATTTTAGCCATAGTCTTCCCTCTAGATTAGTTTATTTAGGTGTACAGATTTTAGTAGGTTTATCCTATATTATATGTCTATATGAGTAAGTTTATACCGTGTGTGTCTTTTTGCTTCTTGTATAGCTCATTCAGGATGATTCTTTCCAGGTCCCATCATTTACCTGCAAATTTCATGATTTCCTTGTTTTTCATTGCTGAGTAATATTCCACTGTGTAGATGTACCACAATTTCTGTATCCATTCTTCAGTTGAGGGGCATCTGGGCTGTTTCCAGCTTCTTGCTATAACAAATAAAGCTGCTACAAACATGGTTGAGCAAATGTCCATATTGTGTACTTGAGTCTCTTTGGATAAATGCCTATAAGTGGTATGGCTGCATCTTGACGAAGTGCTATTCCTAGTTGTCTGAGAAAGCACCAGATTGATTTCCAGAGTGGTTGTACAAGTTTATATTCCCACCAGCAGTGGAGAAGGGTTCCCCTTTCTCCACATCCTCTCCAACATGTGTTGTCACTTGAGTTATTCATCTTAGCCATTCTGATGGATGTAAGGTGAAATCTCAGGGTAGTTTTGATTTGCATTTCCCTGATAACTAATGACACTAAGCATTTCTTTCAGTGTTTCTCTGCCATTTGATATTCCTCTGCAGAGAATTCTCTGTTTAGCTCTGTTCCCCATTTTTTAATTGGATTACTTGATTTGCTGCTTTTAAACTTCTTTAGTTCTTTATATATACTGGATATTACCCCTCTGTCAGATAAAGGGTGGGTGAAGATTCTTTCCCAATCTGTAGGCAGTCGTTTTGTTTTGATGATGGTGTCCTTTGCTTTACAGAAGCTTTTCAGTTTCATGAAGTACCATTTATTGATTGTTGCTCTTAGAGCCTGTGCTGTTTGTGTTCTGTTCAGGAGGTTGTCTCCTATACCAATGAGTTCTAGGTTTTTCCCCACTTTGTCTTCTAACCGATTTAATGTGTCTGGTTTTATGTTAAGGTCTTTGATCCACTTGGACTTTAATTTTGTGCAAGGTGATAAGTATGGATCTATTTGCATTTTTTACATGTAGACATCCAGTTAGATCTGCATCATTTGTTGAAGATGCTATCTTTTTTCCATTATGTAGTTTTGGCATCTTTGTCAAAGATCAGGTGTCCATAAGTGTGTGGGTTAATTTCTGGGTCTTCTATTCAGTTCCATTGATCCATCATTCTGTTTCTGTGCCAGTACCATGCAGTTTTTATTACTGTTTCTCTATAGTACAGCTTAAGATCAGGGATGGAGATACATCTAGAAGATCTTTTATTGTAAAGGATTGTTTTAGCAATTCTGGGTTTCTTGTTATTCCATATGAAATTGAGAATTTTTCTTTCCAGGTCTGTAAAGAATTTTGTTGGTAATTTGATGGGAATTGCATTGAATCTGTAGATTGCTTTTGGTAAGATAGCCATTTTTACTATGTTAATCCTGCCATGTCATGAGCATGGGAGATCTTCTGATATCTTCTTCTAATTCTTTCTTCAGAGACTAGAAATTATTTTCATACAAGACTTTGACTTGCTTGGTTAGTTTCACACCAAATTACTTTATGTCATTTGTGGCTGTTGTGAAAGGTGTTGCTTCCCTCATTTTTTCTCAGCCCTTTTGTCTTTTGTATACAGGAAGGCTATTGATTTTTTTGAGTTAATTTTGTATCTGGCCACTTTGCTGAAGGTGTTTATCAGCTGTAGAAGTTCCCTGGTAGAACTTTTGGGGTCATTCAGGTATACTATCTTCTCATCTGCAAAAAGTGATACTTTGACTTCTTCTTTTCCAATTTGTATCCCCTTGATCTCCTTCAATTGTCTTATTGCTCCAGCAAGGACTTCCAGATCTATGTTGAAGAGATATGGAGAGAGTGGGCAACCTTGCCTTGTCCTTGATTTCAGTGGGATTGTTTTAAGTTTCTCTCCATTGAGTTTGATTTTGGCTATAGGGTTGCTGTATATTACCTTTACTATGTTTAGACATGTGCCTTGTATTCCTGATCTCTCCATGAGTTCAAACATGAATGGATGTTGTGTTTTGTCAAATGCTTTTTCAGCATCTAAGGAGATTATCATGTGGTTTTTTTTTTCAGCTTGTTAATATGTTGGATCACAATGTTGGATTTCGGTATATTGAACCACGCCTGCATACCTGGGATGAAGCCTACTTGGTCATAGTGGATGATATCTTTGATGTGTTCTTGTATTCGTTTTGCAAGTATTTTGTTGAGTATTTTTGCATCAGTGTTCATAAGGGAGATTGGCCTGAAATTTTCTTTCTTGTTTGGTCTTTGTGAGGTTTAGGTACCAAGGTGACTGTGGCTTCATAGAATGAGTTTGGGTGTGTTCCTTCTGTTTCTATTTTGAGGAATAGTTTGAAGAGAATTGGAGTTAGCTCTTCTTTGATGGTTTGGTAGAATTCTGCACTGAAACCTTCTGGTCCTGGGCTTTATTCGGATGGGAGACTTTCGATAACTGCTTTTATTTCCTTTGGGGATATAGGACTATTTAATTTATTTACCTGGTCTTGATTCAGCTTTGGTAAGTGGAATCGATCCAGAAAATTGTCCATTTCATTTAGATTTTCAAATGTTGTGGCAAATAGACTTTTGAAATAAGTCCTAATGGTTGTTTGGATTTCCTCAGTGTCTGTAGTTATGTCCCCCTTTTCATTTCTGATTTTGTTGATTTGGATAGTGTCTTTTTGCTGTTTAGTTAGTTTGGCTATGGGTTTGTCTATCTTGTTGATTTTCTCAAAGAACCACCTTTTGATTTCATTGATTCTTTGAATAGTTTTATTTGTTTCTAATTTATTGATTTAGGCCCTGAGTTTGATTATTTCTAGCAATTTACTCCTCTTTGGTGTGTCTGCTTCTTTTTTTTTCCCTAGGGCTTTTATGTGAGCCATTAACTTGCTTGCATGAGATATTTCGATTTTCTTCTTGTAGGCACTTAATGCTATGAACTTTCCTCTTACCACTGCTTTCATTGTGTCCCACAAGTTTGGGTATGTTGTGTCTTCATTTTCATTGAATTCTAGGAATACTTTCATTTATTTCTTTATTTCTTCCCTGACCCAACTCTCATTGAGTAGCAAGTTGTTCAGTTTCCATGTGTGTATAGGCTTTTTGTTATTTCTGTTGTCATTGAGATCCTGGTTTAGTCCATAGTGGTCAGATAGGATACATGGGATTATTTCAATATTTTTGTATCTGTTGAGACTTGTTTTGTGACCAACTGTAGGGTCTAATTTGGAGAAGGTTCCATGAGGTGCTTAGAAGAAGGTAAATTCTTCTGTGTTTGGGTGTAAGGTTCTGTAAATGTCTGTTAGGTCCATTTGATTCATGACCTCTGTTAGAGTCATTGTTTCTTTATTTAATTTCTGATTTTTTGACCTGTCCTTTTGTTGAGAGTGGGGTGTTGAAGTCTCCCACTACTAACATGTGTAGATCTATGTGTGGTTTAAGTTTTATTAATGTTTCTTTTACAAATGTGGGTGCTCTTGTGTTTGGAGCATAGATGTTCAGAATTCTGGTCTCTTCTTGGTGGAGTTTTCCCTTGATGAGTATGAAATGATCTTCCACATCTCTTTTGATTAATTTTGGTTGAAAGTATATTTTATTAGATATTATATTATAATCCTGCTTGCTTCTTGGGTCCATTTGCTTGGAAAACCATCTCCCTGCCCTTTACTCTCAGGTAATATCCATCTTTGTGACTTAGGTGTGTTTCTTGCAAGCAACAGATTGTTGGGTCTTGTTTTTGTATCCATTCTGTTAGACTGTGTCTTTTTATTTAAGAGTTGAGTCCATTGATGTTAAGGAAGATTAATGACCAGTGTCTGTTAGATGCTTTGATTTTGCTGTTGGCTATGGTAGTATGTTTGTGTGCTTGGCTACTTTTGGCTTTGTTGTCGTGAGGTTAATTTTTTTCTCCTGTTTTCTCCTGAATGTAGTTAGTTTCCCTGGGTTTTATTTTTCCTTCTACTATCTTCTGTAATGTTGGATTTGTGGTTAGGTATTGTTTGAATTTGTTTTTGTCATTGAATATCTTGTTTTCTCCATCTATGATGACTTGGAGTTTTCTTGGATATATTAGCCTGGGCTGACATTTCTGTTCTCTCAGAGTCTACATTATATCAGTCCAAGCCCTTCTTGTTTTCATAGTCTCTGTTGAGAAGTCTGGCGTGATTCTGATGGGTTTGCCATTACATTTTACTTGGCATTTTTCCTTGCAGCGTTCAGTGTTTTTCTTTTTCTTTTCTTTCTTTCTTTTTTTTTTTTTTTTGTATATTTACTGTTTTGATTATTATGTGGTGGGAGGATTTTCTTTTCTGATCTAATTTATTAGGTGTTCTGTAGGCCTCTTGTATTCTTTTAGGCCTCTCTTGTAAATTGGGGAATTTTTCTTCTATGATTTTGTTGAAGATATTTTCTGGGCCTTGGAGCAGGGAATCTTCTTTTTTTCTCTCTTCCTATTATTTTTAAGTTTTGTGTTTTCATGCTGTCTTGGATTTCTTGGATGATCTGTGTCAGGAATTTTTTGGATTTAACATTTTCTTTGATGAATACATCGATTTCTTCCACTGAATCTTCTACACTTGAGATTCTTTCTTTCATCTCTTATAGTCTGTTGATTATGCTTACCTCTTTAGTTCCTGTTTTCTTTCCTAAATTCTTCCCCTCCATGATTTCCTCCATTTGTGTTTTCTTTAATTTTTCCAATTCTATCTTCAGATCTTGAGCTGTTTTTTTGTTCATTTCCTTCACCTGTCTGATTGTATTTTCCTCTTTTTCTTTTAGTTCCTTCAACTGTTTGTTTGAACATCCCTCTGTCTCTTTTATTTCTTTCAGTGATTTAATTATTTCTTCTCTGAAAGCCACAAACTGTTTGGCTGCATCATCCCATATTTCTTGACAGGTGGCCATAATCTGCTTTGTTTTAACTTCCTCCATTTCTTTATGGATAGCTGTGATCTGTTTACTTTTATGTTCCTTGAATTCTTCATATATTTTATTTGTTTCCTCTATTATCCTCTTCATCAGCATAGATGTAAGGTCATCTTCTTGAATTTCAGTTATGCTGGGGTGTCCAGGGCTGTTTGCCCCTGGATGGCTGGGTTCTGGAGATGCCATATTGCTCTGTCTTTTGTTGGTTGAGCTTTTATGCTGACCTCTACCCATTGGGATTTTTTAGGTGTTGGCTGTTAGTTTCTGGTCCTTCCTGGAATCCTGGGGTAGGGAGAATCCCCTTGGCAGGAAGATGATTTTTCCTGAAGGAGTCCTCCATACCGCTTTTTTAGGTATGGCCAGTGTTTTTCAAGAATTGCCACTGCTCACCTCAGGTGTATAGACCTGAGTAGTAGCTGTGGTATTTGTTAGTCAGGGGGGCTCTCCTCTCACCAGTAGAAGTCCTCGAGACAGCTGCCCTGCTGCTGGATTTCTCATTCTGAATTTAGTGAGCTGCTGTTGTTGTTACACTGTTTTCCAAGTATAGCCCTCTTGAAGAACCTGTTGATTCCCTAGCTGTGGGGTTGTCTCCCAACAGGGAACCTCAGTCTGGTACCCTGGGGCACAAAGTTCTGTGTGGGAAGGTGAAAGGAGAGTCCAGCAAGTCTCTGGGCCAGAGGCTGAGTGCTCTGCTCTGGGCCAGGAGACTGTGCGCCCAAGTTTGAGATGGCAGCTGGGGGCGCTGCTCTTGTCCTGAGGCTGTGCATTCCTCTCTAGGCTAGCAACTGAGGTCCGCTCTGGTCTGGAGGCTGGGCGCCTCACCCTGGTCCTAAAGCTGTGTGTCTCTGTCTGGGATGGCAGCTGTGGGTGCCACTCTGGTCTGGAGGCTCTGTGCTCCAATCTGGGCTGGCAGTGTGTGTCCCCTTCTGGGCCAGATGCTGTCACGCCTATCTGGGCTGGCAACTAAGGGCTCTGCTCTGGTTGGAGGCTTGGAGCCTCACTCTGAGATAAAGGCTGTGCCCCCCGGTCTGAGATGGTGGCTGGGGTCACCAATCTGGGTCTGAGGCTGTGCGCCCAGCTTTGGGCCAGAGGCTGTGCACTCCCCTCTGGGTCGGCAATTGAGGTCTCTGCTCTGGCCTGGAGGCTGAGTGCCTCACTCTGGGTCAGAGGCTGTGTGTCCCAGTCCTAGATGGCGGCTGGGGGTGCTGCAGGAGGCTGTGTGTCCCAATCTGGGACTACGGACCTTTTCCAGTTATTGACTAGGTGACCTGAGGCCGGTCCCAATTGATTTCCACACCGTAGGCTTTCCTCTCACCTGGCAATCACAAATGTTAGTGTTTTAGGTCCTGGAGTTCAGTCTCCTGGTCGCCGTGCCAACAATGCTGTCCTGCTCCTCAGACACAGTGTCCTCCCGGTGCCGCCATCTTGTCGACCCACTTATTAAAATATTTTATAAAACTTATATAGTAGAATTGACATGGTCCTACTAACAATTTTAAACTATCACTTATTATGAATCTTCTTCATAAAAATGAGATGTTGATTTTTTTGCATGTATTATTTCATTGAGTCCTCTAACTATTCTGTTAAAGCAAGTACCAACAACCTTAACTGGCACTGAATAAGATGTTTAATAATTTAAGATGCCATGCTAATAACAGGAGCCTATCCTATAAATCAAGATTAGTATTTTTGGAGGTCTAAGATGTTGATTAGTAAAATGTACACAGCCTGCTAGATACACTAGCACAATGGTGGCAGACACCAAGTCGGAGTAATAAACCAATGACTGCCCAGACTTAAAGCACACTGCACTAGATGGAAGCCATATCTGACATGGCATGGGTGAACAAGAACCTAGACTGGATATCCCAGGGACTTAGGGCCAAATCAATTGATACTGGGGGAAAAAAGAAAAGAAACAGCAATAAAATAACTGTTACTGACATTCTACTATCTTGTTTAGCTATCATCAGGAAATTTATTCCTGCAGCAGACAGGGACAACTACACAGACCCACAGCCAGACACTGCATAAAGTGTGAGAGAGTTTGGAACACTCAGCACTAAATGGGATATCTCCAACAAATCCCTTCCCTCAGAGCTCAGTGAGTCCAGCAGAAGAGGAAAGAGACAGAAAGAATGCAACAGTCAGAGAGTATGGAGGACACCAAGATACGAAGGGCCTCTATATCAACATGAGTGAAGTTCATATAAACTCACAGAGAATGAAGCAGCATGCTCGGATCTGCAAGGTCTGTACCAGGTCCTCTGCACTTGAATTATACCATCCAGTTTAGTGGGAGTTTAGGGTGGATGGGCATATTATTTTACATTTTTTGCTTTCAATACACCCTGACAGCAGTTTTCTGCTTCCACTCTTCCAAGACTTCCTCATCTCCCCATCTCCCCCAACATCCACTCATCTCCCTTTTCTCTTCAGAAAGCACAGGCCTCCAGAGATATAATCAAACCTTGGCACAACAACGTACAAAAAGATTAAGCACAAACTGTCTTATCATTATCAAATCTAGACAACAGTACCCAGTAGGAGAAAAAGTGTCCTAAAGACAGATTAAAATGTCACCCCCACTCCCACTGTTAGCAGTCCTACAAAAAACCAAGCTAACAACCACAACATATATTCAGAGGATCTAGTGTTGACCCACGTAGGTTGTTTTTACCTCTTCAGTCTCTGTGAGCCCCTCAGAGCCATACACAGGTGTCTGTGGACAGTGTTTTCCTAGTGTCCTTGACTTCTCTAGATCCTACAACTCCTCCATGCTTTCTTGCTTTAGAGAGATTCCTCTCTCTCTCTCTCTCTCTCTCTCTCTCTGTGTATGTGTGTTTGTGTCTCTCTCTCTCTCTGTGTGCGTGTGTGTGTCTCTCTTTTTCTGTCTCTCCCTCTCCCTCTCTCCCTCCCTCCTTCTCCCTCTGCTTATTTTGGACTTTGGGTCTTTGCATCTGCTTCTATTAGCTGCCAGAGAAAGACTCCCTGATGATGACTGGGCTAGGAATAGATCTATGCTTATAGCAGAATATCATTAGGAATTGTTTTATTGATTTTTTTTCTATTACAGGACTTTAGGCTATACAGCCCTAAGAAAGATGCTTAATTCTCATTCAGAAGGGTAAATAGAATAGACACTGGGAGCAGTTGAAGAGAGGGAAGAGGATGGGTGCCTACCACAGATGTCCTCTGAAAAACTCTATCCAGCAGGAGATAGAAGCAGATGCTGAGATTCACAGCCAAACTTTGGGCAGAGCACAGGGAGTCCTACAGAAGAAGGGGGGATCGAATGACCCATATGGGACAGGAACTCCACAAGGAGACCAAAAAAGCCAACAAAACTGGGTCCAGGGTGACCTGCAGCTAATTATGCACCAACCAAGGACCATGCATGAAGAGGACCTATACCCTCTGCTCATTTGCAGCCTATAAGCAGCTCAGTCTCCATGAGGGTTTCCTAGTCAGGGCAGCAAGAATTATCTCTGGCATGAACTCTGTTGCCTGCTCTATGTTCACTTCACCATGGCAGGGCAGACTTGCCAGGCCACAAAAGAACAGGATCCAGGTAGTCCCGATGAGACTTGATGGGCTAGGATCAGATGGTGAGGAAAGAGACAACCCCTTTCAGTGGACTAGGAAAAGGGAAATAGGGGAGGAGGAAGGGAGGACTAGAAAGAGATGAGGGAAGGGGCTATAATCAGAATATAAAGTGGACAAGTTATTTTTAAAAATAATACAGTTATATAAAAGAAGAGCTGAGAACAGCAAAAGGAAAATAATTGTACCAATTTTCAGGCAAAAACTTATTTCTATGTAGCATAAGTACATATTTACAAGAAAAGAACATGCTTCTGAGTACTTATGTTAAAACAATCACTACTAACACATTTCCAACAAAGGGAATTTTCTCACATGAATGTTCATTTCTCCTATCAGTATGTGGTGGCTCTGTTGGTGGGTGCAGTGGTGGTTATGTTGTTGTAATGCTGTTGTTGATGTTCTTGTTTGTGATGATGGCAGTGGCTGTGGTGGTGTTGGTGTTGGTATTGGGTGTGGGAATGGTGGTCTTGCTAATGGGAGTAGTGCTCATGATGTTTGTGGTTTATATGGTGGTACCACTGGTGAGTTTTGTGGCATAGTGCTGGCAGCAGTAGTAGTATGTGTGTTTGTACATTTCGTCAAAACAACTCTATGTATACTTTAATATATAGTCTAATGTGTATACGTAACAGAAAATAAGAAGGAAATCAAATGATATATAAGAATCTACTGACTTTAAAAATGAATCTAAAAGTTGACACAATGATACTGTAGTGTATAACTACACCAAAAGAATTATAAGGAATAAGTTAGAATTTATAGATATTGAGTGTGAAAATCTATGATTACAGCACTCCAGATGCCTCTAATATTAATAGGACATGTGCTTTTAAGTGTAGTAAAGAAGAATGTGTAGTTTCAGACATTAAGCTTTCTTAAAATTTTAACTTTTTGCAAATTAAAAACAAAAATCTAATTCTCAAATAATCACAGTTGACTTATAAAAAGTGGTGCTTTAGCACAACAAAAGTAACCCCAACAAAATCTCTCACACTTTCTTCTACGAGAAGGTATGGTGAAAAAATGGAATGAAAAGCAGTGATAAGCTAACTTCATCTTTGACTTCCCAGATCCTAGAAATACAACAAATAAGTATTTGTTGTGTAAGCCACCCATTCTGTTGCTTTTGTCAGAGTATTTTATCGTGAAAACTGGAAAAGGAGCTAACATAGGAAACTCAACCATTTGCAGTGGCTGAGAATAATGTCAGATACTTCAAAGAAGTTCTTTCTGTTGTTTTACAATTCTCAACGAAGCAGAGAACATGACATTAGAAAATAGGAATCATACATATATATGTGTTAAAGAACAAATTTAAAAAATGTTGCTTTGCCATTATTTTTAGTCTATTTTAATAGTGAGTTTTACTTTTTTAACCTCATAGACTGAGTAGTTCCTAAATCTCAGATTTGAATATTTGAAACAACACAGATGGACAACGTTCATTTTCATAAACACAACAACTACAGTTAATGTGTTGCCTGATTATTAATATTTAACATAAATATAATTATCAATGTAATAGTATTAATATAATTATTATGTTGGCAGTTATTCCTTAACCCACTATTTTATAAATTAAAAAAACACAGAAACTTGTTAGATTTTTAATAAGCCTTATTGCACTGGGGCTGGGCAGATATTAACCCTCTAAGCTATCTTGTCTATTCTCCAGCCAAAATTCCCGTAAGTACCCTCACAGATTTCCATCTGGGCTGCTTAGCTCCATCATGCCACTCCTTAGAGAAAACTCCTCCCTGCCATGTGTTTCCCGTTCGTGCTAACTCATGGCAACATGCTCCTTTCTTCTTCCATCCTCTCTCCTCCTCCTCTTAGTCTCTCTCCCACCCCCAGCCCGCGAACCTTGGATCCTCCTATCTCTCTCCTGCCCATCCCAAGTGTAGGCAACTTTATTTTTCAATCAGGACAATTTGAGAGACAAGATTTACCCCAAGCCATTTTGGTTAAGTGAGAATTTGCTCAAAAAGATCTTGGGGGGACAGAATTAACATTTGGAGACACAATAGCTCCAAATCAACCGCAAAATTAGTGAAACAGTTCTTTTAATGCACTGGTTAGTACCCAGCTGGCTTTTTTTACATATCAAATTGTAGCCAAGCCTGCTTTACAAAAAATTCAGTTTCAATCAGTACTTCAAGATACCTTTTTAATGATCTTGTGGAATCTTTTTCTAATCTACTGAGGTAACCAGTTAGCTGATATAAAAGGGGTTCTTCCTATGCCAATCCTACTATTGTGATAGAATATTTCAGTCTCATTAATCAACAGTTATTATTTTCCTTTTATCATCATACCTGGAACAAACGGTTCTACTTGAGGCCAATATCCAAATGGCAGGGTCGCCCACCCACTCCTATTCTGCTAGATTTTCAGCATTTTATTATGGGTAATTGAAGGTTTGACCATGTTTTTATTAGAAGAAATGCAAAGAAAATCTATCATAGCCGATGCTGAGAGATTGCTGCCATAAATCAAGTGTCATTTAACATTGCACATCACAGAAAGATCAATTATAACAATATTTATTTTAAACTGGTCTAGCTGCATCCACAAAAGTAAGGCATCAGTCTTCATCAGCAGCATACCTTTAATACATAATGCTGTTAAGTAGATGTTGCGTGCTACAGTCAGCCACTCTTGGAATTCTCTCAAAGCAACAATTTTTATTTAATTTAGACATTTCTCAATTTATCTTAATCATGCCTTTTAAATTCAATAAGTTCTTGTTTCATGAATGCAGTCTGCAAGCCTTCATGGAATCTTTTAAATAACTGCACCATTTTAACCAGAGGTGGATGTGCTACCTCATTATTTAAAATCAAGGTAGGAAATTGGATCAAATGATCTTTACTCAGTTAATAGCACAGTGGGATTTTTGACACCTACACAGATGCCTTCTATAGAAAAACTGATAAAAGAAAAGTAAAACACTTGTAAAAGATAGGTAATTTATTCTTGACCATCTTACCATTTGAATTTTTAAAAGTGTGTTTAAGCCTTCTAGAGTTTTCCTTTCTGTAGATGATTAGAGCAGTGTCGGGGAATTACTATAATTCATGACACTAGACATTATCTCTAACTTAAAAAAAAAACTTTTTGTTGGTTCTTTGTGAATTTTACATCATGCACCCCTATCCCACTCATGTTTTCCTCCCCTTCTACCCATGTCCAACATAGCAATCTATCCTCCAACAGAAAAAAAAAAATTCTTCATGTGCAAACTGTCATGTGTCATAGTATGTCCCACAGTATACCATTTTGTCTTTACTTCTTTGCTTGCAAATGATCACTATAATGACTCATTGGTCTGGTACAAGAACTCTGGCTTCTTCTAGTCTATCAATACTGGAACCTCCCTGGGGTATCCTGTTGTTGCCCTGTGTCATGGAGATCCTGTAGTTTTGGCTCTGTGGAACTGGCCTCTTCATGCATTTTTAGCAGTTGATCAAAGGGTAGATATTGGTGTAAGTCAATTCAGAGCCTTGGAAATGGGTCTGAGTGGTAGCTAAGCTGGTCAGCCTGCAGGCTTTCCTGCTCTCATGACCTTGGGGAAGCTCACCTGCACTCTCCACATTCGGGGTCAGATGTACTGAGGTGCCAGGGCAAGGTGCAGGGACCACTCTTCTGAGTGCTGCAGTAGGTGAGGGTCAGGACCAGTTCTTCTTCTCCCATGACCCCAGGACCTACTCTCTAACCTGCCATAGGTGATAAGGGGCCAGGGTGGGAGAGGAGTTCTCTCCCTCACGCATGCTCCCACTTGACAGGCAGATGAAGTTGCAGGGCCTGCTTTTTCATACTCAAATCATTGGGTCTGGCTCATCTGCAGTCCCCAGGGCCAACTCTAATGTGAGCCCAAGAAAGGTCCAGGGCTGGCTCACTAGAATGGTGCAGAAGAAGGAGACAGGGACAGCTCTCTCTTCCGAAGACTTTGAGGCTAACTCTCCTGCCTGCCATAGGTGGGAAGGAGTGAGAAGAGGGGGCATCTCTCCCTTGTCCATGTCACCATGCAGCAGACAGTGGTAGGGACAGCCCTCCCATGCTCATATCTTCTGGACCAGCTCACTATGCCCTTGACACCAAGATCAGCTCTCCTGTGGTGCTTAGATGAGACAGAGGGCCTGCTCTCCCAAATGCTGCAGCTGGTAACAGTCAGAGTCAACTCTCCCGTTCTTGTGACCCCAGGGCCAGGTCTCCCACCATCTACAGGTGGTGAGGTGGAAGAGAGAGGGGGGAAGATATCTCTCCCTTGTCCAAGCCACTGCATAGGGAAGGAGTGGTAGGGCAAGCTTTACTAGCTAGCACCCCCCATGCCAACTTACCCACAACTCTCGGAAAGTGTGGGTCAGGCTCCTCAGTACTGCAGCTAGCTAGAAGTAATGTCAGCACTCCTTCTCTCATGCCCCCAGGGCCAGCTCTCCTATCACAACTGAGGGTTGTGGTCTCATCAACATGACCCCTGGTGGCAGCCCAGATTAGGGACATCTGTCTGGTCTTTGATGGTAATAGACCCCTGCTGCTGCAGGAATGCCTGCTGATGGCAGCACAGGCCAGGACCTCACAGTGGTCCCAGGTGACATTTTCAGCTGCTCACCTCAGGCTGTTCCCCACTACCTGTGAGTCTCCAGTTCTGCCTTTCTTAATGTGCCCACATCCTTCTGTTTCTTTCTCTTCTATTTCTCCACTACTTACCTGTTCCTCTCAGTGGCACCTAGAATCTGAGTGTGTGATCATCTCAGGACTGGTCTTGGGAGTATTATGCCCTGCTGGTGCATTATGGTGCCAGGTGGGCTCACGTCAGGCACGGGCTGCTCCTCCACCACCTCCTGCCTCACCCCACTCCTATGTAGCCCTGTGAGGCACTGGATCCGTTGTCATCTCAGTCTACCTCACTGTCCGGGCCCCATGGTGATGCTCTGGTGGTCTGGACTGCTCCTTATCTGGCCAACCCTAGTGATCCCTTGCAGGATTTTCTGTCTCAGGCTGAGTCCAGCCTGGGGCCCTTGGTACCAGGTTGGGTTCTTTGAGTCTCCAGTTTGTTCCCCTGTCCTAGGATCCCTTTCAGGCCTGCCTGGCAGCATACTGGTGGTCATCTCAGTGTAGCTCACTGTCCAGGCTCCCTAGGCTCAGAATGGTGGTCATCTCAGGCTTCCTTTTTTTTTGGGGGGGGGGAGAAGATGTTGGGGAACTAGTCATTCAGATGTATACAGGTCAGAACACTGAGAGTAGACATAGCCTCTCCCCTCTCAGCCACCTACTAATTCTCATGTGACAGAGCAGCTACATCCGTGATGGCTCTAGAGGCAGGCATCTCTTTGATTCTTGTGGGAGTGATAGCTATGTATAGCACAAATGCTTAGAAGGTAAATGGGCAAGACTGTTAGCACCCCTACTGTGTAAACCAATATCCTACCATGGTAGGGAATGAAATAAGTTCCTTTAAGTCACTTTAGATCAGTGGCTTTCAACCTTCTTAATGCTACGACCCTTTAACCTACTTTGTCATGTTTTCGTGACCCATATCCATAAAAATTATTTAATTGTTGCTTCATAGCTGTACTGCTATGAATCAGAATGTAAATATGTGATATGCAGGACATTTGATATGCAACCCGAATGTGACTCACAGGTTAAGATCCATTGCTCTAGGTGATGTGGCTAGATTCATAGCTAGCCATACCAGGATTATACACAATCCATAATTTTAAAGATAAATAGTTAATCAACACAGAAGGGAAAAAAAGAAGTACTAAGCTTTTTAAAAGCAAGGCCAGTCCTTCGCCCACAATGTGAAAAGTTCAGTGCTGTCCTAGAACTATTATACTAGTGGTATTTTAAAATTTCCAGCTACAAAATGCAGTAAGCAACATATGATATTGCTTAAATAAGTTATTTTTTCAAAAACTGTTTGTTTTCCTTCCAAACTTTCTTTTAAAATACATTAGAAGATCACAATGCATAATGTAGATTAAGCTCCAATCTATTTTTAAAGATGTCCTATTAAATAATGTCGAATATTTTGTTTGGAATTAATAAAGCTCTCCTTATTCAAAAAAACCTTCTAGCTATTATCTTCAAATAGATGAATTCATTGTGCCATTGTAATTATGAGTGGAAGGTTTTTGAGCTACTATTGCTACATGGCAGCCTCCCAATAACTTTGTTCTATATCAATTTGAATCATACCAGGGCCCATCTCAATAGAGAGTAATCATTGTTCTAATGAGTTTTTATGCTTTTATTGACCGAACAGTTGGCTTTGTGACTGAACGTTGTTCCTAACATCAGAGTCTCTACTCTAAAAGCTCTGCCTCCTTTGCCTTATAGCTATAGAAATATATCCTTTTTGCCTTGCATCTTTACTTTTAAGGTTAAAATGTGCAAAGGGCACAAGGTCCACAGAGAAAGCAGCATTGTTAAACATGAAGGCTTTTTTTTTCAATGGGAGGGATTTACAAGCCTGTTCTGTCCAGAAGGATAGAGTGGATGGTATTTAATTACCTGGTGAACTTTTACTATCTGTAGGGCTACACCTGAATAACGCAGTCTTATGAAAGGAACTCTATGTGCCTGGCAATAGTGTTTGCTATTATATTTATCACAAACACTCTTTCCGTAGCACATTGTTTCTCAGTGGAGAGAACACATCTGTGTAGAAGAGGTCACAAGTGCTCTGCAAAAAAGGTGATCTTTGCAAGAGAGTATTGACATAGCCAGGTCTTAGGCTTTGTTGATATCACTTTCAGGAGAAAAAGTTTTGCAAAGTTTTATTGGGTCTCTCTCTCTCATATATATAACTAAGTCAAGTGGAATGGAGTTTCCTTCTCTCCCCACTACAGATCATTTCACTGCTGACCATAGAGTTCTCAGGGACAATATAGTGGGAATCATGAATTAGTTTACTGATTAGTGAGAAGCAATGCACGTTAAATGCTTACAAAAGTACATGGTCTACACAAAAGTAAGCAATAATAAAATGCACCACCCTTGATGATTTACATAAAATAGGTTCTATCTCCTAGACACAGTTCTATTTACTTACTTACTTACTTACTTCTTACTTGTTTCACCAGCAACTCTATGAAGACAGTGCTAGCTCCACACAGGAGCACTGATTCTATAATCCTTATTGGAGTCAGTGTGTGGCTTGTCTTCATTGTATTATGAGACACTTGTGATTTCATTTTTATGCCTATCCAACATGGAAATAAATTATTAATGTTAATTGATATATAATTATCCTGAGTTATGTATATTCAGAGTGGGTTTGTCTACAGTTTTATAAATATCTTAATGTGTTAGTGAGTGTTATCACAGATCTTTATTATCACCTGTCAAGACCAATAATGGTTAGGTAACTCTTCAAATGTGAAGGTTAGAAACTGATCATCATGAATATTAAATAACATCCCAGAAAAAAAAATGAGCCAGTTGCTTATATAACCACTCACAGAGTTCAGGAACATTTGAGTCTTCTAATAATGTCTTCTATTAATAAATATTTAGGACTTTTGTAATGTTATCAAATAACTAAGAAACTCAAGGAAATTGTTAGGATTTTCAATTCATAAATTATGCACATTTGTTTGGTTCCCATAATACAATTCAACTAAACTTGAAGTTGAGGAATATAAAAATATGAACATGGTGGTTAGAGACTAGGACAGAAAATGCAGAGGGAAAATATAACTATGGATTCCTGCTAAATGAAACCATGTCTAAAGTAATCAATTATTCAAAACTAATGTGAAGGACATAACTATCCTGATACACCCTTAGCATCTCTTTTATTTAATAGAGATAAATTTATAGTGGAGAGGATAATGCCATGTAAGTGAACTAATCCACCAGCACCAACCATCCCCATTGCTACACAGACAAATAGATATGAAACATATGTGTATATATATATATATATATATATATATATATATATATATATACATTTCATATATGGTAATATTGTGTGGTATAACAGTATGTGTATGCACACACATGCATATTTACGTTCACAGTTGTGTACATGCTGTCATGTACATGCACAGGTGTTCTAAGGTCAGAGAACAGCTTCAGTCATTCCTTAGTCAACATTCATTCATCTTAGTTTTTGAGAAAGATTTCCTCAATGATCTGGAGATCACCAAGTAAAATTAAGCGTGCTTATGGCCCAACCACAGGTATCAATCTGTATCTATCTTCCCAGCACTGGAATTTACAAAAAAAATAAAAATAAAATAGCTCACATTACTTTTTTTGCAGGTTCTGGGAAATTTTGTCCCTGTTATTGTAAGAAAAACTTTTTTTACTAACCGAACTATCTCTCCATTCTGATGTATAATCTTTTATATTGCCCATGATACATCTGTTTCTGCTTATGTGAAGAACATCACACACTATAGCCACCACTTAGGCAGGAACTCCAAAACCAAGAGTTCTTTTCTTTGGTGTGTGAGCTGCCTATTTAATCTGCCAATTGAAATTTCCTATGGGAAGCATCATTTCCCACCTGCACATAAAAGCAAAACTTACTTTACATGATCTTAATCAGGAGTGTCTTCCCAAAAGCAGGCTTGCCAAGTTATTATTTATTCACTCAATCTTAACTGTGAATTAATAAGATTGGACTTGGGTGGGTGATATTTATGAGATTTCTCTAAGTAAAAGGGACAAAGATAAATGCATAAAATTACTTCAGAAGAAAGGGAGGTGAGAATACTTAATATTTTAAAAGCAAGACTCAATGTCAAGGAAATATTTAAGAGCTGGGATTATTGGAAATACAAATGTAGGTATTTTATGAAAACATGTCAAATTCAATAAATAAAAATATAGGCAATGAGTATGTGTGTTTCAGTGCTATAAGGTGGAAAGGTTTTTAAGGAAAATGGTGGCACAGAACTTATGGGATATGCCAACCGATATCTGGTTAAATTGATGCCAGTGCCAGGAGAAGGAGTCTATGCTCTACTCTGCCAGGATGGCCTAGAACTGGAGACTGAATAGCCCAGATACCCAGGGTAAAATCAAGCACCATGGGGGGTGGGGAAACAACAATGAAATGATTCTTAATGATATTCTGCTATAATCATAGACCAAGGCTTTGTCCAGTTGTCATCAGAAGGGCTTCCTCCACCAACAGATAGGAACAGGTGCAGAGACTCACAGCCAGACATTATGTGAGGGGGAGGGAGAGAAAGAAGGAGAGAGAGAGAGAGAGAGAGAGAGAGAGAGAGAGAGAGAGAGAGAGAGAATTGGAGTTTGGGGAATCCCCCAAAGAGAGACAGGTGTGGCGGCAGGAGTCACATGGTATAGATGATTCCAGAAGAATATAGCCTATCAGATCAACTGACCAGGACTCATATGGGCTCAGAGAGACAGAAGGTGCAAGCACAGGGCATGGGACTTCACCAGGTCCTCTGCATATATGTTGTTACTGTTATGAAGTGGAAGTTTGTGGCTTCTTTGAAGACTCAGTTTTGTGATGTGATGTTTTTGCTGTAAGCTCTCTCATGTAAGGGGTGTGAATTTGGCCAGCTGAGAAAATCCATGGGTAGACTTTGAGAAGAGAAGACATATAGAAGCCCAAGGACAATGAGACATCTTCATGCTTTGAGACTTGACTTCGCAGAGAGACACACTCCAGAAGACTTATTGGGGTTGATTTGTCCCAATCTTCTAAATAGTGATGATTTGTGTTGCTGCTTGGTGTTGGCCTTTGGACTGGACTGCTGGTATCCTGACAACTGAGTTTGGTAATCCCATAAGGGTCCATCAAACTTAGTTATCCTGAAGTAGATAAAAGAGGCCTACAGCCCTTTTACCTACTAATCTCCTCCCTAAGGTCGAGGGTGGGAAAGGATGTAAAGGTGTTTAATAACACCAAACAAAGTGAGTTTGGTGAAAAATCTTAACCTACACTGTTAGACTGATATTTTTGTGGCTCTCCTAACTGTGAGACTGAGTGTGTTTAAAATTCTTTTATTTGCTCTTTAGGCATTTTTCCTTTTGTTGGTTTGCCTTGTCCATCAGAATATGAGGGCTTTTGGCTTGTCATATTTTCTCTTGGTTTTACTTGTGTTTGGCTGTTTCTTGATGGCCAGCTCCTTTAAAAAGATAAATGGAGGGGGACTCTACCTTCAGTGAGAGAGGATGTGGGGGAGAACTTAGAGGGATGAAAGGAGGGAGAAATTAGTTGACATGTACTGTATGCGGAAAGAATCTATTTCCAACTAAAAGAAACAATGTTGTAGACAAATCTATAAACATTTTAAGTAAAATGATTTATGGTCTTATGTAAAGAAGCAGAAACAAAAATAAATATAAAGGTGTGATCAACAATAAAAACAAAAAGCAATCAAAAAGCCTAAATAGTAGTTGATGATTTTTTCAAAATCCTAGAACAAGTGAATCACAGGATGAATCAAATATGTAAATATGTGTAGAAAGCTTTTTTTTTTCCCAAAGTAAGACATAATTCTAGAATAAAAAACCTCACTCAGACTATTGTGTAGACAGAATACACACCTCGTTACAATAATTTGAGTTTGCGAAGATAGAGTATACATTGGAAAAAACAGACATGGAGACCCACACACAAGATGCTGATCAGAGGACCACAACTCACAATTGTTGCTTTGAATGGCAGTGAACAGTACGTTTCTCTCTTTACTCTCAAATGAAATTACTTTTACTTTAGAATTCACCTCACACCCACACTGTCAAATATATATGAAGATAAAACTCCACTGTTTACAAACATGTAAGTTATCAAAAATTAATCCTAGTACATTTTTTTGTGAGGAGTTTGTGGAAACCACGGAGCTCTTTTGGCCTGGCAAAATACACAGTTAACTAACTAACTAACTTTCTAACTTGGCAAACAACCAAATAGCTAACTACCATTGAATGAAAATACTGTCAGTTAACATGGATGGATATACAAAGTCATTACATGCAATTAAACCTCACAATAACTTGAATTCAATATGAAAAATTGTCTTTGCAGTGTTGGGTATATTTAAAGACACAAGAGTAATCCAAAAGAAAAACTGGTATTAGCAAATACTCATGCAGATGAAACATGAAAATGTTAAGAACACCAATGTGATCGACATTGAAAACTGGGCTCTGAGTGAATATGTTATATGATGGAAGTAAATTTAAAACTATTTGTGTTCATGCCACCTTTTTAGAAATTAGAAATACAAATAAGAACAAGAAAATTGTAAAATCAAACTGGACATCACAAGATTTCGACATCCTACAAAAAATGATGAACACATTTTGAAAAGAAAAATTAAAGAAAATGTATTTTATAACAAAATGTAGTTAGAGTTAATAAAATGCAATAATGTGTCTCTTCTCCAAGATTGTCAGGTGATGTACAGGGACATCAGCTGGAATTTCAGGAGAATAAGGACTGTGCAAAAGGGTTAGCCTTCATCTGAAGATTCAGCATGGATAGATTTCCAACCAACTATTTCCAACAAAATATTTAAAGAAAGTATATAATAATTTCTATTCTGATCCAAGCACACATGGATGTTATAAGCAGGTGAATGTGCATCCAAAAACCAATTTCCAGTCATAGCTACATAGCACCTTATGGCACATTTGAGACATACACTTCTCTAATTAATAAAATTTTGAAAATAACATACCCATATCCATTACACTATGATTACATTCATGTCCCATATATGTTGCTGTTCTTTTCTTTCTAATAGGAAACTAGACAAATGGAACTTCATGTGTGTTTATTATAATGATCAACATCTCTGTCACTTTCTCTTATTTCAAATCATGGAAACAAATAATGTGTATAATTTCTTATAGATAGTGGTCTTCTGTATGTTGTTTTATTTAGTGGACAAAGTAAAGATGAAAACTGGCATAAAGTAGTTTTTAAAAAGAGCAAATAAAGCTGTGCGTGGTGTCACAAGATTTTAAACCCAGCACTTAGAAAGGAAGAAGCAGGTGGATTGCTGTGAGTTTAAAGCCAGTGTGGTTTATGAAGCAAGTCCAGGAAAGCCAAGGATACACAGGAAAACCCCTTCTCAAAGAAAACAAACATAAAACAAAAGAGCACATAAATAATACTATTCAAAGATTAAAATTTCAAAAAAATGAAAATATGTGATTTGATGTTAAGATATTTTTTAATTAAATTTTTATTTCTTACATTAATTACAGTTTATTCACTTTGTATCCCAGTCGGAGGCCCCTCCTTCATGTCCTCCCAATCCCACACACCCTCATTTCCTCTCATTCCCCTTTCCAAGTCCACTGATAGGGGAGGTCCTCCTCCCCTTCCATCTGACCCTACCTTATCAGGTTTCATCAAGACTGGCTGCATTTTCATCCTCTTGGCCTGGCAAGGCTGCTCTCCACTCAGGGGTGGGTGGTCACAGAGCCTGTCACTGAGTTCATGTCAGAGACAGCCCCTGTCCCCCTTACTAGGACACCCACTTGGATACTATGCTGCCATGGGCTACACAAGGAGAGCAACAGAACCAAAATATCTGGGCACAGGGGTCTTTTCTGATGCTAAGATATTTATAATTAAATTGAAGGTTGTGTTTGGTGCTTATGAAGAAAAGGATGGATATGAGTTGTTCTATCTACATGATACTGTTGGCTGAGCTACTTCTGACAGCCAACTTAATACTGTAACACTTTAGGAGCAGAATGATTAAGAGTGACACATTCAGACAAGCATATGTTTACAGATTAAATTAAGTCTTTTCTCTTGATATTTCAGGAAGATATTGGTCATTCCAGGTGAGAAAAAATATAAGCATTCCTGTATTATAATAATTATAATTATATACCTGGTTTCTAATTAATATTCTCCCAAAGAAATCGTTCATCTCTCAATCTGTTGTCTAACAACACTTTCCAATTTCCTTAGCATCCTAGTCAATTGCTTCAGACAAAGCAACTCTTCTTTACCAACTCTTTGCCTGACTCCCATATTTAAAAGTGTGTAACAATGACTTATTTCCGTATTTCTGAGTGTGTTCTGTGTAATATTAACCTTACATAATAGTCTATGGATATGTTTTGCACACTTTCTGTAGCTATCATGATGGATTGAACAAAGCAGAATGTTTCTCCTGAATCTTCAGAAGGGATAGTTGTCTGGGGCAAAGTTTACAGATGAGGGGTTTTTTTTTTTTTTCTGCTCAATTCTTTTTTAAAATTTATTTATATTTTTATAAATTGCAGTTTATTCACTTTGTATCTCAGCCGTAGCCCTCCCCCTCATATCCTCCCGATCCTACCCTCTCTCCCTCATCTCCCCCATGCCCCTCCCCAGTCCACTGATAGAGAAGGTCCTCCTCCTTTTCCATCTGACCCTAGCCAATCAGGTCTCATCAGCACTGGCTTCAAGATCTTCCTCTGTGGCCTGGTAAAGCTGCTGTCCCATCAGGGGGAGGTAATCAAAGAATCAGCCACCCTCTTTGGGTTTATATCAAAGACAGTCCCTGTTTCCATTACAAGCAAACAGACATAGAGACTGAGCTGCCATGGGTTACATCTGTGCAGGGGTTCTATGTTATCTTCTGCATGTTCCTTGCTTGGAGTATCAGTCTCAGAAAAGACCCCTATGCCCAGATTTTTTGGTTCTGTTGCTCTCCTTGTGGAGCTCCTGTCTACTCCAGGTCTTTCTATCTCCCCCTTCTTTCATAAGATTCCCTGCACCCTGCCCAAAGTTTGGCTATGAGTTTCAGCATCTGCTTCTATACCCTGCTGAGTAGAGTCTTTCAAATGCCCTCTGTGGTAAGCTCCTGTCCTGTTCCCAGTTTTCTCCCTCTTCCGATGTCCGTGCTGTTTGCTTTTCTTAGTGAAGATTGATCATCTTATCCACAGACCTCCTTCAGATGAGCTTCCTGTTCTCTACTCAGTACTGCTGTGTTCAGGGCGATTGCTTACATCTCACTATCAAGCACATCCTATTGCAACTTAATATTTTCAAATAACTTTGCTGGCTAAGACTCTCAGGGTATTAACCAGGGTTTTAGGTTTCTTTCCTTTGCACTCTTCTTATTATATTGCCCCATTTGATATTAATAAGAGCCAAAACAAAACAATAGAACAAACCTGCTTATTATGAATTAAAGTATAAACAAATGAAGATTTGGATATCAATAAGTACAGGATGGTGTTGCTAAAATTAGTAGAAACACCAATTGAATTCAGACCTTTTTTATTTTTCATATTATTTTACTGTTGCCATTAGAATAAAATTCAGTCATGAAATTTTTTAGAACATTTAGAAAAAATCATTTGAAGGAATGTTCAGTGGTTTTGATAGTAAAAATTATAGTGAAAAGTGTTTAGGATAATATTTGTTACGAGACTATCAGAATCTACTTATTCAAATCAATTTCGGGGAATTACAATAACAGAGCATATGTAGCACTATGTATTTGAGCTCTAAAAATAACCACAGACAGAAATTCATTTGGATTTGTATTGAAAAATTAAATTGAAATTTAGTTTAAAAAATCCAGTATGCTCTTTTTTTAATATTAGCAAAGATATATTTTTAATTTCAGTTTTGAAGTAGGGAAAATGATTCATTTCGCTATATAAGCATTTATTTAAAACAACATTTGTACGACTTAAATTTTTTCTATGAACGTTTTAAAGTGTTTATTTTTCTTGCCATGGACCAGAATGTTTGTTCCTAGCAACTAGGTCAGGTGCCTCACAATCACCAGTAATATAAGTTTCGGGGAATCCCACAACCTCATCGGGATCCACCTGTAGACATGTATCCTGTTCTCATACAGACATGTGAAAAAATTAATAATATTAATATTAATAAAAATACAAAAATAAGTCAATCTTGGTCATTTATGTGGGTATTAACTTTTGCTTAGCCTTCATATAACTTTCTCAGACCTTCCAAGATCATTCATTCAAAGATTTTTTTTCAACCAGTCATGAATATTCCTTTCAGAGCTTCTTGTTGAAGGGTATTGTATGTTCTGACTTGTGATCAAGCTGCCTGGCAGAGAGAATGGAAGTCAGAGAAGTAGAGAAAGGCAGAGAGGGAAAGTGACACACAGAAAGGATAGAGAATAAAAAGGTTGTTTCTGGATTCTGGCTATTGTGAGTAAAGCTGCTATGAACATAGTTGAGCAAGTGTCCTTGTTGTATGGTGGAGCATTCCAACCCCTGACACTATGAATGATACTCTGCCAAGCTTGCAGACAGGAGTGTGAGAGAGTTGTCCTTTGAGAGGCTCTATCTAGTAGGTCCTCAAAACAGATGCTGAAACTCACAGCCAAACATTGGGCAAAGCATAGGGAGTCTTCTTGGAAAATGGGAGGAAAGAGAAAATGACCTGAAAGTGATTGGAGCTCCACAAGAAGACCAACAGAGCCAACTAACCAGGGACCAGAGGGGTTAGCTGACATTGAAGCATCAACCAACAACCATGCATGAGCTAGACCTAGCCACCGCCCCCCCCCCAAAAAAAAAAAAGATGCAGCAGATATACAGATAAGGCTTCCTCTGGTAGGGGAAGTGGGGTCTGCATCTGATGAGAACTCTCTTGACAGGGCCCACTTGATGACTTCCCCATGATATAACTGCCTTGCCAGTACTCAGGGGAAGAGGAGAAACTCAGTCCTGATGCAATTTGATGAGCTGAGATGGATGGGGAAAGTGAGTTCCCTTTTTCTGAGGAAAAGGGAAGGGGGAAAGGGAAGAGGGGTAACTGGGAGTGGAGAATGGATGGGGTTACAAAAAGAATGTTAAGTGAATTTAAAGCCGAAGAATCAGAAGAAGCAGAAGCAGAAGAAGCAGAAGAAGCAGAAGCAGAAGAAGGAGGAGGAGGAGGAGGAGGAGGAGGAGGAGGAGGAGGAGGAGGAGGAGAAGAAGAAGAAGAAGAAGAAGAAGAAGAAGAAGAAGAAGAAGAAGAAGAAGAAGAAGAAGAAGAAGAAGAACCCAAGACCAAAGCAACAGTTACAATGAGCTTGGTCACTCCACATCAGACACTAAGACAATGCTCCACAGACTTGCCTCAGGTCTTTCGTGGGTATTTTCTCAGTGGAGGCTCCCTCCTTTCTGATGACTCTAGCCTGAATCAAGTTTACATAAAAACTAACACACACACACACACACATACACACACACACACACACACACACTTTTTATTTTAAACTAGGTTTGGTATTTTCACTTTTTTGTCAGCTAATATATTTATTACATATATCATTTTTTTCAAATTTGACATAATAGTGGCAAAATTTGAACATATGACAATATTGAATAGCTAAAGTAATTTGCATTATTAAAATATCAGAATCACTCATTTCACCAGCTTTTAAAGGATGATGTTTCTCTTTTTTATCTTATTTATTTATTTATTTATTTATTTATTTATTTATTTATTTACTATTACAATTTATTCACTTTGTATCCTGGCTCTAGTCCCCACCCTCATCTCATCCCAGATCTACCCTCCATCCCTTTTCTCCCCCAATGCCTCTCCCCTAGTTCATCAATAAGGAAGGACCTCTTCCCCTTCTATCTGACCCCAGCCTATCAGGTCTCATCAGGACTGGCTGCATTGTTTTCCACTGTGGCCTTGCAAGGCTGTAACCTCCAGGGGGAAGTGATCAAAGAGTTGGCCACTGTGTCCATGTCAGAGACAGTCCCTGCTCCCCTTCCTAGGGCACCCGCTTGAAAACTGAGCAGCCTATGGGCTTCTTCTTAGCAAGGAGTCTAAGTCCTCTCCATGCATGGTCCTTCATTAGAGGTATTTTAACTTTTTGGTCTTCTTTTCTTTAATTATGGAATAATGTATGATATCAGCATTGTTGAGAACCTTTCCCCTCTTATCTTTGTAATTACTGTATGTTCTCTGTATGATACCCACTCTTTCATCCACAATGTTTTTAAACTGAGTCTCCTATCATCATAAGTCATTTACGATTTTAATTCCATGAATCTGTTTAGGAAATCAAATTTAGGTTTTCTTGATTTTCTTGTTCTGATTCCACCTTCAATTTCTTCTGTATTTATTGTTGTCTTTCTTCCCACTCAAGTTTTACTTTCCTCTTCTTTCTCTATTTACATATAGTAGATTATTCAGTTGTTTACTCTAAATTGTTTTATAATGTGAATATTAAATTTTGTAAATATTAACACATCAGTTTATTTTCTCCTTGGTGTAAGTTTTATATGCTATGTTTATTTTTATTCAATTAACAATATTTTAAAATTGCCCATAACTTTATATCTTTGGATGATGGGTATTCAGAAGTGTGGTGATTATTAATTTTTCTTTTGAGAAAAGGTCTTATAATAACCTTGAGCTTGAAGTAATCCTTTTGCAAGGATGATAGGCATGAACCACCATTCTTTGTTCTAATGGTTATCTCTATCATTGACTTGTAGTTTAATGACCTTGTGTTCTAAATGTATACATGTTTAGTTTCTTTTTTTAATTTATTAAGATCCAGCATATAGGAATTGAGATGCGACCTGTGTGGCTCTGTTTTTCAGAAGTGCTTTAAGGAGGTGGTGGCCTTGGATTAAGTGGTTTCTATGTAAAAAATACTACCATAGGCTTTTCTTTCAAAGGTGTTTGTCATAGCAAATCTCATGGGCACCAACTCACTTTGGAGTTTTAGAGAAGTATTTATTTCTTTACAATGCACTTTCTAACCCACTTTTAGCCATGTTAGCATTATCTATAAGAAAAAAAAATGTTTTTATATTTAAATATTATGTGATGTGAGTGTCTTTTCCAAAAATAGCTTATTTCTTGGAAGAAAAGAAAATGAGGAGCTACCTTGACCTTTTCGGGACTAGCACGTTGTGTAAATATTCTTCACTGCCCAAACTTTGAACAGAATGCAGGGAATCTTATGAAAGAAGTGGGCAATGGTAAGATTTGGAAAGGACAGGAGGTCCACAAGAAGAGCAACAGAACCAAAAATTTGAACACAGGGGTCTTTCCTGAGACTCATACTCTAACCAAGTACCATGCATGGAGATAACCTAGAACCCCTGCACAGATGTAGCCCATGGTAGTTCAGTGTTCAAGTGGTTTCCATAGTAATGGGAACAGGGACTGCCACTGACATGAACTGATTGGCCTGCTCTTTGATCACCTCCCCCTGAGGAGGGAGCAGCCTTACCAGTCCACGGAGGAAGACAATGCAGCCACTCCTGATGAGACCTAATTGACTAGGATCAGAAGGAAGAAAAAGAAACCTTCCCCTACCAGTGTACTTGGGGAGGGGCATGAGTGGAGAAGGGGGGAGAAGGGAAGGATTGGGAGGGGAGGAGGAAGGGAACTAGAGGGGGGATACAAAGTAAATAAAGTGTAATTAAAAATAAAAAATTAAAAAATATAAAAAAAATTCTTCACCGCATCAGCTCTAGGGGTGAGGCTTCTCTGCTTCAGGTCAGTGCAGACCTACCTCATTGGAGCTGAGTGAAGTGCTGTGTGCTCCCAAACAGCACTCAACCAGGAATCCTTCCAATCCGCGTGTAGCCTTGGAACGAAGGACTGAGCGCTTTTAACTGGTAGAAACATTTCTTTTCTGGAGGGTAGCTACAGTGTAGAAGTACAGGCCAGAACCTGAGAAACAATCTTCAAACATTCTACTTCATTCCACATTCAAAACAAAATGCTGAATAACTTTATCCTAACATGTGTGATTTGAACAGGAAGGGTTTCCATCAAGTTCACTTTGCAAAGTCTCGAGAGGCCGTTTTTGTTTGTATGTCTTGTCACCGATCCGCTATTTTGAGTTTGTGACAGTTTTGAAGGAAAAAGAAAACTTATGTGAAGTATTTGGTAGGTAAACGGATTCTGAATATTTGTACTGTTTTACAAGCTGATATCATTTGAGCACTAAATGTCATTAACCTGCTGCCTTAAGGTATTTATACACAAAAAGAGTGATTCTACAGCAGAAAATATTTATTTTAATACTGCGTTTCAGTTAAGTGATAAAACAGTGTTAAGAGGTCTTGGGAAGGTGGAAGGCTTTTGTTGTTATCTTTGTAATTAAAACTGATCTGGTGCTTCCCAGTCTGGAAAATTGGGGCTGTAATGGTGCTGATTTTATTTAATTTAATTTACTTTTATTTTATTTTATATTTTTGATGCAGCACTGCATAGATATACATATGTATGTATATATGGTAATACTGTTTTGTTTTACTAACAAGCTCTGGAAGCAGTCATTTCTACTGCCATGAGAGCCTTTTGTATATTAATTAATTTAAAATTTTAAACCAAAAATATTAAGGTTCAGTGTCTGGCAAATAGAAGCTGAAGCAAATGTAACATAGAATTAATATGCAGGTATATAAAAAGACACAAATGGCCATGCTATGGGTCCACCTTGAAACAGCACAGTGGAGGGTCAGTGTGTCTGTTCTGTGGTACTTTGCGATGTTCTCTTGTTGATTTTGTCTGCTGCCACCTGTCCTCTAGGCCACCAATGCAATTGATGCAGCTCTCATCCTATTGGCTGCGGTGCAGACAGAACTCAAATGCAGAACTGTTTTTCCAGCTTCTGTGTGTTCTATGAGTGTGAGTTATTTCCAAAGCTGTTCCTACCCCATCATGAGGCTTTATGGATTGTTATGTGTTATAAATGTTCTATATGAGACAAGACTACTGTGTTCCTTCTCATTTATTAAAAGTTAATCAACTCTTTGATCTCTGCCCCCTCCCCTCAAGGGAGGAGCAGCCTTGCTAAGCCACAGAGAAGGACATTGCAGCCAGTCCTGAAGATACCTGATAAGCTAGGGTCAGATGGAAGGAGAGGAGGTCCTCCCCTATCAGTGTACTTGGAAAAGGACAGGGAGGAGATGAGGGAGGGAGGGTGGGATTGAGAGGAAATGAAGGAGGGGGGCTATGGCTAGGATACAAAGTAAATAACCTGTGATTTAAACCAGGACCTCCCCTTCCATCTGACCCTAGCCTATCAGGTCTCATCAGGACTGGCTGCATTGTTTTCCTCTGTGGCCTGGTAAGGCTGCTCCCCCATCCAGATGGAGGTAATTAAAGAGCAGGTCAAACAGTTTATGTCAGAGACAGTCCCTGTTCCCCTTACTAGGGTACCCATTTGGAGACTGAGCTGCCATGGGCTACATATGAGCAAGGGTTCTAGGTTATATCCATGAATGGTCCTTGGTTGGAGTATCAGTCTCAGAAAAGACCCCTGTGCCCAGACATTTTGGTTCTGTTGCTATGCTTATGCTTTCTTCTCCAGGTCTTACTATTTCCCACTTCTTTCCTAAGATTCCCTGCATGCTGATAACTTTCACAACAAAAATTAAAAGAAAACAAGCAATGAATTGCAGTAACACCACCAACTCCACAATAAAAGGAATTAACATTCATTGGTCACTATTATCTATCAACATCAATGGACTCAATTCTCCAATAAAAAGACACAGACTAACAGAATGGTTGCAGAAACAGGATCCAACATTCTGTTGCATCCAAGAAATGTACCTTTGCAACAAAGATAAACACTACCTCAGAGTAAAGGGCTGGAAAAATGTTTTTCCAACAAATGGACCCAGAAAACAAGCTGGGGTAGCTATCTTACTAAAAGCCTTTTTCCACCTGAAAAAAAGAAAAGAGAATGAAGGAAGAAAGAAAGGAAAGATGGAAGGAAAGAAAGAAAAAAGAAGTATAAATGTAATTGCTTTCAAAACCGAAATTAAGTTCTTATGGTTTCATAATTATTTTTTTTCAGTTTAACAAATATTATTTTAAATATATCATTGGATAGACTGAATAAATAATTTGGATTTTAAATTAAACCAATCTGCTTAAATATTGACTATTTTCTAATAGCCACAGGTTCAGGAGTCTGAAGATATAAAAACTGAATAGTAACTACATTTCAAAAAAAAATTTGAAAAACAGGTTTTTAATTATGTTTTATTCTTTCTTTATTTATTTATGTTTGATTTTATTTTGTGTTTTGAGAGAAACCTCACCCTGTAGTCCAGACTGGTCTTGAGCTCAATATGTAGATAAGGATGACTTCAAACTGAGAGCAATTCTTATGCCTAGGACTCCAAATGTTGGGATTATGGTTATGAGCCACCATAATAGAAATTATTTAACCAGATTGTAAATATAGTTCTCTAAGGATCTGACATGAATTTGGAATCAGGAAATTACTACTCAGAAAGAGAGTTCAAAATAGAATACTAAAATACAGAAATATATCTATAGATAGCATGTATTAATTATATAAACATGTGGTGACCTAGTTTTTGTTGTCAACTTAATTGCAGTAAAAATGTTTTAAGTAATATGAGACATGATTTGAATGTATGTGTGAGTATGTTTGCAGAGACTATTAACTGGTTCAAACATGCCTTGGAATGGGCCCCAACCCACAGATTAATGTATCAGCTTGAATAAAAATAAGAAGGTAGTCTGATTACTGGCATTCATTAGTCTCTGAATCTTGATTTGCATGTACAGGGATCAGCTACCTCATTCTTTCACTGTCTGCTACCTGCCATAATGGACCTGTGTCTTCTCAAACAAGAATCAAAATAAAAATCTGACTTCTTAATTTTTTTTTTTTCTTTTTGGCCAGGCATTTGGGCATAGCACAGAGAAAATAATGGATGGAGAATAGTTTACATTTCTTAATTAAGAATTCAAATAAGGGAAATGCACACTCCTCAAGTCAGAGTCTAAAGTAAACAAACCTTCTTTTAGACAATTTCCTACATCACAAATAATGTGGAAATGCCAATGTTTTGATGTAAACATTCTCAGTGATGACATTTTGTGGCAATGCCCACATGTCATTTAAAAATATATATACCTCATTGGACATATTTAGGAAAAAAATTCTATAATTTGCAGTGTGAGAGATTTATCTTTACCATACATTCTCCAGATAATAGTAAGACTGAAATATTTGTCATGCATGTCTTTATATCCAGGTCACATTTCTTAGTCTCCATAACTCTGTGCTTACCAAACCTTCTAGCTATAACTCTGCTGTCAAAAATACTTACTCCACTGGGGATTGAAGCCCTTTACACAGTCTGTCAAAATTATTCATAAATCACCCAAAATACAGCTGTCTTTATGTTCAGTCAGGCATGACAAAATGGGTGTAGACTAGGTAGGTAGGTATAGATGCTAGATAGATTAATACAAAGATAAAACCTAAAATATAATTGCATAATACTTCTCTTCTTCCTATATATCTTATGTCCCAGCTTATGATGCATCCTAAATGCAGTGTTTCCTCTCTTTTTTATAACCATTATTCTTTCATATACATTTAAATGAGTAAAGATATTACATACCACTTCCTGTGTCCACTCAGTGTTGTGTATACTGGTATTGGATAACAAGTCAGGAGGCCAATCACTGAGAAAGTCTAATCCTCCTTCTATCAGCAGCTGTTAATTGCTTGTAACTCTTCATCTGAGTTAATGGAAAACTGGGTTAATCAAAGCAGGACAATGATATTTGTTTTCTCTGTCACCAAATCCATAGTCTTCCTCATGCATACTGTCTTGATATTTACATTTGCCTCATTCAAGTCTTGAATTGTCTCCATTCTTCATCATAAGCACCTCTCACACCTGGTATAGACATGTAATTAGTAACTCTTTTACCAGAGTAGAAGAATTTCAAGTTAAGACTGTTTCTCTTCAAGTCATGTAGACATTTATGGATTTTTGCATATTCCCTGCATATCCTAGTAATGTATATTTTAATTCATTTAGTTCTGTGTATAGTAATAGTATAGGGATTTCAAATGAATCAAAAAAGGATAAAGTTTAGAACTACCAAGTTTTGTTTTATTACTAAATTATGGCAAACGATAAAGTGTTCCATGATATGTATCAGGACCTTTCAAGTTTTGAATCCTGTCATCTTAGAATTTAGCAAGTACTATGTCAAACATGAGACTTCACTAAGAATGTAGCAATGATTAAGACCATGACTATATTGTTAATTGTTTCTCTAATGCAGAAGAAAAAGGTATCCTATAAAAGTAAATGAGTCTATAAGATTAGATGAAATTTAAATGTGGACTATTTTGGCATCACTGATCTGTCTCCTACTGTTCATATTCATACAATAAATTGTATTCAAGAAAGACAATAAGAAAAGTCTTAAAAAAGAACTTTCTACGGTAGTAATGATGAAGAAGTACACAATGTACACAAGTACCCATATAGCCGATAGAGGGGACACACACCTGCTATCCCAGCACTTGGTTAAGCAGAGGCAGGTAGATCTCTGTAAATCTGAGGACAATCTGATCTATAAAGTGAATCCAGAAGAGTCAAGGCAACACAGGGAAACCCTGTCTCAAAATAACCAAACAACAACAAACCAATCAAACAAAAGGTCCATATATTCTAGTCATTCAAAAAAAAGGGAAGTAGTATCCTTTCTAAAGTTCTGTGCCCATAGTTATTTCATTAGCATTTAAGTGAAAGAAGTCAAATATTTTCAAGAAATAATGACCATATCAGTGTGGTTCAAGAATGGTAAGTCCTGGAGAGCATAGCATCATAATTTGTTTGGGTCAACTTGACAAAACAGTCTATTGGACATCTGGGGGAAACTTCCTTGATTGCTAATTGATACAGGAGAGCCAAGCCCACTACTGGATATGTCAACTCTGAATAGGTGAGTCTGAGTAGTATAAGAATAGTGACCAAGACAAAGCCAGAAAAAGCAAGCAAATAATCTGACTATACCCTGAAAGTCAAATAAACTTTCCCCTGTGGCAGCTTTGGTCACTGTTTAATCATGGCATCAGTAATTCAAGCTAAGGTAGAAATAACAATACCAATTCAGGAAGGAAAACAAGGACAATGACTCCATGTTGGCTTAATGTTCCTATGCACTGTGTACAGTTTAGCCTTGTTCACTCAAATGATGATTTCTCTTCCCCACTCTCTTGCTTCAATCTGAAACTGACTTTGTGATGTGTAAGTATCTCTTGTCTCGAATTTGTGTAAACATGCCAAACACTTGTTCTCTGTCTTGCCAATAAAAAGCCAACCAGCCAATGCTGAGCAATGCAGAGAATAGGTTTGGACATCTTTATCCAGAAAAAGGGAGAAAAAAAAGAAGTGGAAGTAGGAGATGGAGACATGAGGAGATAACTGGGAAACATCAGGAGAAATTGACTGGACCAATGATATGATTAAAAAGCAAGTATAATGTGAGAAATGTGAATGGAGACAGCTATACTAGCTTGATCTAGGATGGAATAATTATTGCTCTGTATTGTGCTCCATGATGATTAAATAAATTATAGTTTCTTAGTGTGATTATTGGGGTAAATAGATGGTCAGAGAGTAACTACTGCCTTTCTAATAATATAAATAAATATTAAATATTAATAATCATTGTACAGTCTGGAGAGATGGCTCAGCAGTTAAGATCATTGTCTGTTCTTCCAGAGGTCCTTAATTCGATTTCCAACAACCACATGGTGGCTGTCAACCATCTGTTCTTGCATCTGATGTCCTCTTCTGGCATGCAAGAATACATGCAGATAAAGCTCTCATATATGTAAAATAAATATATCATTAAAAAATAATTATTATACAACTTTGTGTGGTGATTGGGGTTAAAATAAGAAGCTTGAATATTATTGTCTTTGTAGGATGACATGTTACTACAAAATTAGCAAAGTTAGCATAATTTAGTATGAATTTAAAATATTCATCAGATTTTTATGGTAAATACAGGTAAGGGAGTTGGAAACATTAAAATCAATTTGAATATTAAAAAAAATAGTCTAGTGTTACTGTGCTCACCTAGTATTCATGAGGCCCAGGCTCAATATACAGATGAAATATGCTGAGGTGTAATATTTATTAAATTAAGATGAAAAATGAGCCCAATAACTTTGACCTCAATCATGTCTTTGCCTGAAAATTTTTTGACTCTGACAAAATTTGAGAATATGATTAAATTATTTCAGTTTATGCACGTGTACTCAGGCAGCTTCTCAGTCCTGACCTACCAAACAAATGATATTTTGTAAAACTGAAAACTTACCCTGAATTTATTTTCTTGTGGTGTAATTTTTAACGTCTTCATTTCAAGAGTTGGTGATGATTTTTCACCATGTTTTCTTCATGAACTTCTTTTTTTAATTTTATTTACTCTTTTATTAATTACAGTTTATTCACTTTGTATCCCAGCTGTATTTCCCTCCCATGACCCCTCACAATCCATTCTCCCTCCCACATCTCCTCCCTTACCCCTCCCCAGGTCCACTGATAAGTGAGGTCCACCTCCCTTTCCATTTGACCCTAGCCTATCAGGTTTCATCAGGACTGGCTGCACTGTCTTCCTCTGTGACCTGGTAAGGCCACTCTCCCATCAGGGGAGGTGATCAAAGAACCAGCCACTGAGATTATGTCAGAGACCTTCCCTGTTCCCATTACTAGGGAACTCACTTGGAGACTGAGATGCCATGAGCTACATCTGTGCAAGTGTTCTAGATTATTTCCATGCATGGTCCTTGGTTGGAGTAGTAGACTCAGAAAAAAAACTCTGTGCCCAGATATTTTGGTCCATTGTTCTTGTAGAACTCCTGTACCTTCCGAGATTTTCTATATCTCCCTTTCCTCTGATTCCCTGGACTCTTCCCAAAGTTTGGCTATGAGTCTCAGCATCTGCTTTGACACCTTGCTTGGTAGAGTCTTTCAGAGACACTCTTTAATAGACTCCTGTCCTGTTCCCTGTTTTCACTTTCTGCCAATGTTTGTTCCATTTGCCTTTCTGAGTGAGGGTTGTTCATTATACCCAGGGTCCTCCTGCTTAGCTTCTTTAGGTGTGCAGATTTTAGAATGTTTATCCTATATTATATGTTTAATACCCACTTATATGAGTATATACCATGTGTGTCATTCTGCTTCTGGGATACCTCACTCAAGATGATCTTTTCTGGATTTCACCGTTTGCCTGCAAATTTCATGATTTCCTTGTTTTTAACTGCTGAGTGGTATTCCATTGTGTAAATGTATCACAATTTCTGGTATCCATTCCTTAACTGGGGAAAATCTCAGTTGTTTCTAGATTCTGCTTATTACAAATAAAGCTGCTATGAACATGGTTTAACAAATGTCTCTGTTGCATACTTGACCATACTTTGGATATATGCCTAGGAGTGCTATAGCTGGATCTTGAGGAAGCACTATTCCTAATTGTCTGAGAAAGTGTCAGATTGTTTTCCAATGTGGTTGTACATTCCCACCAGTAATGGGGGAGGATTTTCCTTTCTCCACATCCTCTCCTGAATGTGTTGTCACTTGAGTTTCTTATCTTGGCCATTCTGATGGGTGTAAGGTAAAATCCAGGGTTGTTTTGATTTGCATCTCCCTGATAATGAATATAGATCAATTTGCATTTTCCTACATGCCTTCATCCAGTTAGACCAGCACCATGTGTTGAAGATGCTGTCTTTTTTCCATTGAATGGTTTTGGCTTTTTTGTCAAAAACAAAGTATCCGTAGGTTTATTTCTGTGTCTTCTATTTGATTCCATTGATCCACCAGTCTGTTTCTATGCCAGTACCATGCAGTTTTTATTACTATTGCTCTGTAGTACCGCTTGAAATCAGGGATGGAGATACCTCCAGAAGATCTGTTATTGTACAGTTTGTTTTAGCAATTCTGGGTTTTTTGTTTTTTCATATGAAATTGAGAATTGTTCTTTCAACGTCTGTAAGTAATTGTGTAGGTATTTTGATGGGAATTGCATTGAATCTGTAGATTGCTTTTGGTATGATAGCCATTTTCACTATGTTAATCTTTCTGATGACTAAGGATGTTGAGCATTTCTTTAAGTGTTTCTTTGCTATTTGATATTCCTGTACTGAGAAATCTGTTTAGCTCTGTACCCCATTTTTTAATTGGATTACTTGGTTTGTTGGTATTTAACTTTTTAAGTTCTTTACATATTTTGTATATTAGCCCTCTCTCAAATATAGGGTTGGTGAACATCCTTTCCCAATCTGTAGGCTGTTGTTTTATTCTGATGACAGTGTCCTTTGCTTTACAGATTTTCAGTTTAATGAGTTCCCATTCATTGTTGATCATAGAGCCTGTGCTGTTGGTGTTCTGTTCAGGAAGCTGTCTTTTGTGCCAATGAGTCCAAGGTTCTTTCCTACTTATTTTTCTCACAGATTTAATGTGTCTGGTTTTATGTTGAGGTGTTTGATTCACTTGAACTTTAGTTTTGCACAGGGTGATAAGTATGGATCTATTTTCATTTTTCTACATGTAAACATCCATTAAACCAGCATCATTTGTTGAAGATGCTATCTTTTTTTCCATTGTATGGTTTTGGCTTATTTGTCAAAATCAAGTATCCGTAGGTGTTTGGGATTATTTTTGGGTCTTCTATTTGATTCCATTGAGCCAACATTCTTTTGCTATGCCAGTACAATGCAGTTTTTATTACTATCACTCTGTAGTCCAGCTTGAGATCAGTTAAGGAGATACCTCCAAATGATCTGTTGTTTTAGTAATTCTGGTTTTTTGTTTGTTTTTTCATATGAAATTGAGAATGTTTCTTTCAAGTCCTGTAAATGGGTGATTCAAGATATGGAAATTTATCAATGTAACCCACCATCTAAACAAACTGAAGGAGAAAAAACACATGATCATCTTCTTAGAGGTCGAAAAACATTTGGCAAAATCCAATACCCATTCATGTTTAATGTTTTAGATATTGGAGATACAACACACATAACTAAACAAGGTAAAGACAATACAGCAAGCCTATAGCTAACATCAAACTTAATGGACAGAAACTTAAGTCAATCCCACTGAAATCAGGGACAAGGCAAGGCTGCCCTCACTCTCCTTCTCTCTTCAATATAGTTCTTGAAGTCCTAGCTAGAGCAATCAAACAACTAAAGGAGATCAAGGGGATACAAATTGGAAAGGAAGAAGTCAAACTATCACTATTTGCAGATGATATGATAGTATGCATGAGCGACCACAAAAATTCAACCACAGAACTCTTACAGCTGATAAACACCTTCAGCAATGTGACTGGTTTCAAAATTAACTAAAAAAAAAAAAAATCAGTAGCCCTCCTGTATAAGAAAGACAAAAGGGATGAGAAAGAAATTAGGGGAATAGTAAGAGCTGGAGAGGACAGGAACTCCACAAGGAGAGCAACAGAACAAGAAAATTTGAACACAGGGAACTTCCCAGAGACTCATACTCCAACCAAGGACTATTAATGGAGATAACCTAGAACCCCTGCACAGATGTAGTCCATGGCAGTTGAGTGTCCAAGTGGGTTACCTAGTAATGGGAAGAGGGACTGCCTCTGACATAATCTGATTGGCCTGCTCTTTGATCACCTCCCCTTGAGGGGGGAGCAGCCTTACCAGGCCACAGAAGAGGACAATGCAGCCACTTTTGATGAGAACTGATAGACTAAGATCAGAAAGGAGAAGAGAACCTCCACTATCAATGGACTTGGGGAGTGGCATGCATGCAGAAAGGGAAAGGAAGGTGGGATCTGGAGGGGAGGAGAGAGGGGCTTATGGGGGGATACAAAATGAATAAAGTGTAATGAATAAAAATTAAAAAAGGGAGGGGGTCAGCAACTCTAACGCTTAGGACACCCAGCACCAAAACACTTCCTGGACTCATGCAGACTCTAGTGCAGGCAGGAGCCCTGTGCTCTGCCACCATTATTGAGTTCCCCTAGGGCACTGGGACACACAGCTGCATCCTCAGACCTACAAAAGCCAGAGAGCCATTACAGCAGCCCTCAGATACTGTGCCAAGGATCAACCAGTTATTCCTAGCTAGACTGTCAAAACTGTGGGAATCCCTGGTCCTTCAGGGGGGCTGCGCCCACAGCATCTGGACCAGAGCGGTGCCTGCAGCTGCCATCCCAGACAGAGACACACAGCTTCTGGTCCAGAGTGAGGCACCCAGCCTCCAGACCAGAGCAGTGTCCCCAGGCGCCAACTCAACCTAGGTGCACATTCTCCAGGTCCAGAGCAGAGCAATCAGCCTCTGGCCCAGAGACTTGCTGAGTGCACCTCCCACTTTCCTGGACAGAACTGTGTGCCCCATGATAACAGACTGAGCTTCCCTGTTGGGAGTAAACCCCACAGCTAGGGAACCAGCAGTTTCTTCAAGAGGACTATACATGGAAATTTAGTGAGCAGCAGCACACTAAATTTATAACAAGAAACCCAGCAGTTGGGCAGCTGTCTTGAGAAATTCTATGGGTAAGAGGAGATCCCCCCTGCCTAACATAGACCACAGCTACTACTCAGGGCTATAAACCTGAGGTGAGCAGTGGCAACTCCTGAGAAACACTGGCCATACAGTGACCATAACCAAAAAGCAGAGAAGGACTCCTTCAGAAAAAACCATCTTCCGGCCAAGGGGATACTCCCTACCTCAGGACTCCAGGAAGCACAGAAACTAACAGCCAACACCTAAATCAGCCCAATGGGTAGAGGTCAGCGTAAAGGCTCAACCAACAAAAGACAGAGCAATATGGCATCTCCAGAACCCAACCGTCCAGGGGTGAACAGCCCTGAACAATGCAGCATAATAGAAAATCAAGAAGATGACCTTACATCTATGTTGATGAAGAGAATAATAGAGGAAACAGATAAAATACGTAAAGAATTAGAGGAAGTTAAAACCAAACAGATCATGGCTATCCATAAAGAAATGGAGGAAGATAAAGACAAGCAGATTAGGGCCATCCGTGAAGAAATACGGGAAGATGCAGCCAAACAGCTTATGGCCTTCAGAGAAGAAATAATTAAGTCACTGAAAGAAATAAAAGAGACAGAGTTGAAGGAACTAAAAGAAAAAGAGGAAAATACAAGCAGACAGGTGATGGAAGTAAACAAAACAACGCAAGACCTAAAGATAGAACTAGAAAAATTAAAGAAAACACAAATGGAGGAAATAATGGAGAGGAAGAATTTAGGGAAGAAAACAGGAACTACAGAGGTAAGCATAACCAACAGAATACAAGAAATGGAAGAAAGAATCTCAGGTGTAGAAGATACAATGGAAGAAATCGATGTATCTGTCAAAGAAAATGTTAAATCCAAAAAATTCCTGACACAGACCGTCCAAGAAATCCAAGACAATATGAAAAGACAAAACCTAAGAATAATAGGAATAGAGGAAAAAGAAGACTCCCTTCTCCAAGGCCCAGAAAATATTTTCAGTAAAATCATTGAAGAAAATTTCCCCAAGTTAAAGGAGAAGCCAATAAGGATACATGAGGCCTACAGAACACCCAACAAATTTGACCAGAAAAGAAAATCCTCCCGCCACATAATAATCAAAACAGGAAGTATACAGAACAAAGAAAAAATACTAAAAGCTGCAAGGGAAAAAGGCCAAGTAACATATAATGGCAAACCCATTAGAATCACACCTGACTTTTCAACAGAAACTATGAAAGGCAGAAGGGCCTGGACAGATATCATGCAGACCCTAAGAGAACACAGATGTCAACCCAGGCTACTATACCCTGAAAAACTCTCAGTCCTCATAGATGGAGAAAACAAGACATTCAATGACAAAAACAAATTTCAACAATACCTACACACAAATCCAGCATTACAGAAGATACTGGAAGGGAAAATACAACCCAAGAAAATTAGCTTCTGTCAAGAAAACACAGGAAATAATTAACCTTACTACAACAAAACAAAAAGCAACCAAGCACACAACCTTATGAACACAGCCAACATCAAAATCAAAGGATCTAACAGCCACTGGTCATTAATCTCTCTCAACATCAATGGACTCAACTCTCCAGTAAAAAGACACAGATTAACAGAATGGATACATAAACAAAACCCAGCAATCTGTTGCATACAAGAAACACACCTAAGACACAAAGATAGACATTACCTGAAGGTAAAAGGTTGGAAGATGATTTTCCAAGCAAATGGACCCAAGAAACAAGCAGGAGTAGCCATTCTAATATCTGATAAAATAGACTTTCAACCAAAATTAATAAAAAGAGATGAGGAAGGACACTTCATACTCATCAAGGAAAAATTCCACCAGGAAGACATCACAATCCTGAACATCTATGCCCCAAATACAAGAGCACCCACATTTGTAAAAGAAACATTGATAAAATTTAAACCACATATAGATCCCCACACATTAATAGTGGGAGACTTCAACACCCCACTCTCAACAAAGGACAGGTCAACAAAACAGAAATTAAACAAAGAAACAAGATCTCTGACAGAGGTCATGAATCAAATGGACCTCACAGACATTTACAGAACTTTACACCCAAACACAAAAGAATTTACCTTCTCAGCACCTCATGGAACCTTCTGCAAAATAGACCATATAGTTGGTCACAAAGCAAGCCTCAACAGATAAAAGAAGACTGAAATAATCCCTTGTATCCTGTCTGATCACCATGGAATAAAGCTGAACTTCAAAAACAACAGAAATAGCAAAAAGCCTACACACACATGGAAACTGAACAACTTGTTACTAAATGACAGCTGGGTCAGGGAAGAAATAAAGAAAGAAATTAAAGCCTTTCTAGAACTCAATGAAAATGAAGACACAACATACCCAAACTTGTGGGACACAATGAAAGCAGTGCTAAGAGGAAAGTTCATAGCACTAAGTGCCTTCAAGAAGAAATTCGAGACAGCTCATTCAAGCAACTTAATGGCCCACTTAAAAACCCTAGAAAAAGAAGAAGCAGACACACCAAAAAGGAGTAGATGGCTGGAAATAATCAAACTCAGGGCTGAAATCAATCAATTAGAAACAAATAAAACAATTCAAAGAATCAATGAAACCAAGAGCTGGTTCTTTGAGAAAATCAACAAGATCGACAAACCCTTAGCCAAACTAACTAAAAGGCAGAGAGACACCACCCAAATCAACAAAATCAGAAATGAAAAGGGGGACATAACTACAGACACGGAGGAAATCCAAACAATCATTAGGACTTACTTCAAAAGTCTATACTCAACAAAATTTGAAAATCTAAATGAAATGGACAATTTTCTTGATCGATTTGACTCACCAAAGCTGAATCAGGACCAGGCAAATCAATTAAATAGTCCTATATCCCCCAAAGAAATAGAAGCAGTCATCAAAAGTCTCCCATCCAAAAGAAGCCCAGGACCAGATGGCTTCAGCGCAGAATTCTACCAGACCTTCAAAGAAGAGCTAACTCCAATTCTCTTCAAACTATTCCACAAAATAGAAACAGAAGGAACATTACCAAACTCATTCTATGAAGCCACAATCACCTTGGTACCTAAACCTCACAAAGACTCAACAAAGAAAGAGAATTTCAGGCCAATCTCCCTTATGAACATTGATGCAAAAATACTTAACAAAATACTTGCAAACCGGATCCAAGAACACATCAAAGATATTATCCACTATGACCAAGTAGGCTTCATCCCAGGTATGCAGGGATGGTTCAATATACAGAAATCCATCAATGTTATCCACCATATTAACAAACTGAAAGAAAAAAACCACATGATAATCTCCCTAGATGCTGAAAAAGCATTTGACAAAATCCAACATCCATTCATGTTTAAAGTACTGGAGAGATCAGGGATACAAGGCACATATCTAAACATAGTAAAGGCGATATACAGCAAGCCTATAGCCAATATCAAACTGAATGGAGAGAAACTTAAAGCAATCCCACTGAAATCAGGGACAAGACAAGGCTGCCCACTGTCTCCATATCTCTTCAACATAGTGCTGGAAGTCCTTGCTAGAGCAATAAGACAATCGAAGGAGATCAAGGGGATACAGATGGGAAAGGAAGAAGTCAAATTATCACTATTTGCAGATGATATGATAGTATATATGAGTGACCCCAAAAACTCTACCAGGGAACTCCTACAGCTGATAAACACCTTCAGCAAAGTGGCCGGATACAAAATTAACTCAAAAAAATCAGTAGCACTCCTGTATACAAAAGACAAAAGGGCTGAGAAAGAAATTAGAGAAACAACACCATTCACAATAGCCACAAATGACATAAAGTACCTTGGCGTAACCCTAACCAAGCAAGTCAAAGACTTGTATGAAAAAAATTTCAAGTCTCTGAAGAAAGAATTAGAGGAAGATATGAGAAGATGGAAAGATCTCCCATGCTCATGGCTTGGCAGGATTAACATAGTAAAAATGGCCATCTTACCAAAAGCAATCTACAGATTTAATGCAATTCCCATCAAATTGCCAACACAATTCTTTACAGACCTGGAAAGAAAAATTCTCAACTTCGTATGGAATAACAAGAAACCGAGAATTGCTAAAACAATCCTCTACAATAAAAGATCTTCTGGAGGTATCTCCATCCCTGATCTCAAGCTGTACTATAGAGCAACAGTTATAAAAACTGCATGGTACTGGCATAGAAACAGAATGGTGGATCAATGGAATCGAACAGAAGAT
>NW_026596069.1:17639202-17639655 GCF_907164565.1 Psammomys obesus
CCACACACTTACGGACACCTGATTTTTGACAAAGATGCGAAAACCATACAATGGAAAAAAGATAGCATCTTCAATAAATGGTGCTGGTCCAACTGGATGTCTACATGTAGAAAAATGAAAATAGATCCATACTTATCACCCTGCACAAAACTGAAGTCCAAGTGGATCAAAGACCTCAACATAAAACCAGACACATTAAATTGGATAGAAAAAAAAGTGGGGAATACCCTAGAATTCATTGGTACAGGAGAAAACTTCCTGAGCAGAACACCAACAGCACAGGCTCTAAGAACAACAATCAATAAATGGGACCTCATGAAATTGAAAAGCTTCTGTAAAGCAAAGGACACCGTCATCAAAACAAAGCGACTGCCTACAGATTGGGAAAGAATCATCACCAACCCTCTATCTGACAGAGGACTCATATCCAATATATATAAAGAACTAAACAAG
>NW_026596069.1:17639755-17667099 GCF_907164565.1 Psammomys obesus
CATCTTCAACAAATGGTGCTGGTCCAACTGGATGTCTACATGTAGAAAAATGAAAATAGATCCATACTTATCACCCTGCACAAAACTGAAGTCCAAGTGGATCAAAGACCTCAACATAAAACCAGACACATTAAATCGGCTAGAAAAAAAAGTGGGGAATAACCTAGAACTCATTGGTACAGGAGAAAACTTCCTGAACAGAACACCAACAGCACAGGCTCTAAGAGCAACAATCAATAAATGAGCCCTCATGAAATTGAAAAGCTTCTGTAAAGCAAAGGACACCGTCATCAAAACAAAGCGACTGCCTACAGATTGGGAAAGAATCATCACCAACCCTTTGTCTGACAGAGGACTCATATCCAATATATAAAGAACTAAACAAGCTGAAAAGCAATAAACCAAGTAATCCACTTAAAAAATGGGGAACAGAGCTAAAGAGAGAATTCTCTGTAGAGGAATATCGAATGGCAGAGAAGCACTTAAAGAAATGCTCAACCTCATTAGCCATTAGGGAAATGCAAATCAAAACAACCCTGAGATTTCATCTTACACCCATCAGAATGGCCAAGATGAAAATCTCAAGGGACAACACATGCTGGAGAGGTTGTGGAGAAAGGGGAACCCTTCTTCACTGCTGGTGGGAATGTAAACTGGTACAACCACTCTGGAAATCAATCTGGCGCTTTCTCAGACAACTAGGAATAGTGCTTCCTCAAGATCCAGCCATACCACTCCTAGGCATATACCCAAAAGAGGCTCAAGTACACAAAAAGGACATTTGCTCAACCATGTTTGTAGCAGCTTTATTTGTAATAGCCAAAAGCTGGAAACAACCCAGATGCCCCTCAACTGAAGAATGGATGCAGAAACTGTGGTACATCTATACAATGGAGTATTACTCAGCAATGAAAAATAAGGAAATCATGAAATTTGCAGGTAAATGGTGGGACCTGGAAAGGATCATCCTGAGTGAGTTGACCCAGAAGCAAAAAAGACACTCACGGTATATACTCACTCATATAAACATACAATATAGAATAAACCCACTAAAATCTGTACATCTAAACAAACTAAGCAAAGGAGAGGACCCTAACTAAAATGTTCAATCCCCATCCTGAAAGGCAAAGAGGATGGACACCAGAAGAAAAAGAAACTAGGAAACAACCTCGGAACCTGCTACAGAGGGCCTCTGAAAGCCAGAAGAAAACAGGAAACAACCTTGGAACCTGCCACAAAGGGCCTCTGAAAGCTTCTGCAGTATAGACTGTCAAAGCAGATGCTGAGCCTGATGGCCCACTGATGGGCAGAGTGAATGGAATTTTATGTAAGAAGTGGGAAATAGTAAGAGCTGGAGGGGAAGGGAACTCCATAAGGAGAGCAGCAGAAGAAGATAATTTGAACACAGGGAACTTCCCAGATAATCATACTCCAACCAACGACTATTCGTGGAGATGACCTGGAACCCCTGCACAGATGTAGTCCATGGCAGTTGAGTGTCCAAGTGGGTTACATAGTAATGGGAAGAGGGACTGCCTCTGAAATAATCTGATTGGCCTGCTCGTTGATCACTTCCCCCTGAGGGGGGAGCAGCCTTACCAGGCCACAGTAGAGGACAATGCAGCCACTTTTGATGAGAACTGAAAGACTAAGATCAGAAAGAAGAGGAGAACCTCCCCTATCAGTGGACTTGGGGAGTGGCATGCATGCAGAAAGGGGAGGGAGGGTGAGATCAGCAGAGGAGGAGGGAGCGGCTTATGGGGGGATACAAAATGAATAAAGTGTAATTAATAAAAAATTAAAATAAATTAAAATAAAAATAAAATATGAATTTTAAAAAAATTAAAAAAGTAAAAAAAAAAACTTTCTCTGTAAAAAAAAAAAAAAGAAAAAAGAAATTAGGGAAAAAACACCCTTCTCAATAGCCACTAATAACATAAAGTACCTCAATGTGATTTTCATTAATAAGTGAAAGAGCAGTTTCAAGTCTCTGAAGAAAGAAATTAAATAAGATATCAGGAGGTAGAAAGATTCCCCATTCTCATGGATCAGTAGGATTAACATGGTGAAAATGGCCATCCTGCCAAAAACAATGTACAGATTTAATGCAATATCCATTAAAATACCAAGCCAGTTCTTCATGAACTTCTTATTCTTTAGTATTTCTGACAGTACCAATTCCTTATGAAACTGCTTACAGTTAGATTACAGATTTTGCATCCATAACAGCCAATATTTATTATTATGAGTATATTATAAAATTTAAACATGTAAGCAACTATTGTAAAGGCAATCAGAAAATTAGTTTGGAATAATAGTAAGTGAAGGTTCAAAAGTTAACTGAAACTACAGCATCTCCAGTAAGTTCTGCCTTGTTTTTATTCGTTTAATGTGGACCTAACTCTTTTGTAACTTCATAAAATTTAAGGTAAAATTGTTTTCTAGGTTATAAATAACTATTTCAAATGAATACTGTTTATGATTGGGTAACTTAAGGAATTCTATAGGTATTTTTATTGCTTTTATTTGTTTTCTAAAAATCATTGTTTTTTTCAAGTGTTGAGCTCAAAAATTAATACTAATTATCTTAAAATTAGCCATTACTTCTACCTTCATTGATTCTTTATTTCTTTCCTTTCAATATTATAATAAATTACCCCCCTACTCATTATTCCTTCCAAATATCCAAACCCTAGTATAGATCACTCATTTTTCTCTTTAAAATTTATGGTCTCTTTTTTATGAACTGTTGTTGCATATATATGTATTTTAAGATAAGATTCTTTAAAATGTATATACATTTATCATCAAAAATTCAAATTTACTAAATGTGAGATAAAGGTACAAATTATAAAGTATATATTTTGCAGGGAAATAGTTGAACAAACTAGCATTTAATCAATCAAATAAGTTTTCAAAAACCATAGCTCCAAACACAATGCATATATTAGAGATTTGAGCTATGGCTTTAGAAAAACAAACAAACAAATATATATATATATATATATGTGTGTGTGTGTGTGTGTGTGTGTGTGTGTGTGGTGGTTTATGTATATATATGTATATTACATATATATATTATATATAAGTTTTCTAAAGCCTAAGTATATAAATATTTACATTTATATCCTAAACATATAAATAGTACCTGTTCACTTTTTACAGTGTTACCTGCATGATCAAGCCAGCTGATATAACTAGAACCAAGTGAAGAATTTGTAGTACCTGGCTGTGCTGTCGGACAAGTTAGACATAATATGTCTCTAATTTTTGAATGGAGTTATCCATGGCACATGTATTGGCCCTTAGAACATAAGCATTTTCATGGAACACTATCTTAACTACAGTATAAAGGGACTCTCTCTTAAATGAACTGATCTCCTGCTCTTTGATCTCCTCCCCCTAAGGGGGAGCAGCCTTACCAGGCCAGAGAGGAAGACAATGCAGTCACTCCTGATGAGACCTGACAGACTAGGATCAGAAAGAAGGGGAGGAAGACCTCCATCATCAGTGGACTTGGGGAAGGACATAGGTGGAGAAGGGAAAGGGAAGGTGGGATTGGGAAGGGAGGAGGGAAGGAGGTACAAGGGGATAAAAAGTTAATAAACTGTAATTAATAAAAATAAAAAATGACAGAAAAGAAATGGGAAAAAATCCTGTTGTAAATGTAGGTGCAATGGCACCACACTTAGTCAAATGTTCAATGGCCGACACACAGCCTGGTTACGTGAATGTAGCTTACTTCAAAACAATAGGCAGGAGGAGAGGTTTTCAAACCACTATGCATCACTATGCTTGACTGATAAACACGACCCATCCAGAGGAGTATAACCATAACTGCTATGTTCTGACATCGTGAGATAAATAAATAGGCATTTCAAACCACGATGTTTAATTATTTTACAAGCAATACACAGGTGACACAGCTAATAACAATTTATAAAGTTTTGTACAGTTTTACAATTTATACTAATAACTGTTAGATTGCCAGATGATTCAACAGGAATTATTAGAATTGGTAAAAAGTTATAAATGTAAAAATCACTATGGTGGTTTATGTGAGGTTAAAGATAATAATGAAACCCTGTATTAATCAACAACCAACGGAAACAGCTCATCCAGATTTTAATAGAGAAAATCGGAGAACACTCCAGACTGTAGTGGTGCAAAACTTTAATCCCAGAAATTGAGAGGCAGAGGCAGCTGGATCTCTGAGTTTAAGGCCAGCCTGGTCTACAGAGTGAATTCCAGGAACCTAGAGATACAAGGAGAAATTCTGTCTTAAAAAAAATAAAGTTCCCAACATGGGTCTAGTATTTCTGGTGCTTCAGAAACTGAAACCTTAAACCAGACCAATGACTACTTGCAATAAGTATTTGAATGTAAACTTGTTTGGAAAAAAATACATACACTGTGATGCAAAGCAGTTTGTAATGCCACTTTGGTGGATGAATATGCAATGGAGAGGTGTGAAAGAAGGCAGAACACAGTGCATGGTGGAAAGAGGTGGGACTGGAGATGCAGCAGCTGTGGTGACAGGTTTGAGTGTAGCAGCTGTGGACAGGGGAGCATGCCCTTGCTAAGTGGGGCTAGTAGGAAAGTGTGCTAAAGCCTAGAGCTCATGAAAGGACTGCCCAAAAACATGATGCCCATGATCACCCTGGCTCTAAGCAAGAGGTATCAGAGATGAAGAATGAGTCATCTTCTGGATTAAATCTCCTCTCCTGTGGTCCATGCTGCCACCAGTGGATATGTTGATGTTCCTGGTCAGTGCTGCCACTGGACACGATAGTCATGTCCATGGCTTGTGCTGCTGCCTGAGACCATAATGGTGTCCATGGTCTGTGATACTTGTGCAGGCTGTGTTGATGTTCATAGTTTGTGTTACTGTAGGAGGACATGTGGATTTCCTTATCCTGGGCTACTGCCTAAGGCCATGTTGATGTCAATGGTCCATGCTACATCTGTAGACCATGTAGATTCCAGTGGTCTGTGTGATAACAAGGGAATACGTTTAGTTCTGTGTTCCTGTGCTTCTAACAGAGGCTGTATGGATGTCCATGGTCCATACTCCATAATGCCTTTGGATGATATGAGCAAGGAAGCTTCTTTTGCAGTGGTATGGATGGCAGTAGACTCATAATAGAGATTGTAGACATTAAAGGCTTCTGTGGCAACCTCTCTCCTGTCCCCCCTGCCACAGAACCAATCCAGAAAGGAATTTTTGAAGACAGTCCTCAAAAACTTTAATGATGATACTCAAGTGTAACTATTCACACTGATGTCTTGCAGCAGGGATGGGAGTTGGGAAAGAGTCAGGTTTTTTTTTAGATGTCTGGCCTCTGAGAGTTTGACTATGTTTCAGTGAGTATATGCATAATACAAATTGGATTTGGTGTATTTTTTTCTTTGTAGGGGGGCGAGCAGGAAGGCACAAGGATGAAAAGGTAGTTCTGGGAGGAATGGGATGACTTTGATTGGAATGTATTATATAAATTTCCTAAATAATCAATAAAACTATTACACTGAAAGAGGAAAAGAAAAAAATTAAGTACACATACTTGGTATTAAAATAAAAAGAAGAAACTTATGAACCTATGTGTGATGCTACAAACCTTGAAATATATATTTTGCAGGAAAACGGTTGACTAAAAACTAACATTTAATCATATCAACTAGGTTTTCTAAAACCGTAACTCCAATCTCTACCTCACATGTAGTAAGTTTGAACTTCTGATTAAAAAGTAGGCACTTTTTACAGAATGTTAGCTTAAAAAATACATAAACTATTTGAATTTATATCAAACCCTTTACAATCCAACTTTCTCCTCTTAAAGCTACAGAAAATAAAACTGCCCAGGCTTCTTTTTACAATCAAAGAAGAAAAACATGAGCATTGTCATCCAATAAATTTTATGTAAATTTCTCTGGAGATCTGCTTACAATTTTATTTCTGGAAAGGTAGAAGGCAGATGCCAGGAAATCACCTAACAAATTATATTTTTTAACATAAATACAGTAGTAATTTTATAAAAGGTAGATTCTGTTTTTTTTTTTTTTTTTTTTTTTTTCCTTCAGACAGGATTTCTCTGCGTAACCCTGGCTGTCCTAGAACTTGTTCTGTAGACTATGCTGGCCTTGAACTCAGGGATCAGCCTTTCTCTGCCTTCCAAATGCTGGGAATAAACTTATGTGCCACCACAGCTCAACTATGAGGTCAATTTGTGGACATTACAAATACGCATTAGAAAAATGATAAAGGGGAGGAGGACCTCCCCTTTCAGTGGACTTAGAGAGGGGCATGGGAGGAGAGGAGGGAGGTTGGGTGGAGTTGGAGAGAATGAGAGAGGGGGCTGCAGCTGAGATACAAAGTGAATAAACTGTAATTAATTTAAAAAAATTAAAGTTAAAAAATAAAAAGAAAAAGAATTGTCTAGATTTAGATGTTGATCTTTCCATTCTTGTAGATGTGAACACTGTATATTTCTTTCCACATCTATAGAATGAATGAGTGCTTGCAATTAGATACTATTCTATGGCATTGTAGAACTGACCTAGTGAATTTCTCATGCTGTGCTAGGCAACTGATCTACTTGAGAAAGAGTTTTTCTGTGTAGCTCAGGATGCTCTAAATTCAAAATCTCCTTGCCTTTACCTTTTGAATGTTAAGATTACAAGTAGAGCAACAATCAATAAATGGGACCTCATGAAACTGAAAAGCTTCTGTAAAGCAAAGGACACTGTCATCAAAACAAAACGCCTGCCTACAGATTGGGAAAGAATCTTCACTAACTCTTTATCAGACAGAGGACTAATATCGAGTATATACAAAGAACTAAAGAAGCTGAAAAGCAGCAAACCAAGTAATCCAATTAAAAAATGGGGAACAGAGCTAAACAGAGAATTCTCGACAGAGGAATATCGAATGGCAGAGAAACACTTAAAGAAATGCTCATCCTCATTAGCCATCAGGGAAATGCAAATCAAAACGACCCTGAGATATCACCTTACACCCATCAGAATGGCCAAAATGAAAAACTCAAGGGACAACACATGCTGGAGAGGTTGTGGAGAAAGGGGAACCCTCCTCCACTGCTGGTGGGAATGTAAACTGGTACAACCACTCTGGAAATCTATCTGGCACTTTCTAAGACAATTAGGAATAGTGCTTCCTCAAGACCCAGCTATACCACTACTAGGTATATACCCAAAGTTTGCTCAAGTACACAAAAGGGATATTTGATCAACCATGTTTATAGCAGCTTTATTTGTAATAGCCAGAACCTGGAAACAACCCAGATGTCCAACAACGGAGGAATGGATACAGAAATTGTGGTATTTTTACACAATGGAATACTACACAGCAATCAAAAAGGAGGAAGTCATGAAATTTACAGGCAAATGGTGGGACCTAGAAAAGATCATCCTGAGCGAAATATCCCAGAAGGAGAAAGACAAACACGGTATATACTCACTTATATAGACCTATAAGATATGATAAACATAATGAAATCTGTACACCTAAACAAGATAATCAAGAGAGTAGACATGGGGTAAGATGATCAATCCTCGTTTAGAATGACAGATGGGATGTGCATTGAACATATGACAGGAGTCTACTGAGCGCATTGGAAAGACTCTCACTAGCAGTGTTTTCAAAGCAAAGACTCATGACCAAACCTTTGGCAGAGTACAGGGAATCATAAGAAAGAAGGGGAGTTAGTCTGATGAGGAAAGGATAGGAGCTCCTAAGGACCAAATATATCTGGGCACAGGGTCTTTTCTGAGACTGACATGCAACCAAGGACCATGTATGAATGTAACCTAGAACCTCTGCTCAGATGTAGCCTGTGGTAGCTCAGTAACCAATTGGTTTCCCATAGTGAGGGGAACAAGGACTATTTCTAACAGGAACTCAATGACTGGCTCTTTGGCCTCCCCACCCCCCAAGGGAGGAGCAGTCCTGTTAGGCCACAGAAGAGAGCTTTGCAGCCAGTCCTGAAGATACCTGATAAAACAGGATCAGATGAATGGGGAGGAGGTCCCCCCTATCAGTGGACTTGGCAAGGGGCACGGTGGAGAGGAGGGAGGGAGGGGGGCACTGGGAGGGAATGAGGGATCGGGACACGGCTGGGATACAGAGTTAATAAAATGTAACTGATAAGAAAAAAATAAAATACAAAAAAAAAAAACAAGTAGGTGCTATAGAGATTCTACAAATTTTGTCATTGTATGGTATTTTCAATTTTATAACACCTTACGTATTGTAATCATTTACTTTAACAGTTTCATCTCAGACACATGAGTGTTTCTTGTTATTCATGTAAATGCATGATGGTAAATGACTAACTTATGAAGTATAGGATGTTCTTTGTGGCTGTAAGCAATGAATAAACTAGACATGTGTTCATACCATCTTTTCAATATAAATAGCTTCAAAATCAATATCATGTGGTCAACTGTCAAAAAAAAAATACAACCAAGATAAATCACCACAAACACACCTTTAACCTTAGTATTGATTTTCCCTCTTTGATTTATAAAATATACCATGGTTTCCAATGAATGTTATCCAGTTGTATTTGATGGCTAGAGAGTTTGAAGAATTTAATTATATGGATCTATTTTAATGACAATCACATTAAGCATACATTTTTTTTCTGCAGATTTTAACATATATGAGTAGATTTTTTTATCTTTGTCATTTAATAAATTACTTCATGATGGTATAAGAATTGAATATATATCTATATCAGATTCGTGTTTTGCTTTCTCTTCTTGAAAAAAATTAGTTAAAATTACTTGCAAGAAAAATTATGTTATAATGCCAAATAAGATGAGTTTATGCAGTGTCCAGAAAAGAGATTATCACATAGTTAAGCAGAGTGGCAGACTAAGAGTACAAAATAAATAAGATTCAAAGTCTGAGAGGGTTTAGAGAGAGGACATTAAGGGGAAAAATAATGAAATCATATTATAATATCAAAAATAAAAGTAAAAAAATAAACATTAATTAATATCAAAGAACCAACAGTCTAGGTTAAAATCCAGAGATCTCTTAATTAAAAGAATCTTTTATTTAAAATATTTTCTTTCAAAATAAATATAAGATTCATCTGCCTAACCCTTCAGATATTAGCTGAAGTACTATTAAGGAATGCATAACTTAAAATAGCCTTTAAAATTAGAAGTTATTCCTGGAAATTTAGTATGATTTAATTATGACAGAGTATATGATTCTCTATGATGCTTCAAAGAAGGCATATTCTTTTAGGTTTTAGTGAAATGTTCTGTAGATATCTGTTTAGACAATTTGATTCAAAACATTGATTAGTTTCATTTATTTCTCTGCTTAGTTTCTTTCTCATTGACACTGCTCCTTTCTATGCTCCAGAACTGATACTAAAACTTTATTGCTGAAGAAAATGTATTTTTGAGTTACAGGAAATAGAGATATCAAGATTATTTTGACGTAAGAGCTTAAGTGCTATGCAATAGCTTTCATAATACCAGAATAGAAATTAATCATCAACCCTACCCAGCTGAGAACTCTATGAGCTACAACAGATACTGGCTTGACAAGATGTATTTAACTTTTGCAATTGGGACATGAATGATATGGCAGAAACCAACCAAACTTGCTGATTGGGTTTAAGCTCCAGTACACAAGGCAAATCTTGGTATGCCTGAGACAGTTAACTGATTCAAAAACACGTGACTGCTTGGATAATGGGGCTTGGAAAAAAACTTAATCTATTTTTTTTCTCCTAAATATACATAGTAATAAAATACACCTGAATTCTTTATTATTAATCCATAAATTAGTACATCCTTCTATCCTTATGAAAGACGCTTACTATTAGTGCAGATTCTGATTAACACAGAGACCATCCAGGAAAAGGAGACAAGAAGATTGTAAGAACAGGATGTAGAGGACATCCCCATGGAAACAATATTACTCAAATGGCAGGGCTGTTGCACACATAAGATTGCAGAGGCTGAGACTATACAATAAAACACCCACAAGATCCAGATAGCCCACACTGAAGTATGCATGGGGGAGGGACACATGAACTCCTGCCCATAGCTCAGGAGTTGAGGGCTGCTGGGAGAGAGACAGAAGCTACTCATGTTGCCTGTGCACATGCATATATACACAGCACTAAATGGATCCAGTAGGTTAAACATAGTCATGAAGAGGGGAGGAAAAATGGTGGGGGATGAGGAATTAGGGAGGAGGGAGAGAATGGGAGTGGATTCGCTTAAAATTTATTTTTAGTTTTTATTTACTTATTATTTATTAAAGTTTATTCGCTTTATATCCCAGCTGTAACCCTTCCCTCATCACCTCCCAATCTCACCTTCCCTTCCTCTTCTCCCCCTATGTCCCTCCCTTGTCCAGTGATAGGGAAGGTCCTCCTCCCCTTCCATCTGACCATAGTCTATCAGGTCTCATCAGGACTGGCTACATCATCTTCCTCTGTGACCTGGCAAGGCTGTAACCACCCCGCCCCCACCCAGGAAGAGGTGTCAGAGTTTATTATACCAGTGTGAAATTCTCCAATACTTAAATAATAAAAATAATATTTTATAATGTTTCATATGTGTGATGTATATAATTTTGTTGGTGAAACAGAGTGTCTTTTGGCCATAATAATTCTTACCAGACAGTTTATTGTTTTTAAAGCATTCTTTTTATATTGTATCTAGAAAAATTTATCACACATGTAATTTGCAACAGTAAGCCTAAGACTTTCTTTTTACTATTATCCTCATCACCAGCAGCAGCATTGTTTTTAGTGTGTATCAGTTGTAATGATAAACTTCATCACGCATTTACATAAAACCATGGTGTACTTTGATCATATACATCTTCTCTTTTTCTCCTTTATCTTCAATTCCCCTCTACTTTTTCCTTTCCCTGACTCCATTTACTTTAATTTCCTTACACCCTTAAAACTACATCTGATGCAAAAAATATGGCACTTGTCTTTGTGAACCTCGGTTTCTGTTTGTGATAAAATAAAACATTTATTCACATCTTCTTTGTCCATTTGTCTGTTAATGGGCAGTGAGACTTTTCAATTGTGGACATGCTGTAGTTCCTTGGGGTACTTACTTAGAAGCAGTTTTATTGGGTCATACATAAGTTCTACTTTCAGTATTTGATGGCACATCATACTGATTTCCATTGTGGCTGATCTAATTTGTTCTTATAAACAGTGTATGGAGACCCTTTTGCTGCCTACATCATTCCCTGTACAAGGTGTTTTTAATTTCTTAGTGACAGTCAGGCTGATTGGGACAAAATGAAATTTTAATAAAATTTTGCTTTGCTAATTTTCTGTTGCTTATCAATGAAAGAATAAATTGATAACAAGAAAGAAAATGTCCAAAGTTCATAACGATTTTTTGTTTTTGTCTAAATTTCTATTATTTTAGCTTTTATACTTAAATCCCAGATATATTTTCAAATACAAGTGGAAATAGAATAGGCAGCAGAAGTGGATGAATAGAGAGAACAAGGTAGGAGTGGGACTGCAGATGAAAATAAGAACGGGCTCAGATGTGGGGAGACAGGGAGGTAGGTGAGCCTGGAGGTTTTGGAGAGAGAGGAGAAACTGATAGTGAGGCATTGCTGAGACATGCTGGAGAACTATGGCAGGGTAGGCTGCTGGGAAGATATGGGGGTGACTCTAGCCAAGACTCCTAGTAGCAGGGGTCATGGAGACTGAAGAGAGCACTTTCTAGCCAGATAGGAGGGACAAGGGGAATAAATTTACCTGGCCTAGAAGACGTGCAGGGATAAAGATAGAGCAGAGAATGAGGTAATGTACAAGTAATGTCTGGCCCAACCTAAGACCCAGCCCATGGGAGAAAACCAACCTCTTGCATTATTAATGACACTCTGCTCTGCTCCCAGACAGGAGCCTGGCATAGCTGTCCTCTGAGAGGTTCCACTCATCAGTGGAAGGAAACAGAAGCAGAGACCCACTGCCAAATATTAGGCGGAGCTAAAGGAATCTTGTGAAAAGTGAGGGTAAGGATTGAAGGAACCAGAGGGGATAAAGAACTCCACAAGAAGACTAATACAATAAACTAACATTGGCATAGGAAGGCATACAGAAAATGAAACATCAGCCAAGGGTCATGGATGAACTGGACTTAGGTCTCTTGTCCAGATGTACCCAATGGGCAGCTTATTTCTCATGTGGGTTCTCTAGTAAAGGGGAGCATTGGCTGTCTTTGACATTGACTCTGTTACCCGGTTTTTGATCACTTCCCTCTGGTTGGGTTGCCTTGCCTGGCCTCAGTGGAAGAGCATGTCCTCAGTCCTGTTGTGACTTTATGTGCTGGGGTAGGTTCGTGCAGGAGGTTCCTCCCCTTTTCTGAGAATTAAGGGAGAAGAGAAAGATAAGGGAGAGAGAGAGAGGGTGGGTCTGACCAGGAGGAGAGGAGGGAAGTGGCTACAATTGAGATTGAACGTGAACAAAAAAAAAAAAAAAAAAAAAAAAAGGCAGTAAAACAAAATTGTTACCACTACCATAGATATAAACTCTGCAGATTAAAAGAAAATTTAGATAATAGAACAAGATTAGTCCTGGAGGGAACTATCCTATTCAGAGGACAAAGTTGAGGCTAGAAATGTTGCTCAGTGGCAGAGCATTTTCTTGACATGCATGAGGTTATAGATTCTTTCTCCATCACTGCAAAGTGGACCGCACAAGACCTTCTGTGCCTTAGTCTTATTCCAATCTCACTCACACTCTGAGATGTTCAGGCACAATTCTAACATTTTTTTTTAGAGAAATCTATGACTTAGAGAATTACCAGGATTAAGAAATCATGTATTTAGACTGTTTAAAAAACCTAGCAGGTGTAATTTATGAAAACAAGAAATACTATGTGGCTAAAATATATATTAAAAAATGCTTGCATAGTTTTCAAAAAAGAAGGTGCAACAGTGCAAATTCAAAGGCCACAGCAACCACATGGTAAGAAGAAATGAACATTAGTAAACCTCCTGTGTAAGGTGTTAATTCCCTGCTCATCAATGCTCTATTCATCCACTTGTTCCTTTTCTGTCTCATTCTCCAACCAAGGACTATTCATGGATATAACGTAGAACCGCTGCTCAGATATAGCCCATGGCAGCTCAGAATCGAAGTGGTTGCCCTATTAAGGGGAACAGGGACTGTCTCTGACATGAACTCAGTGGCTGGCTCTCTGAGCCCCTCCCCCTGAGAGGGAGAGAAGCCTTGCCAGGCCACAGAGGAGGACAATGCAGGCAGTCCTGATAAAAGCTGATAAGCTAGGATTAGATGGAAGGGGAGGAGGACCTCCCCTATCAGTGCACTTAGAGAGGAACAAGGAGGAGATGAGGGAGAGTGGGAGTGGGAAGGCAGGGGCCTACAGCTGGGACAAAAAAAAGAATAAAATATAATTAATCTAAAAAATAAAATAAAATTTTAAGTGATAATTTTTTAAATTTTTTTATTAATTACACTTTATTCACTTTGTATCCCCCCTGTATCGCCCTCCATCCTCCCCTCCCAATCCTCTTCTTTCTTCCCCTTCTCCATGCATGCCCCTCCCAAAGTCCACAGATAGAGAAGGTCTCCTTTTCCTTTCTTCTGATCCTAGTCTATTAGGTCTCATCAGGAGTGGCTGCATTGTCTTCTTCTGTGTCCTGGTAAGGCTGCTTCCCCCTCAGGGGGAGGTGATTAAAGAGCAGGCCAATCAGTTCATGTCAGAGGCAGTCGCTGATCCCATTAATATGGAACCCACTTGGACACTGATGGTCCACATGTGTGCAGGGGTTCTAGGTTATCTCCATTCATGGCCTTTGGTTCGAGTATCATCTCAGGAAAGACGCTTGTGCTCAGATATTTTGGTTCTGTTACTCTCCTTGTGGAGCTCCTATCCTCTCCAGATCTTACTATTTACCACTTCTTTCATAAGATTTCCTGCACTCTGCCCAAAGGTTGCCCATAAGTCTCAGCATCTGCTTTGATAGTCTACAGGGCAGAGCCTTTCAGAGGCCCTCTGTGGCAGGTTCATAACTTGTTTCCTGTTTTCTTCTTCTTTTGATGTCCATCCTCCTTGCCTTTCAGGATGGGGATTGAGCATTTTAGTCAGAGTCCTCCCTCTTGATTAGTTTCTTTATGTGTACAGATTTTAGTAGGTTTATCCTATATTATGTCTATATGAGTGAGTATGTACCTTGTGTGTCATTCTGCTTTTGGGATACCTCACTCAGGATGATCATTTCTAGGTCCCACCATTTACCTGAAAATTTCATGATTTCCTTGCTTTTTATTACAGAGTAATATTCCATTGTGTAGACGTACCACAATTTCTTTATCCATTCCACAGTTGAAGGGCATCTGTGTTGTTTCTAGGTTCTGGATATTACAAATAAAGCTGCTATAAACATGGTTGAGCAAATGTCTTTATTGTGTACTTGAGCCTCTTTTGGATATATGCCTAGGAGTGGTATAGCTGGATCTTGAGGTAGCACTATTCCTAATTGTCTAAGAAAATGCCAGATTGATTTCCAAAGTGGTTGTACAAGTTTACATTTCCACCAGCAATTCCACATCCTCTCCAGCATGTGTTGTCACTTGAGGTTTTTTGTTTTTTTGTTTGTTTGGTTTTTTTTTTGTTTTGTTTTGTTTTGTTTTGTTTTTGTCTTAGCCATTCTGGTGGGTGTAAGGTGAAATCTCAGGGTCATTTTGACTTGCATTTCCCTGATTACTAATGATGTTGAGCATTTCTTTAAGTGCTTCTCTGCCATTTGATATTCCTCTATTGAAAATTCTCTGTCTAGCTCTGTACCCCGTTTTTTAATTGGGTTACTTGATTCGTTGCTGTTTAACTCCTTAAGTTCTGTATATATTCTTGATATTAGCCCTCTGTCAGATATATGGTTAGTGAAGATCCTTTCCCAATCTGTAGACTGTGGTTTTGTTCTGATGACAGTGTCCTTTACTTTGAAGAAGCTTTTCGGTTTCATAAGGTCCCATTTATTCATTACTGATGTTAGAGCCTGTGCTTTTGTTGTTCTGTTCAGGAAGTTGTCTCCTGTGCTAGTGAGTTCAAGGTGCTTCCCCACTTTTTCTTCTAAAAGGTTTAGTGTATCCGTTTTTATACATCAGTCTTTGATCCACTTGAACTTTAGTGTCGTTCAGGGTGATAAGTATGGATCTATTTGCATTTTTCTACATGTAGACGTCCAGTTAGTCCAGCACCATTTGCTGAAGATGCTATCTTTTTTCCATTGTCTGGTTTTGGTACCTTTGTGAAAAATCATGTGTCCATAAGTGTGTGGGCTTATTTCTAGGTCTTCCATTTGATTCCATTCACCTGCCATTCTGTATCTATGCCAGTTACATACAGTTTTTATAACTGTTACTCTATAGTACAACTTGAGATCAGGGATGGAGGTACCTCCAGAGGATCTTTTATAGGATTGTAGTTCTTAACTACAACTAACCTATGTCTTCCCCAAAATCTCATAAAATACCAGTTAAAGAGAGATAGACAGACAGACAGACAGACATACAGTTTTCCAACTGGATACTAAGAATATGTACGTCACCATACAATGAGTATAGTTGAGTAAGGGCAAAGCAGAATAGGAAGAAACAGGAAATCTGGCTAGGCATCTGCACTCCATTTTGTTGTCCTTCTGATATAAACCTCTGGTGCCACACCCTTCTTACCCTTATAGATTGGATCCAGTGAAAGTGCAAGCAAAATAAATTCCCCTTAAATTGTTTCTGCAAGGTACTGTCCTCCCAAAAATGCAAAATACCTAATACTTGCATTTATTACATTTATTCTTTTCTACCATCTTAAGGATTCTGGAAAAATTTTAAGACCCTGGATGTGTCTAATCACAAAACACACCTTAAAGTACTTGATGTGACTATTTAATGTTGGAGCTTTCCCTAGACTTTCAAATATATTTATATTATCAGCTACATATGTGTGTGTGTGTGTGTGTGTGTGTGTGTGTGTGTGTGTGTACCTTTAACTTATCTAGTTTCTAGGTAATATCAAGATAGTTTCCAGGAAGTTTTTGATATAGTGAAGAAAAAACAAAACCATGAGTAGAAAAAAAATATATTGTTATATATCTTCCAAAATAATGAAATTGGTAACTGAGAAGTATAAGAGATGGTAAAATTGTGGAGAAAGGGCTATGTAGGTAGAAGAGTTTATCAATGACTGCCGTAGTTGCAGGATAGAATGGTACAACAGAGCTGAATATCAGGTTTCAGCTGGCAAAGGGGTTATCTACCCCAGTTCAAAATAGTTGATACAAACCATTTAAATCACATCAATACTACAAGCCAATATATATTTAAGTTCACTAAAAATGATTAGTGAATTTAGTAGTCATTTTTTCCTTTCATATTTTCACATTGCCAATCATATAAAGAGATGTTCTAAGCAATATCTCTGCCACATTTAATGCTAGGATGTGTGAAGGATAAAGTAAATACTTTTGATCCTTTTTGAAAGTGGGTTACATTTTTACAGAGACTTTCAATTACTAAATTCATTTGTAATCCAAAATTCAGTGTGGTGGTTTGCTGGTGGTTATGCGAGAGGGATGCAATTTGCCTGACAGAGAAACTTTAGCTGTTAGTTAGTCCTGTTCAAGCATGACTATTAGTTATTTTCATTGTAAGTTATATGTTACATATCATCAAAATGCATTAAATAAAAAAATTAATTAATTTTTGTGTATTGTTCATGTCAGAAAAGAAAACAAAACAGGGATTAGAAATCCACAAGAACCTAGTCCTTTTTCTGGGCTGGCAGCAATGGAAAGCTATCCACTAACTCAGTGCCAGTAGGGACCCTTAGAATGTAAGTCTGGGCTATGCCTCTGGTATATTTATCCTTTGCAGTTGTCAGAAAGAAGAAAAATAGATTTCAACTCAACTGAAACAGACAAATATTTGGTTGTATATATCCTGCTCCTGTCCGTCATTAGGGACACCTTTATAGCAAGCATTGCATTATACTGAGTTATAGGTAAATATTTCACATGAATAACTCTATTGTGTAAGCATAATTGGTACTGCCTGACAAACTCAGCTATTTAGAGTCTTGGCTTTAGACTTGGCTTGACACAGTCAGAGACACCACCTGAGGTATGTCAGTGGCGTGCTCAGACTGTTAGTTGTTGTTAAAAGAGGGTGGGAAGTTGGGACAGGAGGAGATGAGGGAGGTGGCTACAGTTGGGATATAAAGTCAATAAACTAATAAATAATAATAATAAAGATAAAAAGAATCCTTATCTTTTATCTTCAAAAGGGAAAGTTTTGGATGTCAAAGAAATTAAGGTAGCTTCTTTATTTTACCCACGAATCTGAATATAGTAGGAGATTCATAATTATTAGGTATCACCTAGATCTTTCTATTCCCCCCGCCCATTTTGGCTTAGTAAAACTTTTTATTTTTATCTTCTAGAAAGCCATTCTATGATGATATTTAAATTGGAAACATGGACTCTTGTTTAGTGTTGATTTTAATACTTATGACTCAAAAGATGAAAAAAAAATGCATCCAGTACTCTCTGGCATAAATAAAAATTGTTATGAATGGAAATTAGAGCCAAAGTACAGATGACTGGAATGTTTTCTGAAAAAGTAATCATCTTTCCTTGAGAAAAGTTTTTCCTCACTCAAAAATAACTTCAGGATTGGCAGATATGATATATTAAGAAAAACAGAAAAGGTCTTGGCCTAGTAATTCTCAACATGTGGGTTGCATTTTCTTTGGTGGTCAGTTGACCCTTTCATAGAGGTCACATATCAGACATCCTACATATAAGATATTTACAATTCATAACAATAACCAAACTACGGTTATACATCAACAATGAAATAATTTTATGTTTGGAGTCATCACAACATAAAGAACTGTATTAAAGGGTATCAGCATAAGGATGTTAAAGGCATAGGGGGAGAAGAGGTAGGGTGTTGGGACTGGGAGAAGACAAAGGAGGGGGCTGCAGTGGGGATACAAAGTGAATAAACAAATAAATATATAAATAACATTAACTAAAAACCTTAAAAAGACACACAGTATATACTCATTTTTTATATATTTTTTCTTTTTTATTAATTTTTATTTTTTATATTAATTACAGTTTATTCACTTTGTAAATCCCATCTTCCCTCCCTCATCTCTTCCTATAAACAAACTTTCCATTTCTTATATAAAACATCAGATATTTTCTTTTTTTTCTTTATTAATTACATTTATTCACTTTGTATCCCCACTGTGGTTCCCTCCCTCCTCCCGTCCCAATCTCTCCCTTCCTTCCCCTCTGCTTGCCAGCCCCTCCTCAAGTCCACTGATAGGGGAGGACTTCTTTTCCTTCCTTCTGATCCTAGTCAATTAGGTCTCATTATGAGTAGCTGCTTTGTCTTCTTCTGTGGCCTGGTAATGCTGCTTCCCCCTCAGGGGGAGGTAATTAAAGAGCAGGCCAATCAGTTCATGTCAGAGGCAGTCCCTGTTCCTATTACAATGGAACCCACTTGGATACTGAACTGCCATGGGCTACATCTGTGCAGGGGTCTTAGGTTATCTCCATGCATAGGCTCAGCTGTTAAAGGCTAGGCTCAGAACCATAAATATACTCACTTATAAGTGAATATAGACATATAATATAGGATAAACATAATAAAATCTGTACAACAAAAGAAGCTAAACAAGAAGGAGAACATTGGGTAAGATGATCAATCCTCACTCAGAAAGACAAATGGGAAGGACATTGGAAAAAGGAGAAAACAGGAAACAGGACAGGAGCTTATCACAGAGGGCCTCTGAAAGACTCTCCCCAGCAGAAAAGCAGATGATGAGAATCATAACGAAACTTGGGCAGAGTACAGGGAATCTTATGAAAAAAGGAGGAAATAGTAAAATCTGGAGAGAACAGAAGCTCCACAAGGAGAGCAACAGAACCAAAAAAAAAAAAAAAAAAAAAAAAAATCTAGGCACAGGGGTCTTTTCTGAGACTGATACTCCAAAAAGGACCATGCATACAGAAAACTCAGAACCCCTGTACAGATGTATCCCATGGCAGCTCAGTGTCCAAGTCCAAGTGGGTACCTTACTAAGGAGAACAGGGTCTGTCTCTGACATTAACTCAGTGGCTGGCTCTTTGATCACCTCCCCCTAAGGGGGGAACAGTCTTGCCAGGCCACAGAGAAGGACATTGCAGTCAGTCCTGATGAGCCCTGATAAGTAGGGTTAGATGGTGGGGGAAGAGGACCTCCCTTATCAGTGGACTTGGGGAGGGGCATGGGAGGAGATTAGGGAGGGAGGGAGGGATTAGGAAGGAATAAGGAAGGGGGCTATAGCTTTGATAAAAACTGAATAAACTGTAATTAATATAAAAATTAATTAAAAAAAGAATATAACATTGCCCTCTAGTTGTTCTCAGAGATCCTGCTATTCCTTATTTATTTAATTATTTTTTTGTTCATGTTTCATTTTATTGGTGACAGTAATGTAAATATCTGAATCTGCCTCCATCTAGTTCTACATCCATTTATATTATCAGCTTTTTATGGTTATCCAAATAAATCTGAACAATATAAATAAAGAGATCTTGGATATGCCTAAGTTCCTGTCCTAATTGTCTTCCACTGTCTTCTCCCATAACCAGTTCTCTTATTTGCTGCCATGCAGGATGTGAGTTGTTCCTGTCAGAGCTCTGAACCAGCACTCAGGAGTTTCTTCAGAAAAACACTCTCTGAAATCTTTTTCAGGAGCTCCACAGTAGCCTGGTTATGAGGTAGAACAGGTCAAACAGACGTGAGACTTGTTTTCCTCATTTGTTCCCCTAATCTCAAGCAGTTTACAGTTGATGTCCCCAAGACAGGCATGTGACCCAAAGGTATGTCACTATCAGATATATTTAGAGATGACAGTTGGACACATATAGGAACTAGCAGTGACAATGGAATTCTATGAACACCTAGAGGCATTGTTCTCTCTACTCTCCACTTCACTCCTCCTTTACCTTATTACATGGTTAGGAAGATGTCATTAACCCGAATCAATATATTTGTTGAAGTCTCTAAGCAAGTAGGGCAAAGAGGTCCCATCACACATAGTAGATGTTATCTTTGTGCTGAGATCTCTGAAAGTTTACTCTTATCACTTGGCTTTCTCTGTGAATAGCTTAAGTATTGTAGGATGGGAACATAATATGTAAGTGTGCGCAGAAGACAAATAATGACTCTGAAATCCTATCAGCTGATTATTTGAAAATGCTGAAATTTCTTTCAGAGTTAGTTTGTTACAACAAAAGGAAAGTTTACACATTCTTTGCTATCAGATATATAAGACAGTAGATGCCCTTGTCCCACCATCAACATAAATTACCTTACTTAAGAAATATTCAATAACTGATCCTCAACCTTTGATCAGACACTTCAGCTGATAAATAATATTTGGATATTAATAATGAGTAAAACAAAACTGTTGCAAAAATACATGACTTTATTACTTAGTATTTAGAGTTTACACAGATACCATACAAATAAGAATACCAAACATAGATTTGACAGAAGAACTTAGAGATAATTAAATGTTGCTAGTTATCATTTGGCAGTACACATAAAAACAATGATGATACTCTGAATATATATGAGGAAATTTGTGTCTTCTAAAGGTTTCTAGAATTACTGCATCTGAATTGAGATTAAAGGTGAGAAATAAAGATAATTTTTTAGAGGCTGAAGGCAAAGTGATGCTGGTAGACAACAGGTTAAACATGCCAAAGCAAGGCCAGATGGTCCAAATATCTGAAAGTGGTTATAGGGACACAGATGACAGACAGGTCAAGATGATAGGGGGCCACTATGATAGAAGCTAATAGGAATGGGCAAGAAGTATCTGAAAATGTTGGAGCTTTAGCCCAGTCCTTTCCTTCTGTGTTTATAACCAGCATGACTGCACTACTCAATTTACACCACCGCTTGAAGCTGATATTCCCTTTCCACTCTTAGCGTCAACACCTGTCATACTCAAGCTGGATAACTATAATCTTCTATCTCCTGGACTTCCAAGTGTGAGCAGATGCTGTGATATCTCAAATTGTTATTTGTTACAATAAAAAAGTATTCAGCTTATGAAATACGCTTTGGTAAGTGAAAATAAAATCCAGGTAGTTTTCTTAAACGACAGCTGTATGAAGGATCAGCAACTACTTGCTACCTTTGTGTGGTTATGGCCCCACTAACTGACTGCAACATTTTAAGGGAGATAAGCTTTATTATAGTTCAGAGTTTTAGAGGATTTCAGTCAGTAATGGCAGAGAAGATGTGATGGATTAGCACTGTTTATGTCTGTGAAACTATGGGTGCAAAGGTGCTTACATTGAGGACCATAAAGCAGAGAGCAAAGTTGGATCCAGACCTTGAAATTCCAGCCCTGGTGACCCAGTTCTACCAAGCACATCCTTCTTTCTGAAGGTTTCATCATAAGATAGAGAGCAAGCGCTCAAAATGTGGGTCTGTGAAGGACATTCCAGACAGAAGCTAAAGCAAAAAGCCAAACTGAGAGGACTTCTGGTAACTAAATGTCCCCTCCGAGTACTTGGTAGCATTACTATGGGAGGAATAACATAGGCACGGTCTGCATGCCATGTGTGATGTTAAAAAGGAAATGTGAAGAAATCATGTTTAGCAAACATTCATGATGTTTTCCTTCTTATACAGAAATATCAAGATAGAGGAGGAAGTATTCATTCTCCTTCAAACTACCACAACATCAAGTGTGAGAACTTGAAATGTTCCTTGGAAGTTACTTGGTGGAAAAGGAGAACAGACCACACCAAGTTTTCTTTTGGCTTCCACACTTTGGCCATGGTGCACATGTACACACACACACACACACACACACACACACACACACACACACTTAAATAAATAAGTATGATATGCATTTTAAAACACAAATTTACAATAATTCAAAAACTTGTGTTTTTTTTTGTTTGTTTTGTTTTGTTTTGTTTTTGTTTTCAATTCAAACTGACCCAAGGTTTCAACTTCAACAATAGAAGAACAAATTCCTGAGGAAAAAGTCTGGAGGAAAATGCACTGGATCACACAAATTTTGAGTCTCCGAGAAAATGTGTCAAAATAAGATAATAAAATAAAAATCTCAGAATGTTACTTAGATTTCCTCATTAAAAAAAAAAAAAAAACAAACAAAAACATTTCTTTTACTTTCAATATGTTTTATAGCAGGAGGTCTGGGGGCAATCTTTCATGTCACATTAAGAAACATTGAGACAATAAATATAATAGCAATAGCAAGATAAATTAATTCAAATGTCACTCCTTAAATTTTGTTTGTTTGTTTGTTTTCCAATATTTAAAAATTTTTAATATTAGTTACAGTTTGTTAACTCTGTATCTCTGCTGTATCCCGCTCCCTCTTTCCCTCCCAATCTCACCCTCCCTCCCTCATCTCCTCCCTGCCCCTTCCCAAGTTCACAGGTAGAGGAGGACATCCTCCCCATTCATCTGATATTGATTTATCAGGTATCTTCAGGACTGACTGCAAAGTCCTCCTCTGTGGCCTAGTGGGGCTGCCCCTCCCCCTGAGGGGGGTGGAAGAGAGAAGGTCAAAGAGCCAGCCATTGAGTTCATGTCAGAAACAGTTCCTTTTCCCCTCATTAGGATACCCACTTGGATACTGAGCTACCATGGGCTAGTTCTAGGTTATATCCATACATGGTCCTTGTTTAGAGAAACAGTCTCATGGTCCTTGTGGAGCTCCTGTCCTCTCCAGGTCATATTAACTCACCCTTTTTTTTATGATTCCTTGCACTCTGCCTAAGGTTTGGTTATGATTCTTAATATCTGCTTTGATACACTGCTAGGTAGAGTCTTTCAGAGGCCCTCTGAGGTGGGCTCCTGTCCTGTTAATTGCTCCTACATCCAATGTCCATCCCATTTGTCTTTCTAAGTAAGAATTGATCATCTTACACTGGGTCCTCTTTCTTGTTTATCTTCTTTAGGTGTATATTTTATGTTTATCCTATCTTATAGGTCTCTGTAAATGAGTATATACCATGTGTGTCGTTCTGCTTTTAGGATACCTCACTCAGAAAGATCGTTTCTAGGTCCCACCGTTAGCCTGCAAATTTCATGATTTCTTTATTTTTAATTGCTGAGTAGTGTTCCATGTGTAAAAGTACCACAATTTCTGTATCCATTCCTGAACTGAGGGACATCAGGGTTGTTTCCAGGTTCTGGCTATTACAAATAAGGCTGCTACAAACATGGTTGAGCAAATGTCCTTGTATACTTGAACATTTTTGGGATATATGCCTAGGAGTGGTATAGCTGGGTCTTGAGGAAGTGCTATTCCTAATTGTCTGATAAAACACCAGATTGATTTCCAAAGTGGTTGTACAAGTTTACATTACAACCAGCAATGGAGGAGGGCTCCCCTTTCTCCACAACCTCTGCAGCATGTGTTGTCACTTGAGTTTTTTATCTTAGGCGTTTTGCTGGATGTCAGGTGAAATCTCAGGGTCTTTTTGATTTGCATCTCTCTGATGGCTAAGAATGAGCATTTCTTTAAGTGTTTCTCTGCCATTCCATTCCTCTAGTGAGAATTCTCTGTTTAGCTCTGTACCCCATTTTTGATTGGGTTACTTGATTTGTTGCTTTTTAACTTCTTTAGTTCTTTATATATTCTGGATATCACCCTTCTGTCAGATATAGGGTTGGTGAAGATCCTTTCCCAGTCTATAGGCTCTCATTTTGTTTTGATGACTATGTCCTTTGCCTTACAGAAGCTCTTCAGTTTCATGAGATCCCATTTATAGATTGTTGCTCTTAGAGCCTGTGTGGTTGGTGTTTTGTTCAGGAAGTTGTCTCCCGTGCAAATGAGTGCCAATGTCTTACCCAATTTTTCTTCTAGCCAATTTAGTGTATCTGGTTTTATGTTGAGATCTTTGATCCACTTGGACTTTAGTTTTGTACAGGGCTATAAGTATGGATCTATTTTCATTTTTCTGCATGTAGACATCCAGTTGGACCAGCACCATTTGTTGAATATGCTGTCTTTTTTCCATTGAATGGTTTTGGCTTCTTTGTCAAAAATCAAGTATTCATAGGTGTGTGGGTTTATTTCTGGGTCTTCTCTTCCATTCTATTGGTCCTCCTTTCTTTTTCTATGCCAGTACCATGCAGTTTTTATTACTATTGCTCTGTAATACAGCTTGAGATCAGGGATGGAGCTGCCTCCAGACAATCTGTTGTTGTACAGGATCATTTTGGAAATTCTGGGTTTTTTGTTCCTCCATATGAAGTTGATAATTTTTCTCTCAAGATCTATGAAGAATTGTGTTGGTATTTTGATTGGAATTGGGTTGATTGCTTTTGGCAGAATAGCCATTTTCACTATGTTAATCCTGCCGATCCATGAACACAGAGATCTTATTCTGATATTCCTTAACTTTTTTAATCCTTTACTTAACTTTTAACTGTGTTTTGCACATTCACATAATTTTAAGAAAGGTAACATACACCAACCCACCGTTTTTGGTCAGTTCATGAACTTAATGCTGCTAACCAAAATTTCTAAAAAATCTTGAAGAAAGTAAGCACATGTTATAGATCCAGTATAGTTTTCAAAATGTAACTTCTTTGCTTTTTCATTATTTATTTACAACCAACAAAACTGAAGAACATAGATTTTATGCAGTTTAGTCCTGCTGTTGTTAAGAGTGAAAGCTTCACCCAGGTGGGAAAAAACCTCCAAATGCCAAGGCTATCACTGAACTAGCAGTTTGTCTTGAAAAATTTCAATCTCCAGTATTTTTTTTCAGGTGTTAATTCAGATTGCAATTCATAGGCTGTATTTCTCATTTAGCATTCCACAACTAATATAAGTTGCAATACTTCTCATTTAAACACAAAGTCTATAATAATCAAAATATTTGTTGGAGAAAAGCCATTTTCCAGTTCCTTCGGTTATAATATTCATATGTTGAGATTTTCTCCTCAGGCAGTGGAAAAAAAAAAAAAACAACTAACAACCTTGAGAAAGAGAATTAACTGAAAGACCATTTAAAGTGATTTAATTCTTCTTAATGTTCAGTTTAAATATGAACAGTGGAAAAACTCATTCCCCTCAACCAGTAGCTTAATTAGGGCAAATTGAGATTTTGGTTCTGCTATTAGGGTAGAAGTTTCTGTAAATCGGCAATAATGTTTTTAAAAACAATAATGTTTAAAAACAAGTTCCAAAATGAACACTGCTCTTGCATAATACCTTAGAAAACAATCTAAATTTATTCTCCTCTCTCTTTCTCTCCCTCTCTCATTCTCTCTAATTTCAATCTCTCTTCCTTTCCAGTCTATTTTCAAGACTCTGCTGTCTTTTATTGTGAGCTGGTCATGAACACAAGGGTTGGAAGAGCTGAGCTTCTGCGATTAAGCAGTGGTAACTTCAGTGAATAACTCTAGGCAGCATGCTGAGGACTGGCAGTGTGCCATCCAGAGACACTGACAATCAGCTCCCTTGAGCCCATTAAATAGCACTGCTGAGAGATAGCATTAGTAGCTGATGAAAATGGAAATGAGAGCATTAGGAGCTTGACTGAATAAAATAGCCCCACTGTTTTCCTCTTAAGGAGGAGGGGAAACCAGAAATTGGTGGCCTTTCAAACTCATTTTATTCGATGTCTTTTCTCAGAGGACACTTAAGAATCCAAGACAGGAAAATGATTTTTGTTTTATTGAACTTCTTAAAGGAATGGACTGGACAGTGTATCAATGATAAGTAATCTAACCTGATTAGTGTTGGTGTGCTGGGTTTTCATGTGATATCAAGAATCGTAGGAAGTTCTTTTTTCATTTCTATGAGATGCACATGAGTGTTCTTTAAAATCCAAGAAATTAACCAGCTTATCTATTCTTCTTTGACTAAATTAAATGCTCACTACAAATTATGTAAAAAATAATTTGATAAATGAAATATTATGAATGGCAAAATATAAAGTGTTGACATTTTTCTGTATTCTGACTTTAAAAGTATAATAAAATCATAAAAATTAGTTAATTAATGATACCTGTTTGATATTTTAAATCCCTGAATTGATTCTGTTAATTTATTATATAATTTAACAAACAATATATTATTCTTAATTTATGCAATTTAATATTGTTAGAAAGGATTAAAGTAATTTTCCTGCATTACTTTAAGGAGAAGCAGAAGTAGGAGTTCAAGCCATGTCTTCCAAAGAGCTCAGTTTGAGGTGGCATACTTATTTTATATGGAATATTTTACTTGGACCTGACAATGTTATTGTTCTATCATTCACATATTCAAATGAGGACACAATGACAAATGAGAAATCATCTGTATTATCAAGAAATAATTTTGAAGTAAGAAAAAGTTGAAGCTCCAATAAGACCTTTGTGTGCTGGGTTCTACTCACTTCCATTTTTCTGGGAGTGAGACAAAACAGAGTATAGGCGTAGATTTTTCAGCAAATCTACTTTATTTAGGGTTCTTAAACACCTTTACTTCACTTTCAACATAGGAGATTAGTAGGAGAAAGGGATATAGACCTCTTTTGTCTGCTTCCTGGTGGTTAGGCTCTGGATGGACCCTTAGGGGATTACCGAACTCAGTCATGAGGGTACTAGCAGTCCAGTGAAAGGCTAACTCCAAGCAGCAACATGAAACAGCATGATTCAGAAGAACTGGACAAATCAGCAAAAGCTGCAAGACTCAGTTGGACTGCACAGAGAGGTTCTCTAGAACATTTCTCTCAGCGAAGTCAAGTGTCATTGCATGAAGATCAGCATAGGGATATTGATCCACAAAGTGATCTCTCATCATTCATGGGCTTCTATATATCTTCTCTCTTCAATGTGCACCCATGGATGTTTTCAGCTGGCCAAAGTCATACTCCTAGCATGAGACAGCTCCAACAAAATATCATGTGTCCTCTCATAAGTCAGCTTGCAGCAAAACATCACATGACAAAACTGAGTCTTCAAAGAAACTAGAAACTCCCACTTAAACAAAGTAGAATTACATTTCAGAAAATCCATGCTTTTGCCAGGCCCAGTTGTGCACACCTTTAATCCCAGCATGAGAGAGACAGAGGCTATTGGATCTCTGTGAGTTCAAGGCCAAACTGGTATACAAAGAGAGTGCAGGACAGCCAGGGTTTCTTAAACATGGTAACCCTATCTCAATAGAAAACAAAACAAAACACCAAAAAAGAAAGGAAAGGAAGGAAGGAAGGAAGGAAGGAAGGAAGGAAGGAAGGAAGGAAG